>NW_027175854.1:14325000-14330000 GCF_023055335.1 Clinocottus analis | reverse complement strand
GTGCAGACGGAGGCGCAGTACCGCTTCATCTACATGGCCGTGCAGCACTACATCGAGACGCTGCAGCGCCGCATCGAGGAGGAGCTGGTGGGCGCCGCCGTCTCTCTCTTCCTCCTCCCTCCTTTTTATTCCACGCTCGTCCTCCTGAACGTCTCTCTGTCTCCTCTCCCCTGCAGAAAAGCAAGATTAAAGGTCGCGAGTACACCAACATCAAGTACTCCCTGTCCGACCTGACCGGCGGCGAGCAGAGCCCGCTGCCTCCCTGCACGCCGCTGCCGACGCCCACCTGCACAGAGTGAGTACGCCGCGGCACATTCAGCCTGTCGGCGAGCCTCGCCGCTTAGTTTCTCATGAGAGTTGTGTGTGTGTGTGTGTGTGTGTGTGTGTGTGTGTGTGTGCCTGTATATGTGTGTGTGTGCGTGTATGCGCCTGTGTGTGTGTGTGTGTGTGTGTGTGTTGGCAGGATGAGGGAGGACAGCTCCAGAGTGTATGAGAACGTGGGCCTGATGCAGCAGCAGAAGAGCTTCAGATGAGATTCACCTTTGACCCCGGTGCTCTATCAGTTCCGGGTAAATGAACTGACCTGCTGCTCCTTCAGAGTAAAGACAGTAGAAGAAGAGCTGGCGGCAAAAACCGGCTCCATGTGCTTTACCTTCATTCACTTTATTTCATTCCTTTTTGCTCACTCGTTTTGTTTTTTTTTAAACTCTTTGACGACTAAGAAATGCCAATGTTGTGCCTTTTTTATACTGAAGAGAGTTTCACATTAAAAGTCCACCAGGAAACCGTTCTGTCGCCTGCGTACTTTTTGTTCCCGTACAGCAGCTGCTGTTGCAACGGCCGTGCTGCTGTTGCAACGCTTGTGCTGCTGCGTGCGTAGAGTCGGGGCGCTGCAGCTCCAAGTGTGGTCTGCATGCCGTCTGCTGTGCGACGTCTGCGTGTCGTCTGCGCTTCGTCTGCATGCCGTCTGTGTGTCTTCTGAGAGGCGTTTGCACTTGGTCATTGTGTCTTCTGCGCGTTGTCAGCGTGCCGTTGGCGCTTCCTCTGCGTGACTTCAGCGTGTTGTCTGCTTGTCTTCTGCGTGACGTCTGGGTGCCGTTTTGTGCTTTGTCTGCCTGTCATCTGCGCTGTGTCTGGATGTCGTCTGCGCGTTGTCAGCGCGTGCCGTCTGTGTGCCGTTCGCGCTTCCTCTGCGCGTCGTCTGCATGTCAAACTGCATGACGTCTGCGTGCCGTTTGTGCTTCGTCTGCGCGTTGTCTGTATGCGCTCTCGGCTCGGCCGATGGGCCGCGGTTCAGAATAAGCCGCCTATAAAATAGTAGGAAGAGAAACAATAAAAAAAACAATCTATACGATAAGAATAAAAAAATAAACAATAACAGGTTGGGAAAAAAAAGACGGACTGTAGAAATCTGATATAAAAACAATGTGTTTCCGCGAGCCTCATCTCCTCAGCCGTGTCGGTTCAGCGAGGGGGAAAGCACAGGGGTCACACAGAGGTCACACAGAGGTCACATAGAGGTCAACATGTCTTGGGATCTTTTAAAGGCATCGGTAAAATCTTTAAATCAACGCCGTAGTTGTGCGTCACGAGCGCATGCTGAACGCGAGGAGGCGTCGTGGCGTCACCCGCCGGTTCGTGGATGTTTGGAAGTCTCAGGTTTCGAGCGTCGCCATCTTGGATCACGTCCGTCGCCATGTTGTTGTTATAATTGTTGTTGTTTAGGAGTTCTTTTTTTAAAGAATATGATGAAATATAAAATAGTTGAAGTTGAAGACGACGTAACCACTGACTGGTTTCATCTTTGTGTGTCTTCTCAGGATCTCCATACCTGACAGTTTTTTTCGCCAGCCACACCTTGACGCCTGAGACTTGATGACCGTAATGACATGGAACAATGGAGAAACACACACACACACACACACACACACAGTCACCAGGCTCCTCCTGCTGTCGCTCCTCTCACGTGAACGTTCGACCTCTAATTGAATTCTAAACCACTGTGACGATCATCAGAAGAGGGTTGGAGAAGCTAACGTGCTAACGTGCTACATCGCGCTACTAAACCGCCTCTCGGAGGTTCTGCTCTCCTTCTTCTTCTATTTGTTTGTTTGTGTTATTAACCAAAGGAAGGTGTTCGTAGACTGAAATGAGGAGTTTTCTCTTTTTTTTTTGCCAAAAAACACCATTTCATCCACATCTCTCAGCCAATTAAAGGTCTCCGTTCGGTGTGAGATCCGCCCCCATTTTTCTGTGTGTCGATCGTCTGGTTTCCACTAGAGAATAACGTAATGTGACGGCATCTTTACTGTTGGGTCCTAATACGCTTAGAAACATGAATTCCCTTTTTTATTTTATTTTTTCGCTGCCAGAACTGCCTTTTTCTTTGTCGTCCGCGTGGGTTTAAAATACTTGTTTTTTTTTTATGTAGGTTTTCGGGGGTACACAGAGTGTGTGTTAGTGGACACAGTGTGTGTGTGTGTTAGTAAACATTCCTGAGCTCAAGCCGAACGCCCTGATTGCTGCTTTTTATTTTGTTTAGCAGCTTCACCCCTGGACTCGTAGAAGAGGAGAGGAGAGAAGTAGAGAAATAGAGGAGTAGAGAAGTTCCTCCGGCGGTCACATTTCACCGGAAAAATAAAACTTTATTTTTTACGTTTTATTTTCCGAGTTTTTTTTAAGTACATATTTCTTTTTTTTTCATTACGACTTGTTTTTTTTTGTTGTTTTTTTTTAATAACAAATGCCTTTTGTGTACCTTTTGCCTATTTTGAGCACCACATGTACTTAATTTAAGAGTTTTAAGAAGCGATCTCACATCTCTGCTCCATGAAAACACTTGATCATCGACCCGTGATGTCAGCTGTTTACACACACACACAGACGCACAAAGACACACACATACATACAGACAGACAGACATACACATAAATATATACACACAGACACACACTTCATGTCTTTCTGATGTTAATCAAAGTAAAGTTAAAGGAATATTTCAACATACTGAACTTTCTTGCGTAGCGCTTCGTTAGCAGCTCGATGCTAAGCTCACGACGCTCGTGCACACGCACTACATTCTCACACACACTCGCACAAAAAAACGCACCGCGTCTTCACGTAGTCGGTTCGGACGTTTAGATGATTTCAGCGCGCGTGAAAGTGTGTTTTAAAGATGAATACAAAGCTCCCGTCTACAGCTGATTTAGCTTAGCTTAGCATAAAGACAGGACGCAGCTCGTCCAGCTCTGTCCAGGAATACAAAAGTCCCGCTAATAGCAGGTATTACACGCTACAGCTCGTTGATTTCAAATTGGAAGAGAACAAAGTGTGTTGGTCCACATGCTAGCTGTTTCCCTTCGTTTCCAGTCTTAATGCTAAGCTAAGCTAAGACATAAGAGTTGTATCGACCTCTCCATGTGCCCTTCAGTGTGGAGACAACATCACCACGCTCACTTGAAACTATGCTTTCATTAATTTTATTATATTTTCTGTCTTCTCTTCACTTAGCTTCAGACTCTGAACTTCAGAGAGACGCGACCTGATGGAGCGCTGCTTCCTGTCACCAGGGAAACTAAACTAGTCATGGGCGGGGGTGCTTCCTCCTCCTTCTTCTTCCTGCCCCTTTCAACATTCTTCTTGTCCTACTCCTCCTTCCTCTTCTTCTCTTCCTCCTTCCTCCTCCCCTCCTTCTTCTTCTTCCTTCGTCTACTTCTTTCTCCTCCTGCCTCTTCCTCCTCCTTTCTCTTCTTCTCCTCCTCAACAGCAAGTGTTCTTTTGAAATGATTCCTTCCGTCTAAGCGGATGACTTTGTCCTCGCGCGTGCGTGTCAGAGTGTGAGAGAGGGAGGTGCTTTTGTGTTGTTTTGTTAGTTTTCTGCGTCCCTTGTTTGTTTGTTTCTCCTCCCAAGATGATAAACTGCTCATCCGTTGGCGATGTAGACGCATAGACGTGCCTTCTATGCACATATGCCTACGTGTGTATGTGATAGCTATTGAAAAAAGATACAAATAAACAACAACAACAGTGCTCTTTTAGTTCCATCGCCATTCAAGAACCTGTAACACTTAAATGTGAATTCTGAACAAAGACAAAAGAAACGGTGATCACAATGCAAACAAACTATATTTTTGAACATGTATATTGTACATGAGTACCTGGTAGAGGAGGTTGTACTTACTAAAACATGTATATTGTACATGAGTACCTGGTAGAGGAGATTGTACTTACTAAAACATATCTACTGGCTGTATATTCCTCAGCTTCCTGTGTGCGACACGGGGAGCGGCCGCTCGGCTTCAGGTCGCCGTCGCCGTCGACGTCCTGTCTCAATAAACGGCTCGCGCCTCATGAAGACGTGTCGTTGTTCTTTGTGTCAGTGTTTGTTTGTTTATTTAAAAACGGTTTAAAGTTGCAGAAATGTCATTCATATTGTTATAATTATACGTTTGAAATTTGCGAGGGAATGTTAGGGGTTTGCCTAAAAAACTGTGGGGTTTTAAGAAGTGTCTGCAGGAAACTTATTAAGGGACATATTACAGGAATACAATTAATACTGTATGTATATGAAAACATTTTCATTTATCTTTTATACATATGTATGTATAAATCCTGTAAATAATAATTAGAAAAAGGCAAATATATATATATTTTCTGAAGTAGTTGGAAATACTGAAAGGAGTTGAAGTGGTTGAAGGAGAAAAGCCAACATAAAAAATGTTATGCCACTGAAAATGAAAATTCAATCACTGAAAGGAGTGTAAGTGGGGAGAATAAATGTGAGCATTGAATGAATGAAGCTAATAAAATACATAGAATATATTCACTTAAATTATAAAATTAACACACTGAAAAAAATCCTCTTATTGGTGCTAAATACAACCTAAAATTCACATTTATTCTTTGTGGAGGCATTTTTTGTCAGTTTTTGTGCATACGTGCAGTTCCTCATCCTGTCACCAGGTGTCACCACCCGCCTCCAGCTGCTCCTGAGGAAGAAG
>NW_027175854.1:14280000-14320000 GCF_023055335.1 Clinocottus analis | reverse complement strand
TCGTACGAGCTGCTTTTGTGGCGCGTCGGGTAAACATGTCAGAGGGATTTAATGTATCAGACGAGGAAAAGGGCAGGAAGAAATATGATCTTTTAAGGAAAAATGTACAAAAAAAACAGAAAATCCTTCTTAAACAAAAATTCACGTTATGAGAAGATGCTAAAATGAAAGTATGATGTGTTATTAGTGTGCAGTGTTACTGTGCAGAGAACAGGAGACATGCAAAACTAATTAACTGTAATAAATAAGTAATCCAACAGTAAAGGTATCATAAATAATTAAACCATAAAAGGAAAAAAAACTAAAATACGACATAACCGGCCTGAACGGTTGAGTTCACATTTTAACATGTGAAGTTTTAATATTGCACAAAGTATTTATAATAAAACTAAAAGCACTCGGTGCCTCCCCAGTGTGACGTATTGTTTTAAATATCGTCGTTCATTAATATTTCGGTTGCAGCCGCTCCAGGTGGAGCTGCGTTAATTACCTTTTACTTACCTGCTCAGATTTGGTCCAGGGGTTCCCAACATAAGGGTCGCGGGGTCATGAAAAAAGGGACCAGCGGATGAATCTGACGGTCCGTGAGAGGATGAAGGGAGAGAAGAAGACTAAAGACGAAGGACTCTTCTCATAGAACACTAACACAACTCTTCAAGGATTAAACGCACACAAATGTTTCCATTTCTGCTAATAAATCCCCTAAAATGCTAGAAAGTGTTCCTTTAGTATTGCGTTCTTTGTGAGGACACGCTGCAGCTCCTCGAATGGCATTTCAGCTTATTTTCCTTTTTTTCCCCTTTATAAAGTTCACTTTGCCAGCAATAGAGCCATCACCATTTTGTCCTCCGCTGATGAGATGAGAGTGGATGGATTTAGTTAAACAGAGAGAGGGAGGAGGGATGGAGAGGGGAGGAGGGATGGAGAGGGGGAGGAGGGAGAAGAGGAGGAGAGGGGGATGAGGGAGGATGGAGAGAGGCTTTCACTCCAGTGTGTGATGAGGAGGCGTTCAGTGAGGAGCAGAGCAGAGAGGACGCCGGACGCCAAGACGGAGCCGCTACTCTCTCTGTCTCTTACCGCAAGAAAACAACAACATCGACGACGAGACGACAACTACAACACATCTGTCTGAAAGCCTCAGGTAAGATCATCTTTAAGAGTTTCGCTGATATTGTTTTTATGATAAAAAAATCTCTTTTTGTTGTTGTTTTGTTTGAACTTTCCGGTCGCTTCACAGCAGCTGAGATATATTTTAAACAATTAATTGGTTCAATTACTGTAAACTGTTCTTAAGTCACCAAAACTCATAAGAAAAACAAAATAAATGAAAGATTTATGAATAAATCTGTCGATTTTAAAGGAATCTTCTCCCAAAGACCGCCTCTAAATTATTATAATTATAAAAAACGATAAAACTATTTCACTGTAAAATAAATGACAAGATATTTGTATCCAAAAGGAGATGACTTATGTGATTGTGTTCAGATACATTTTATTTAAAGTGTTATACACAGATAGCTGACGTCATTTGAGGTATTTAAAATATATTACAAAGATTATTTTATACTTAAATTCATATTCATTTTTGATGGCGATACAGATACAGATATCTTAATATATCGACCATTATTTGTTATTTTATTTCTATTTCTCTGACTTTCACGGACATTAAGTGACAACATATGATCTGTACAACAAACGAAAAGTATGAACATAAGAACATTTAAATATGATAATTACATGTGCAATATTGAAGTTTTTAATAATCATATAAGATCTATAAAAACTTCAATATTGCACAATATATGGGATGAAGGGCACAATTTGCTTCATAGCGAAAAAGTTAATGTATATATTTATTTATTTATATATTTGAGAATCTTTAGTTTTGCATAAAGTTGACACTTTTTCGAAATTATTATTGTTATTATCTTTTGTATCGTAACTTAAGCCAACACACAGATCCCAATGTATTTGTTAAATATAAGCTAAATTCTGCAGATATGTAGACATCTGTATCTATTTTTACACATAAAAAGCTTCACGGACTGAAGATAGGGGCCGTTTAACATTAGGAGAAATGTTCTCATGCTAAGGTTGAAGCTAGAGTTGGCAGCTAGTTAGCTTAGCTTAGCTTAGCTTGAAGAAACGTGGAAAATGGCTAGTTTGACTCTGTTGAAAGTTAAAAACTAACCGCACCGTTAAAGCTCACTCATCACGTTATATCTCTTTAGTTTAAAACACGCAAAAATAGAAACAAAACCTGATAAAAACCAATGTTTTATCAGGTTTTGTTGCTTATCAGTCTTTATATGAAGCTAAGCTAACCAATTTTTATGTTTAGCGTGCAAACCGGTATCGATCTCCTTTTCTTACCTCCTTCAATAAAGCAAATAATTCAAATTAAAAAGTCATGAACAAGTCCCTGAAACCCTGACATGTCATTCTTAAACTTTGCTTTTTAAATGGACGAAACAAAGATGTTAATCAGTGATCTTTAAAGGTGGTCTGGAGGTGGATTCTGAATACTTGTTTGGTTGTTTTCAGTCTTTATGCTAAGCTAGGCTAACTGTGTCCTGGCATTCGCTTCATATCTAGTAGTATTGATTTTCTCATGCGACGTTCAGCGAAGATAGCAAATAAACACAATATCAAACTAGGTCAGGTGAGGGTTAGAAAGCTTCATTATTCCCCGGGGTGAAAACTAATTTGCCACCGAGAATAGAGACACGACAATAGACTAAAAAAGTGGCGGAGACGAGGACGCTTTGGTCTTCATCTCGGAGTGAAGCCGGGTGGCCGCGAGCGTGATGTAGCTTGCAAGCTAACGCGTCGTGGCAGCAGCCGAGTCAGAGGCGGCGGCGTGAGGGAAGTGGAAGCGTTTAGCTCGGCTTGTGCGCGTGAAATTGATTCGCAAGACTGTGACGCTCACTTCTTTTTATTGGGTCTATCATCCTCAGCCACATTCCTCCTCCCCCTGTGCTTTCCCATGCTCCCTGTAATCCCCGCTGAATGCTCCTTTTGACCCCCCCAATCGTCTGTATTGACGGTACCGTGTTGGGAGGTGGGCGGCGGCGGATTACGCGGCCCGCTGAGCGCTCGGGCGCTGACTGAAGGGGCTAACGCGCCGGAGTGGAAACGCTTCACGCCGACTCGACAGCCGCTCGCTGCTGAACTCAGGGAAAACGTCTCCTTCTGTGGGTGGTTTGTCATCCGTTTGTGCTTTCTTTTTTTTTAATCTTGGCATTGAAGACTTAATTGTATTGAGTGCAGGGGAAAACATCTGAGTTGCAAAAAAATAACTGCTGTCGGTGTGAGTTCAGGTCGACGTTTTGTAGTTAAGATAATGCAATGTGGGTTTCTGTTGAATAGTCACTTCAGCCAAATTACAGAAAGCATCCCTCGTAATGAATGATTCAATACATCCGGTGCCAGCGTACGTTCAAGAGAGCAAGGTGGAAAGTTCCTCTGCAGGAGATCGTGAGTTCATGTCCCGAAGAAGACTTGGACGTCAAATCATCGTAGATCGTAAACGTTGTCGAGTGAAGCGATAAATAACCTGAACAAATCTATATCGACCAAAAAAAAGATGAGTTTGCAGCTGCAAAATCGTTTTTTTCCTCTCACGCAATCTAGCTGCGGATGTAATGGCCATCACCGTTTCATACGTCTCTGGTCACCTGTCAATCACCTTGTAGCCCCGCCCCTAAAGCTTTGTCTGCTTTATGGTCTGTTTGACCATGAATAAATGACCATAATTTACCAAATGAACATCATGCTGTATTGCAGAAGACTTGAGACTAGAGATTGAGACATAAACTCATGTTTACAATGTTTACTGAGCGATTACATCTAGAGAGAAGTAGAGTCACTTATATAGACTACTATAGGAAAAGGTTGAAATAGGTACCAATGCATGTAGAAATTATACAGTAAATGTTTTATTACTCGCATGCCAATGGTGCAAAATTTAATTCATTCTCATGATTGTGGTTATTAATATAAAAATATTGGTCTTCATAATAACCTTTGACATGTTTATGCACACAGCACACAGTCCTAGTGTTCAAGGTAATTAAAAGTCAGTGGTTTTGTAATTATTGGTAGATTGCATAAAGGCATACGTCCATTTACAAACGTGAGAAATTGCCTCTTTCATCATAAATCGGTGTCAGGTTTCGGGGTCAAGTCCATTCTCATCGGATCCATCGAAGCAATCAATTCAAATTCATGAATATCCCGTTTCCCCATTACTTCCAGGAAAGGATCGTTCTCCGTGAGCTCATTCAGTGGAACGTTTAGCAATTTGAACGGTTGAAATGTACAGTAATTGACTTCCCGCCTCCTCCGGTCTGCAGCTGAGGCGTTATTGTTTTCCAGCACTCGGGAATTCTCTCGGCGCGGCGAGAGCAGCAGATGTGTTGCACAAATCCCGCTGTGGCCCACAAGTGTTTGATTAGCTGTATATTACGGGAACTCCTGGATTGTTCACAGGCAGAGAGGGTGAGGGTAGTGTGAGTGTGTGTGTGTGAGTGTGTCACAGAAACACAGCTGTAAACATAAAACCACTGTGGCACTATTACATGCTGCTATGTGGGGAAATCTCCTCTCCGTGACCTGGATATTCTGTCAGTGGCCTCAGGGGCGAGAATGTCTGACTAATATTTCCAGCAGCAATAGTTTTTTTTTATTGCTCCCATCCAATATTTTTGTGACTTCCCCTCCAAGAAATAATGCGTTGTAATAAGTAAATATCCTCCATGTAATCATAAATGAGGAAGTCCAAAGACGGGTGCGATGCGAGGTGGACGAGTCCAACGCAACAGCCATCTTTCATCCGGTGGTTTGTTCGAGAAGTCCACGTTGACGTGTAACTTGCGTACTTGTCGCCCCCTGGTGGACGTTAGAGAGAATGCAGGTTTGACTTGAACTCTTTCAGTGTGATGTCAGTGCATGAACGGTAATTGTAATGTTAAAAATGTCTTATTTTGCGTTCACTTTCACTCCGCTGCACCTTCTTCTGTCACTTCTTGTTCCAAAAAAAACAAAATGGCAAAGGCCAAAAGGAAAACTTGACAGGCAACAGTGGGTGACGCCTCGATTACTCCGTCCATCAGTGAGAGTAACCGCCAACGACACGGACAATGTTGTTGCTCACAGACTCTGTTTGGATGGAAGATTTGGAGCGTGTCACGTGCGATGACTCCTCTCACGACAAGTTCAGGGTGTTGTCGGTTCTTCTCTGACCTCGTTTCTCCTCATTATTCTATCTCTGTCTTTACTCCGAGCAGCTGACTTCCTCCTCGCAAAGTCATACAAAAACCCCCTCAGTCGGCCGTCTCGCACACAAACAGACAGACAGAGAGTGACGGATAACGAGCCTGAGGTTTGCATTCTGTTTAGTGGCCTCAGCGCTGCCTCTGGTGGATAAACACACGCAAACAGACCCACAGAATGTGTGATTTCCACTCACCATATGGACGTTGCACTCCCGTCCTCCACACACACACACGCACACACACACACACACACACACACACGCATGCGGATGGCCACAAGCTGCTAATTATAACCATTTACATTCATCCGTCTTTTTTTAAAGAATTATCTGCTGTTGGTTTTCAGAAGTTTGGCAGCTGACTGGTGTAATCCAAACAGATTTCTTTCAAAAGGATCCTTTTTGTAAGAGAGATGACAGGAACTGAAGGAAGAGAGCGGGAGAAAGAGAGATGGGGGATTACTTGCATTAAATTGCAGGATTTTAGTTCATCAGTCTTAAACCCCGAGGCCACCGGGGCGCACCAAATCCAGACGGATCCAAACAGTCGTGCTTTCAACCCTGTGAGGCTGTACTTAGGGCTAAATACTGGAGTCAGTGTGCTAACACGCTCACAATGACAATGCTAACATGCTGATGTCCAGCAGGTAGAATACAGTGTTATCTTAGCATATTAGCATGCCAAGTAGTACACACACACAGTCCAGCTGAGGCAGATGGGAGTTTCATATGTTTTGCAGGAATTTGGTCATAAATCAATGTTTTTTGTTTTTTTTAAATGTAAAGTCAAAGGATCACCAAAGGTATTGCAATTCCTCTCACAGGAAACATGAATGTTTGGAGAAGATTTCATAGCAATCTTTTCAATATTTGAGATATTTTAGTCTGAACCAAAGTGGTGGACCAAGCCTGTGAGGTTGTAATTGGCTTTGAGCTAAATGTTAAAGGCAGCATGCTAACAACCTCACAGAGACAAAGCTAACATGCTGATGTTTAGCAGCGATATTCTTAACCATGTTCAGCCAAACATTACATTTTGCAGATTTAGTCTTAAAGGATACATGCACCTGTTGGTGGCGCTAGAAGACAATCAGAGGATCACAAATATCTCAGACTTTATCCTGAAGGGACCACGAATGGTTGTACCAAATTTCACGCCAAGCCTGACAATAGTTGTTGAGTTATTTCAGTCTGAACAAAGGTGGGGTTAAGTCTGTGAGGCTGCAATTGCCTTTGAGCTAAATGCTAAAGTCAGCATGCTAACAAGTTTACAGAGACAGAGCTAACATGCTGATGTTTAGCAGCCATGCTCTTAACCATTTTAAGCATCTTTAGCCTTGTCAAAAAGGATGAATACAATTTTTAACCTGATGGTGGTGCTAGAGCAAAAGTCAGAGGATCACCAAAATTGTTGGGAAGCATCCTGAAGGGGCCTCGAGCGCTTGCGCCAAATATCATCGCAACCCATCCGACAGTTGTTGAGATATATAGAGGCGAAGTGGTGGACGGACAGACTGATATCCCTTCCTCCCTGCCCCCCCTCCCCGGAGCCTCACCGCGAGAATGACAGTGAGTGTCGTCGTCCTGCTTTCATCCTGCGACCTACTTGTGTCCAATCTGAAAGCCAGCAGGTCTTTCACTCTCACATGTTTTGTTGTCCTCCTCTACTACTCAGACTCGAGCGCACAGTCGTTTCGAGAAAAAGTCAGTGACGTCAAAGCTTTCAGCCTCCCGTGTTGGGTATGAAGACCAGATTACTCTGCGCTCGTTTTTTTTGTACCCAGGAGTCGTTGTGAATGTATGCATGTGTGTTTTATGGAGAGTTAACCATCCCCACAGAGCCATCAGACAGGGGATAAAGTAGGTGGTGATGCCTCTTTGCAAAACTAAGCTCAATAAGCTGCTTCCTCAGGAGTCTGACAAGCCTCAGTGGAGAGTGGTGCAGTGTGGGAGGGGGTGAGATAGCGTGAATGGATGATGGTGAATCGACGAGGGAATTGACAACTGTGGGGAAAAAAGGAGTTTGGTAGTGGGGCGGATGAGTGGAAATGTTCCAGTCTAGTTCCGATGGGAGTGTTTGGACTCCTTGGGGACAGTTCTGTGTAGCGTGAGTAATAGTGGTGGATACGATCTCCTGGGCCAGACTTCCTTAAGAGACAAATACTGATCTGATGCCTGTTCAGTCTCTGTTAGAAAGATAGGCAATCTCCGGTTCTGCAGAGTGAAGTCTATTCATGTGTTGAAGCTGCATTCTCCCTCCTGACCACCAGGGGGCGACTCCTCTGGTTGTATAGAAGTCTATGCTTTATGTGTAAAAGCTGCATTGTCCCTCCTGACCACCAGGGGGCGACTGCTCTGGTTGTATAGAAGTCTATACAAATGACTCTACTTCTCTCTTGATGTATTCCCTCAGTAAACATTGTAAACATGAGTTCATGAGTTCAATCTCTAGCTTTAAGTCTTCTTCAGTACAGAATGATCAGTCATTTAGAGTCAAACAGACCATAAAGCAGGGAATGCTATAGGGGCGGGGCTACAAGGTGATTGACAGGTCGACATGAGAGACGTCTACTTCCTTGGTGGTAGTTTGTCAAAGAAGCATTTGCACGAGGACGTCTGCATGTTTGAGGACTGTCTCTCGTCCTCTGACGGCGTTTCAAACGGGATGCCAGTGCCCCTCCACTTGGATGGAGGCTCAATGCATTTTGGGTAAACTAACTCAATCCTGTTTAATATTAATGAAGCAATAGTTTTTCTAAATTTGTCATTTTGATTATTCTTCTTCTGCTCGGCACGCAAACTTGCAGGTAATGCAAAATAATGTGATTTAGTATTCATTCAAAGCGCCTCCCCCTCCGCCTTTAATAAACTCGTGTTGGCAGCGATGCGTTCAGGGACCGCAGCCAGTGCCGCCAGACAGCAACGGCTGCTTCACATGTGGAATATTATCAATGTTTAAGCTCCTCAATATTTGTGTGCCGGGACAAGAAGGGTCCGTACTTTGCATAAGTGTAACACCCGGTGTGGTCCGTTCAAGAGCCTCGAGGGGAGAAAGGAGCTGGAAGTTCCTTCTGTTGTTACACGCGTGAGCTGCTGTTGAACTTAGAGACTTTAATTATGTTGGGACTTTTTTATAGAACAAAGGGACAGATTCACAGTGAGCTTTGCTCAGATATTGCTTTTTCCTTTCTTTAATGGGGTTGCTTTTGTTGAATGCTTTCGTGCTCTTTTCTTTGTCGTCTAACATCTTAGGATCACGTTGGGAAATACGTCTTTTAAAATGTCATCCTTTGGATATTTTCTTTGGTTTCTTTGCCTGATAATCCATAAATAAAACCCCTCATCATTATAATTATGTAATTTTATGCTATCAGCAAGCTGTCATAACCGATGAAAGGGTGATTTATTTTCATGCACAGTTTGAGTATCACACCTGATTGTGTGTGTCCAATTAGTTCATATTTATTTAGAACTTTTGTTCGAGGCGGCACAACTTATTATTCCTAATAAAAAAATTCAAGAGATCCTTAATGTGTGTTTTCTCATCGTGGTTCACAGAGGCGGGTCTGTGTCCATGCAGGAGATACACACATTAATACACACAATGTCAACTTGTAAACACAAAATCACAAGATCTGTGTTTTCACGTCTTCAGAGGGAATATTTCCAACATTTTGTCTTTTTTTTTATTTTTATCACCAGTTAAAGACGTCTAGATGATAAAATAATAACTGTTTACAATCTGTTTGCTCATCAGTCATCAGTGATGACATCATGTTCAAATCACAATGATTATTCTCATTATCACGACTGATGAATTATGCACAAAACTATGAAAATAAAAACCAGATTCAAATCTCTTTTTAACATGACATGAGAAAAAATTATTTCCCTCGTGAATTGTTACTGTAGAAAAAAAAGTTTGAGAAACAATTAAATGGGATATATTATAATTCTTAACAATAAGCACATTTTTCTTGTTCCATAAACATGAATATAAATTATTGTAATGAAGTCCAACCGGTCTGAATGCCTCTCGGCGTTACAGGACGCACAGGAGGATGACGCAATCTGTCAGTTTTCATCCCTGCAGCTCACACGCACTCTCCCGCACTCTGTGTGTGTGTGTGTGTGTGTGTGTGTGTGTGTGTGTGTGTGTGTGTGTGCGGACATGAATCACTTATGTGTGTGTATGTGTGTGTATGTGTGCGTGCATGCATGTGAGTGTTTGTGTGTGTGTGGCCCTGCAGCTCTTAGTCAGCCCACATAGTCTCATGGAGCTAAAATGCCTTGGTTTCCTTTTACTTCACGTCAATTTGCGATGCTTTTCTCTGCGCCGCTGACCGCGTGTGACAGGTCCTCTCTTTGCACACTGTGTGTGTGTGTGTGTGTGTGTGTGTGTGTGTGTGTGTGCACATTCTTTGCATGTCAATTTGTGCTAATGTTAACGTCAGGTTGGTGAAGGTTATAATTACAGAAGACCTACTTTACTGCTCTCACTGGCAGCTGAGGAGCAGAGACAGATAGATAGCTGCACAGGGAGAGAAACACAGTGACAGGCAGAAAGCGAGACAGGCAGAAAAATGGAGAGACCGACAAATAAACAGTTAGACAGACAGGCAAACGGAGAGACAGACAGCTTAGCTGACAGTTAGCTGATAACTGAGCAGAAAGAGAAACAGAAAGACAGGCAGACAGACAGATGAAGAGCAACACCCCTCAGTTGTCCTCATGTGCCCTCGGAGAGCGAGAGAGACGTGTTTTTGTGTCGGCTGCTCACAGCTCAGAGCTGCTTCGAGGCCAATGCTAACGCTAACGCTAACAATGACGAAGACGACACGTGGAAGGGAAGCGGCCCGTTAGCGTGTTATAGACACATGGACGCTGCTCCACATCCTGCTGCTGTGCGGACACCTTTAAAGTTATTTCTCTTTCGAGGAGGAAGAGGGTCGTACAGGATGTCCAGTCTGTGAAAACCCTCCAGGCAAATCAGCGGTTTGTTATATTAAGGCTGTATTTATACATTTGACTTGACATTTGCTAATTAGCTCAAAACACAACAAACAGCTGAGGTTTATGGGAATCTCAATCCTGCAGGTATTTGGAGAAATTGGAGAAACACTCATGTCTTCCTGCTGCTTCAGAAAGGAAAAGTCAGCCATTATATCCTGAAGGTTCATAGTCTGGAAACCATGCATGAGACACGACGATCCATCCACCCGGGCCTAAAGACACAACCTCACACCTGTCCTCCAAAATCTACATCTTGCACGTGAACGTTCAAATATTAAATTTTCAGTGTTTCCTTCTCCTGAGTTATATTTATTTATTTATTTTTAGAGGTAATTTTGATTTGAATCCTTCCCTAATGCTCGGGAAAGCAATACGAGATGGCGGGTTGAAAATGGCTCCTCTCATTATCGTGCTTAACAGAAGTTATGACCCGTAATCTGAAATGAACTGACACACACACACACACACACACACACACACACACACACACACACACACACATGCGAGTACCTCTGCTCCCTGGAGGTCGTTCCGCCCCCCGGTCACCCGGCGCTATAAAACAGGTGTAAATCAAAGCGGCTCTGTGTGGTGACATGTGTCCTTGGCGTGGCCTTCTGAAGAGATGCTTAAAGGACCCCAAGAGATGCATAGAGGACCCCCCCCCCTCCACCTCCCAGGAGATGCTTAAAGGACCCCTACCCCACCCCCCAAGAGATGCATAGAGGACCCCCACGCCTCCAAGGGATGCGTAGAGGACCCCCACCCTCCCAAGAGATGCTTAAAGGGCCTCAAATAGGTACTAATGTACTTGTACACCATTGATCAGTATACTGAGTACTTCACAGGGTGAGCACAGGACAGATATTGATATCACCGTCATGCGTTCTGTGACTTTGAGAATCACATCAGAGTTCTGCTGCAGAGCTCATCGATCCGCCGGCCGTCCATTCCTACTGCACGAGTGTGCGCACGTGACTGTGTGCACATGACTGTGTGCACGTGAGTGTGTGCACGTGAGTGTGTGGAAGAGAAACAGCTCTGCTCTAATTTACAATCCTTCATACTGGGGAGAAAGTCGTAATTAAGCAATGTTTAAATACATTTACTCAAAAGTAATATATTTCTTCTACCTTCTACTTTTCAATTCATTGTAAAATTTAAAAACAGACCAAGTTCAATATTTTTTTAATGTACAAACTAAACAAAGAAGTAAACACTGATTTGTTTATTAGTGAACTTCAGAGTAGCTGGTTGCTGGGCTAGCTGTTTCCACCTGTTTCCAGTCTTTATGCTAAGCTAAGCTAACTGTCTCGTTACTGTACAGACGTAAGTCTGTGTCCTTCACATATCTCGACAATCGTTCACCTTATCGTCTTCACGTTTTACGAGTGTGTTTCTGGGGTGTGTTTAGTCGTCACCATCTTGGATTACAGCCGTCGCCATCTTGTTTTTTTGGCAACCAGTGAAGAGACCATACTTGGGCTGAGGAGTTGTGATGCAGAATCACCTGTCAATCACCTTGTAGCCTCGCCGCAGACGTTTAATGCACTTATACTTTTAAAAGCAAGACTTTACTTATAATATTTTCAAACTAAATGCAAATCCCCTTCCTATGTTTTTTTGTCTCACATTCTAATAGTTTGTCATTCAGACATAGTCCAAGCTGTAACTGCAGTGATTTGATGCATAATGACAGTGTGTGTGTGTGTGTGTGTGTGTGTGTGTGTGTGTGTGTGCTATTTGAGTGTACTATTTGAGTGGTGACTCACGGGCTGAAAGTGTCTGCTATTTTAGAACATTTCCTTTCTTACTGACCCCACCTTTCTGAACCCTTCAAGGCAATCAGACGCACACACACACACACACACACACACACACACACACACACGTCAATCTGTCAGGTTGCCACATTGTCCACAGTGATAGCGGCCCCCTGACATTTACTTGCAGCGGGGACAGAGGACGGGGAGGAGAGAGAGAGACGAAGGGGATGAGGAAGACGAGGGGGATGAGGAAGACGAGGCCCTGAGCCGTTAAGTAAGCGAGGCATTAAAACCTTCGTACTCAGCAGCCGCCGCTGCGCCGGATCTCTTGTGATGTTTAATGCTTGGACGCCGCCGTGTAACAACTCCTACGAATCCGGTGGATTAGTCAGACTCCACGGGCGACTTAAGAGCGAAGCGGTGACATTGGCAGATCACGTTGGGGTCGCCCCCGCCTGCAAGACCCTTAAAACTAGGAAATAAAATCTGCTTACAATGGGGAGGGATGTATCATTAAACGTGTTCTTCAGCGTAAAGTCTCCTCTGCAGGACTAGTCAAATGAGCAAGGCGTCGTCCGGTCAGCACCAGAGGGCCAGGAAGGCGAGGAAGGCGAGGAAGGCGAGGTCACGCTTTCCCTCTTCACGATGTTCCCTGTCAGACGATAATGAGAGCGCTTTCTCCACAGTGAGATGCCTTCAGGGCACGTTGCAGAGCACACTTCAGTCACACATTTACAGAGAACAGTTTACAGTCGGCGGCCTGACCGGGCCGCAATTAACGCCTCCTTCTCAAAGCAGCTGCACGAGGACGAGGTGCCGGTGCGCCCGGACGTGACCGGCAGATGTTTTGGGAGATTTAACGGGGACCAGGGGCGCGTGGGTCCAGCCGTCGATGTGGTAGAGCTGAAATAAATCATGGATGATCAAATTAGCTCCTCTCAGAGCTTTAAGAGGAGTGCCTCTCCGGCCGGTTGCACACGCTGACGGCTGAGTGGACGGTTGAACGTCTGTATCGTTGTGTCTCACGAGCGGAACAACACACAAGAACTGTTTCATGTCACTGGTTTTGTTCTGTGCAATTTTGTTCACATGAATTGGATTTGTACCTTTTTTTAATTTGGTCATTTTGTCATCGCTGGAGTGTACCTATACACAATAGAATAATAATATATAATAAGTCGCCATCTTTGTTTTTTGCAACCACTGAACTAACCTGTGTGGACTGACAGAATGCAGCTTCATAACATAAAGCATATACTTCTATACAACCAGGTGAGTCAACCCCTGGTGGTCAGGAGAGAGAATGCAGCTTTAACACGTGAAGCATAGACTTCTATACAACCAGACGAATCAGAGATTATAATTCATCCTGTGTGATAACGTTCTGACAATCCCACGGATGACTTCTTGCTGACGTTGTCACATCATTTTCGATTTGCGTGCCGCTCGTGAGGCTAAAATTGATCCAACGTCGTCAATAAGACGACGGTGAAGACGGTGAATCTCATTTGCATAACGCTGACGATCACGATGAGGTCACAACCTTCACTTGAGAAGAAAATGGAACGCGCTCGCAGCGGCACTGCAGGAGCCGTGGTCATAGCGACCGCAGGACGCAGGTAGATTAGATCCTCGTAAACATCTCAGTGATCCATCTGCAGCCCTGCAGGGCTGCGCTGCGCAATTATGCACGCAGCAAATCACCGCGGTCACATCTCTCAGAACTTTCTCCTGGAAGATATGAGCACAGGCAGCAAATAGAAAGACGAGAGTTTGGTGCACTGCAAAGTCACAATGCAGGGAAATATTTCATGTATTCGCTGTAGAAATTAACCAAGAAAATGTGAATATTTTCTCTTCTGTTTGTTACTATTCGATTGTATCTAAGTCATTAAAAGTTAAATGCTGCTTTGGAGCCTTGCTGTAAGTTAAACGCTGCTTTGGAGCCTTGCTGTTAGTTATTTTTAAGGGTTAAATCACGTCTGTCATCAGCTGATGTATTCATGTAAAAAAGCACTTAAAAGAGAGGATGTTTAGCATATTTTGGTGTCATATTTTGAGCTTCATGCCATGAATGAAGCCACAATGATACAACAGATCATCTTCATCAGCTGGAGCTCAATTCCTGATCCAATAATTGGCTCCTGCATGTTCCAGCTCATCGTGGGAAGCCAGAAAAATATCAAACAGACACATTTGAGGAGGAAAAAACAAGAAGACAAGCCGACTTCATTTGATTTCCACTGTCCTCGGCTCTGAACTCTTGAAGCTTTCTAAACCAGCAGCAGCCTGGAGGTTTATTGAGGGGCATTTAGGACATTTGCTTATGTTTGTTGTACGTCAGGGCCGTCAATTGTTTTTACCAAAGAGACAAATTGACTTAAAAAAAATAAAAATTAGCCTTAAAGCAGACTCATCTGCTCTGAGTAGATTTACAGTTTTAACTGTTTTGTAATCTGCTGCTGCTGCTGATACTCGCCTTTTATACTTGATGTTCTTACTGTTCATGCCACTTACACTCTGTGTGTCTCTCTCTCTTCTGTATCTGTGTGTGTGTGTGTGTGTGTGCGTGTGCGTGCGTGCGTGTGTGTGTGTGTGTGCATGCATGCCTGTGTTGTGGGTCTCAGCATCCGGTGGACATGAGCATGTCTGGCGTTCCCTCGGGCGAGCAGCTCACGGATGAGGAGAAGGAGATCATCAACGGCGTGCTGGCCCGGGCGGCCATGATGGAGGCCACGGAGCACGAGCGCATCGAGTGAGCCGGGAAACTGTTTGTCTCCGTTGCACATTTCATCTCGTCAGTCAGCTGCACACGCATGCTCGCCGACTCGCATGATTCTTGTGCGTAAGACTTGTGCCAAGTTTGTGTGTGTGTGTGTGTGTTTTTGTGACATCCGGCCGCATGTGTTCCCAGGCGCCTCTCCAGCCGCCTGGATAACATCAAGCGGACGGCGTGCGGTGACGGGCGGGCGCACTGCCTGCTGTGCGGGATGTCTTTCGGGCCGCAGGGCGTCACGGCCGTCCTCTGCGTGCAGTGCAACAATGTGGGTGCTTATCCGACGCCGACGCCGCTTCCGGGTCCCCAGAGGTCGTCTCAGGGAGCACACGGAGCGCTCCTGTGGCGCCGAGCGCCCGGTGGGCCGTGCGCTAACGTCACCCGACATACACTCTGCACTTCCTGGTCTCTTGCCCCACGTTGCTGCTGCGTGGAGGTCAATGCAGACTGACCCGTGAAACGTAGACTTTGTGCGCGCTGCGTGCACCTGCTGTCAAGGAGTCTATGAGGGAAGATGCGTCTGTGTATGAGTGTGTGTGGGAGAGAGAGAGAGAGAGAGAGAGAGAGAGAGAGAGAGAGAGAGAGAGAGAGAGAGAGAGAGAGAGAGAGAGAGAGAGAGAGAGAGAGAGAGAGAGAGAGTCTGTGTGTGCTGGAATGTAACTAAGTACACATTTGAGGTATTTTTCTCTCATGCCACTAAACGAAAGCTAAAGTCAGCTGATGGATGGACTGTGAGACTAACTGACTGACAGACAAAGAGATGCACACACACACACACACGCACACGCACACACATGCACGCGCACACAAACTCCCGGCTTCATCTGAAACAATTGCCAATTTAATTGTAAACTATATTTTATCCGTTTGAGTCTTCAATGTGAAGATTTTGCTTCTTTTTTTCTTCTTCTAATAATGTTGATAATTGTAATTTTCCTGATTTATATTATTATTATTTACATACTTTTATTTCGCTAACATGTATAAGTGGTATTAGTACTCTTGCAGAAGTACATGACCTGAATACTTCCTTCACTGGTGTGTATATATATATATATATATGTATATATATATATATATATATATATATATATGTGTGTGTGTGTGTGTTTGCTTCTTTGCAGCACATGTGCAGCAAATGTGGGATTCGTAGCAACAGCAGGACGAGTCCTATGTGGCTGTGCAGAATCTGCAACGAGCAGCAAGAGGTGAGAGGAGGAGGAGGGAGAAAAGAGGAGGAAGGAGGAAGAGGAGGCAAAAGGAGGAGGAAGAGGAATGACAAGGAGGTGGTAGAAGGAGGAAGAGGAGGAGAAGGAGAGTAGAGTGCTTTGATAAAATCACAGTTTTCGTCATGATGTCGTTCATCTGTCAGCTGAACGGAGAAATTAAACGTTTTCTAGCTTTCTGGATTTGTCTTTTTTTTCTTTTTAGCACATAATTGCATTTCACTGTCCAGTGACCTGGAAAATTACCTTCCATTGACACCTCAATATCCTTCCATAAAATGATTCATTTACAACGCTTTTTATTTTTTAATTCTTAAAGAAAAACACAGACAGTATTTTTTTGCCCCATACGAAACGTGAGGAACGCACTCTGCTTCCAAAGCTTCTCCCCTGATGCAGTCGCACAACGCCGTGTCTGCAACGGCGCTGCAGTTTTTTGAGGAGGTCTCGGCCTCTGGGAGCCAGACTCCTTAAACAAATGCTTGCTGCTGTCACTCAGACGCAGAAACAACTAAAAGTGGTCGAGTTTGTCCCACAGAATTAAGCAGGGAAAAAATAAGCACTTTTTTGTTGTTATTCTAGTCTATATTTGTGCTCTAATTTTAGAGATGTTCACAAATTATTACACAAATGAACACGGACACAGCTTTGTTGCTCCGTTTACGAGGTAAACTGCAGTTCTCTTATTGGCCACTAGGAGCTAAAAGCTAAACATTGAAGTTAACACGTTAACACAAGTAAATATGGTCAAAGGCTCATTTAATTCATTGTCATGTGACAAAATGCTTTGTTTCTTTCATTTTATGGTAAATAAATCTTCAGTAAATCATATTTTTTGGGCCACAAGGGGGCAGCAGAAACAAGCTTTCAACCGTTTAAGTGACGATGAAATTGTTAGCAAACAATATTTCTAAATCCAGCAGTTGAAGAGAAACGCGACGAATTATTGTGTCTTTGTGTTTGCGTCACCTCAAGAATATAAGTCCAATATTCTCTGTCTTTTTGCTCAGTTTTTGGTCTTCATTCAGGCCTTTTTCTTGTTTCGTAAATCCACCTTCTAAAGGCACTCGCATACGAGTTACATACCAATATGTTACATCAAAAATTGCAGCAAAATCTGAGCTCTCTATATAACGAGGCACCATTGTTATAAGGCAGCGTAAACTGATAATGTGGCCCTAAATCTGAACAATAGAAGCTCGATTTTGAAAATCTTTCACATCTCTTGTGAAAACATAACATTCACTCATGTGGAGGAACTGCTTTGGTGACGGGAATTGGTTTACCAAAAGGTCTCAGTCCTTTTAAAACTCACACTAATCAATATTTTGCAGATCCCCTCAGCTCTTCTGAGCATGTTAGCCTCTTTCAGCTCCTTGTTTTGGTTCAACAGCCCACACCTTTACTATTTGAGTGTTGTTTCCAGTCAGCTGGTGAACACAGTGTAACATTCAGCTGAAGAGACACACTTCTTGAAACAAATAGTGCACTTACATTCCTCTAATGGCCAGAAACAAGACCTGTTCTGTGTCTGCTGGATGTGTAATATTGCTGACTAGTCAGCCGTATATCAACTTCATACGGCAATAATGTGTCAGTGGGGTGTTTCCAGCTTGTTCTGCATCAATCAGAAGCTTTTTTACAGCGACATTTTGTGGGGCGTCGCTCTCAGCTTCAGTGATTCCTGCTCCTTTATTCAGCTCATGCCGCCTCCTCCTCCTCCTCCTAAATCTGGGTTGTGTGACTGCGTATCTGCTGAGTTGACAGCTTTAAATCCCGGATGTGACTGCACAAACAGCACTGAGCCTCTGTTGGGGGGTCACATGTGCGTCCCTGCAGGTGCAGAAGCGCTCAGGCGCGTGGTTCTTCAAGGGGAGAGTCCAGCAGGGTTTGCCCGACCCGCTCCCTCTGTCCGGGTCTCGACAGTCCAGCACCGAGAACGGCTCTGGTCCCGAAGGCCACAATGAACCCCAGGAACCTCCTACGCTTCATCAGGGATACGGTACTTCATTATAATGAGCATTTATAACTGAGCTATCTAAGCTATCATTATCTATCCAAACACATATTTTATTTAAGTTAAAGTAGAAATACAGGAGTGTAAAAAAATACATTCAAACCCTCATATATGTGTAGCACGTGTGTGTAGCGCGTGTGTCGCTCGTCTGTGTCGCACGTGTGTAGCACTGTGTAGCACATGTTTGTAGCTGCGTAGTACATGTGTGTAGCACGTGTGTGGCTGTGGAGCACATGTGTGTCTGTGTAGCACATGTGTGTAGTGTGTACTGCATATGTGGCTGCTTAGCATCTCTGTGGCTACGTAGCCCATGTGTGTAGCACATGTAGCACATGTGTGTAGTGTGTACTGCATATGTGGCTGCCTAGCATCTGTGTGGCTACGTAGCCCATGTGTGTAGCACATGTGTGTCTGTGTAGCACATGTGTGTAGCACACGTGTAGCTGTGTAGCACATGTGTGTAGCACCTGTGTGGCTGCGTAGCACCCGTGTGATCAGTGTCGTGGCGTCAGTGACTCTCTTGTCCTTCCCCCTTAGAGACGCAGCAGCCGTCCCGTGGATCAGAACAATGGGAGCAGACAGCGAGGACAACAGCTGACACCCGTAATGAGAGTCCGTCCTGTCCGGCGGTGGTAACGAGGACCGAGAGACACGCGTTAGCCTCCAAACCGCCTCGAGCCGCCGGCGCGGAGCAGGTTGCCTCAGGTAAAGCCGCGCTGCTCCTTCTATAAATAAACCCCCCCGCGATCAAGAAGATTTACCCTCAAACGTGACGCATGAAAAGATGCCTCAGACAGAATTAATTGCCCCCTGCTGTAGATGTGGAAAACAAGCGCCCGGAGAGGGAAGAGACGGAGGAAAGACGACAACCTGTTGTCTCCAGCTCCGTTCCATCGCACGCTCCTCCTGCGACCAGAATCAACCCACCGGTCAACAACGCCGCTCCACCTCGACCCCCGCCGGATCGAACGGAGGACGAGGACGAGTACGACTCGGACGACGCCAGTGAGACGGATGTTTGCTCTTAGACCACGCAGCTGCTTTACACAGCGTGAACCAGTCCCCCCCCCACCTCCTCCCAGATGTTTGCTCACTCTGTGATTCATGTAAATTGGGCCCGCGAGCCGTGAATGGAATTCCCAGACGAGCGATGCAGAGGAACAAATCAATGTTTATCTGCTTTGGAGGGAAATTGGTTTCTCGAACAGAACAGATGTCTAGATGTTTGACGTGTCGCTGTGTTTGTCTCCTTGCAGCCACTCTGGGGTCTCTGGAGTTCAGCCTCCTCTACGAACAGGAGACCCACGCGCTGCACTGCTGCATCGACAAAGCTAAGGTACGCACCGAGACCAGAGATAAGAGGGGTACCAGACCAGGTGGGACAAGATGAGACAAGGTGGAACAAGATGAGACAAGATGAAACAAGGTGGGACCAGATGAGACCAGATGGGACAACACAAAAGAGAATAAGATAACTTAAGACAAAATATGATTGGACAAGACATAAGGAGATTGGACAAGACCAGACCAAACCAGACCAGATGGGACAAAATGAGACACAACTGAATGGAATAAGACAACCCAAGACAAAAAAAAAGTCAAGACGAGCCAATGAAAGATGGAACAAGACAAGACTTGACAAGAAATGCCAATTGGAGAAGAATCAAGACGAGAAAAGACGAGACGAGCCATTAAAAGATGGGAACGGACATTTAATAACAAAACAAGACGAATCCAATGAGTGTAAATTAGATTTGGAGAAACGTTTGTAGTCCAACAACAAAATATGTGGAGTGTTGAAGAAGAACAACGTGTAACACTTAAACACTGAACACATGAACACTTGAAGAATTGAACCCTTGAACATTTGAACACCTAAACATCTGAACACTTGAATATGGGAAAAAATGAAAACTTGAAGACTTGAACAGGAACTCTTGAACACTTGACCACTTGAACTTTTAAACACTTGAACTTTCGAACACTTGAACACTTCTAACCCTCCTCCCTCTTGATGTGTCTCAGGGTTTGAAGCCGATGGACTCAAACGGCCTCGCTGACCCGTACGTGAAGCTGCATCTTTTACCAGGAGCCAGTAAGGTATGACACCGTTCAGCAGTTTAATTAAACCTTGTCTTCAGCTTAAAGTTTAAACCTAAGTAACGATCATGTTGTTTCATAATTACTTTGCTCACAGTCCAACAAGCTTCGCACCAAGACCCTAAAAAACACCCTGAACCCCGTGTGGAACGAGACCCTGGTCTACCACGGCATCACCGATGACGAAATGTCCCGCAAAACTCTCCGGTAAGCAACCGTTTTTTACTTCCTCCGGCGGCACAAAGAGAGTCTCACAAGGTCCACTCGTCTCGTCTGCAGTCTCTCGGTGAGCGACGAGGACAAGTTCGGACACAACGAGTTCATCGGAGAGACGCGAATCGCTCTGAAGAAGCTGAAGTTCAACCAGAAGAAGAACTTCAGTGTTTGTCTAGAGCGAGTGATCCCGGTGAGTCCGACGCCTGGTGTTGCAGTAAATACGTCATATTTAAATTAAAGGGTTACTTAAATCACTGTAAGCTGTCCGGGAACTGCACCTCATCAGGTAAAGAAGGAACTATTTAAGCAGCATACAAAATTCTTCTCATTGTTTTTTTTTAAATTGCACCTTCACACATGTTTAATTTTCTTTCAAAATAAAAGCGTGAAACGCAGAACTCGTTTTTAAGTTAAACTCCTAACCACGGAAATTCTTGATATCAATGTCATCTGCTGATGATAGTCATTTATTACGACCGAAAGCTCCAGAAAGCGGCTACGAGAAGGACCTTTAACGACTTAAAGGCCAGTAGAGGTGAACTGAGTCTTAATATGACTTTCTTCAAGGGAAAGTCTGCAAGCAATTATTTGCTTTCTTACCGAGAGTGAAACGAGAAGGTTGATACCCCTCTAATGTCCGTAGCCTTAATTTGTAGTTAGCTAAATTTTGCATATCTTAGGCTGACGTAAGACTCGGTTATTTCCTGGCTGGTTGTCGCTTTTTATGTTTCAGTTTTTGAGACTTAAGAATGACCTTTAGAAGTCCTGTTTGGTGGATTTTTTTCTTTATGCTAAGCTATGCTAACCTGGTTAATTCTCTCTGCAGGTGAAGAAGGCTGTTGGAGGGTCGGTCCGCGGCATGGCTCTCTATGAAGATGTAAGACCCGCTCATGCAATGCTCTTTGACGCTTCTGCAGTGTTTAGTGTTCATTAAAGGGAGAACAGATTAAAGGATTTAGAAAGTAGATTAATCCACTAACACCTGCATGATACATCTTCTTCCTCTGTTCCATAAACATCTTATAGTGAGGCACCAACCCGATACCGATTAAATTAAGCAGATCAGGTATCAGGCGTGATCGATCCGCATTTAGTTCCTTCATCAATATCATTAGGAAATTCACTGTTTCAACTCTTAGATTAAATACACAGCCTCCAAATGTGGATTCATCTGCCGCTGAAAATAGTCCCCAACAAATGGACTGTTTGAGCACAAACTTCAGTGACCAGCTGGTTTATAAAATCACATTTAAATGCAAAATTAAACTATATAATCGTGACTTATCTTCTGTACAACCACAGACAGCAAGCACTAAACTAGACAGATGAATGCATCGCTGCTTCTGGGGTTAATCACGCTGCATAATAACATACATGTCGACCATTCGGTCCTCATAAGCACGTACGTTATCCTCCATTAGTAGATATTATGATAATCACTGTATAATCCCTCCCGATACGTGCAGAGGGCCAAGGAGCGTTCGGATCAGTGAAATTAAATACTGTTACTTTGTGTGCATGTGTTGCACACACACACACACACACACACACACATATATATTTATTTATTTATTTATGTGCGTGTTTGTGCAGACAAACGAGGGGGAGGATTCAGAGGAGAGGGGTCGTATCCTGGTGTCGCTGACATACAACAGCCAGCAGGGGCGTCTGATGGTGGGCGTCGTGCGCTGCGCTCACCTGGCGGCCATGGACTCCAACGGGTACTCCGACCCGTTCGTCAAAATGTACGTGCGCCATGGTCAAAGGAATAATCCCAATTTTTTTGCACTTATTTGCTTTTTTACTAAAAGTTAGATGAGAAGATGGATACTACTAAAAGCCAGAAGATGGTTAGCTTAGCTTAGCACAATTAGTGGAAATCGGGGGAACCGCTAGCCTGTCTCTGTGGGCATTTCTTAGTTTTATGCTAAACTAAGATAATGGACATTTCCCCCTATTCCCAGTCTTTATACCAAGCTAAGCTAATAGACTTTCTCATTTATTTAACTCTCAGTACATTTCTTGAGCCGGTTTATGTTATTCTCTTTTTACAATTTTTTACATTTATGTTGTAAAATTTCTAATATTATTTTAATTTTATATATCTTTTGTTGTATTTAGCGAATTTTATATGTGTAAGTTAAAGGTCTCAAATGTTACTTGTGTCAGTTTTTAACAACAATACGACTGCTATTTAATTGTTGTTTGTGCCGCAGATGCCTGAAACCCGATATGGGGAAGAAAGCTAAAAACAAGACCCAGATAAAAAAGAAGACCCTCAATCCGGAGTTTAACGAGGTCCGTTTCATCTCAACTTTCTATTCGCACAAACGTGAACTTTGCCGTCTTCTTCTCACCCGGATCTCAATGTCAGATTTTGTAATCTCATGTCATGTTTCATCGCTGTGATTCAGGAGTTTGGTTATGAAATAAAACACGGAGAGTTGGCCAAGAAAACCCTCGACATCTCCGTCTGGGACTACGACATGGGGAAATCCAATGATTTCATTGGTGAGTGTGTCTCGCGATCGCATTTCCTCGTTCATCCCTTCATCCGGCGTGTCGTCTCCCGGGATGAAAATGTCTTCTGATTGGTCGGTCCACCGCTCCAGTCCAGATTGAAATAACTCAACAACTATTTGGTGGATTGCCACAGAATTTGGTGCATATCTTCATGGTGCCCAGAGGATGAATCCTGTAATCTTTGGTGATCTTAAGTTTTCTTATTGCGCCACCATGTGGTGGTTTTGAGTAAAATTCCTTGCCAACTATTGAATCGATTGATATGACATCTGGTTCAGACATTTCTTGTTACCCTAAAGATGAAGAGTAAAAAACAACTTTTTATCACACACCATTGCACCGCCATAGCGTCCAATAATGCTAAGCTAATATTTTAGGTGTTCTGACCAAAGTACAGCATCACAGACGCATCGTACAGACATTTGTGTTACACTAACAGTGAATCCCAGTGATTAATTTGTGTTATTGAGTGAAATACCAGTACTGGTTGTACTAAATGTATCAAATTTGGTGCAACCATTCATGTTAAGCTTTGAAAAAATTGTAAAAACTTTGGGCATCCTCTCACTTTTGATTGACAATGAACCGCCCATCTGTCTCAGCTGGACTTTGTTGTGTAAATTTAACGTTCTGGTTGGTCTTCACTTTGGTCTGAAATAGCTCAACAATTATTGGATGCATTGCCATAAAATTTGATATGCACATGCATGTTCCCCTCTGGATGAATTCTGATAACTTTGGTGATCCTCTGACTTTGTATCATTGGTTTACAACTAAACACCTTCAGCACTAATGACAAAACCCCGTCAGCCTCGGCTGCTATTTGCTATTACTTCATGTAAGTGTTGTCATTGCGAGCATGCTAGCATGTTGACATTAGCCTAAAAACAGCCTTTCAGAGCTCCTCACGTGTGAATGCTTACTTTCCTCTGTGCCTCCAGGCGGATGTCAGCTGGGCATCCAGGCGAAAGGGGAGTGTTTGAAGCACTGGTACGAATGCCTGAAGAACAAAGACAAGAAGATAGAGCGCTGGCACGTCCTGCTAAACGACAACACCGTCCTGTTTGAGGATTAAAGCGTCTCCCCTCTCTGCGCTTCTGTGCATTTTGTTTCTCCATCATCATTCACCCCGCCTCCTCCCTAACCCCCGTAAGATATTGTCTTCCAGTGACGATAGACGGATATTTATGTGGTTTTGTCCCCAAAGTGCAACGTGCAGGCTACATGTCCAACAGTTTTCAGGTGACCGACATGGATGTTGACCTCTGGGCTCTTTTTGAACACTAAACTTAATCCATCCTTAAGGTTATCACATCATAAACTCTATCGTATAATACGTTTACTGTACCTGACGTGCGGCAACGACTGAACTGAGCGATTATGGAGACGATAAAACCCTCGTTATCATTGACACGGCGTGTTGTAATACCCAAACACAGGGATTTCCCCACTTGTTTCTGTCCTCGTGTCGCTCTGTGTTCATACCACCACGTCGTGTGTCGTCAGCTGATCTTTGTGACCGCCTCGTTCGACCGCTTGCATCACCAAAATATACATTTAACTTGTGTTATTTGTTAAATATTAAGTGTGGGACGTTTCTACCAGAACAACCTGAACAAATACCCTTTTTGTTGTTACTGTTGTTGATGTGTGTTTTTTTGTTGTTTTCTGACAAAGAACCCGTCGGTCTCACTGCCGCTGCATCACCTCCACCTGTGTGCATGTGCGAGCTCTCTTCTGAAGAAATGCTTCTGCATGAGGAACAAACTGGACCAGGCAACACCAGCTCACGTTCCAGAGAAAACCCATGAAATATTATAATTGATCGGCCAATTTAAATGAGATCCGCTCTCGGGTTTTCAGCTGAATATTCAACATGTTGCTCTCTGCATTGATATTTGATGCATGTCTTATTGTGGCATATACACGTGGCTGATGAATAAAGACATCGTGGAACCTCCTCTTCCTCCTGTGTTTCCTTGAGACGCGTTGGCAGAAAACTTTGTCTGCATCAGGCGAGGTTTGAACCAATCAGTGCAGACAGACGCGCAGAACTTTGACTTCTCTTGATAAAAACTCGCCTTCGGGATCCAAGTGGGTGAAAGTTCACGGACCCAATTCCCTTTGGAAAGTCTGGCCCTTAATCTTCGGATGAGATCTAATCTACTTTTCTCATCAGTAAGTGAGTTCAGCTTTGTCAAAGAAAAAGCAAAAATCACAGTGGAAATCAATACTTTGCAGACTTCAACTGTGCATATGAAGTTTTTGTTTATTTATTATTTATTATTATTTATTTATACAAAACATTGATTATTTTCCTTCAGAAGGAATCTAGTGACAGGTTGTGAAGTGTCTCCGAGACCGGAGGAGGGTCTCAAAGGGTCCTGTGGAAAGCTGATTAAAAGAAAAGATAATGTATTGATGTTGCTCAAAATTATGTAATTTGATCAGAAGGAAAAATCATCTTCTATTTAACTCTGCAGCTGCACTCAGACCTTTGATCAGAGCTCACCAGACAAGAGTTTCATCCAACCAAAACAGAAAGAAGCAAACCGATCGGGTCTATAAAAAAAAAGGAAAAAATAAAATAATACGTCTTTAACATTTGTTGGACTCATACGGGCGGTTGTGGGAAAAAAGTGCACCATTTTTTCTGTGGACTCAAAAGGATAAGAACCCATCTGACTGTGTGTCTTATATCCTATTTATTAGTTTGTCACATGTTAACTGGTGTGTGTGTGTGTGTGTGTGTGTGTGTGTGTGTGTGTGTGTGTGTGTGTGTGTGTGTGTGTCTGTCTGTCTACACACACGAGTGTCACAGGTTTGGGGTTTTTATTTTGTGTGTTTCTTGTGTTCTTTTCCTGCCTCACTTCCTGCCTTTATGATTGTTGGCCCCTCCCTAATTGATGCACCTGTGTCTCATCACCTGCAGTGTGTTTGAACCCCCTCAGTGTTGGTTGGGTGGGTTCTGTCCTTTAAGATGATTGCTGTTGTTTTTTTGGACTTCATTGTTTGTTTTGGACGTCTTCCCTCTGTTTCCCGCCACGTCTCTCTGCATTTGGGTTCGTCCTCTGCATCCATTTCCCACCCCAACATGTTCCCTGTGACAGAGGACGGTCTCAAGGGGTCCTGAACTAAATGATGTCATTTGTTCATTGTTTTTTTGTTTAAACTCTGCTGGATCTCAGACACGACCTTTGAAGTAAAGCTCACACGTAGACAAGGGTTTAATTTTAGCCCCAAAAGTTTGTTTAAAATATATTTTCCTCACTTTGGAGGCTGTGGAAGAAGAGCGTGTCTCATATCCAGATTATGAATCAACACATTGTCTAGTTTGTCACACTTGAATTGAAGTCTGTCTGTCACTTATCAATATGACCCATTAGTCACATTTGCACGTAGGGTGTGCTAATCAATATGTCACTGGCAGTGATGTGCGCGTGAGAGGGAGGAAGAGGAAGGGGGCGGGCTGATGTTGGACCGAAGTGACAGGTCACGTGGCTTTGGGTGTTGTGTTTATTTTAGATCCACAGGGAAAACCCTCCGCCTCTCCACCTCATTTAAAAACGTCCTGGAGTCTGTCGGTGTGACCCAGAGTCCTCCGCGGGTGAAGGAGTCTTGTCTTCCAGCCTCTGTGCTCCCGCCATGACGCGCGCCGCTGCTCTGCTCTCCCTCGCGCTGGTGTCGGCGCTCCTGAGCTGGCCGGCTGCCGGGAGCTCGATCCTCTGCAGCCGGACTCAAGTGCTGCCAGATAGAGAAGTGCGCTACAGCTTCCTGCGGCGGGCCTCCTCTCCATCCCCGCGGCTCTACTACGGCGCGTGGTCTCGGGAGCGCGCCCTGCTCAGCTGCGCGTGGAGCGACGACGAGGCGGTGATCGACAACTATATCTCCGTGTGCCGGGAGCGCGCGCACGAGTTCTCCGACCATCCAGATGAAACCATCGACGTGGAGTCGGTGTTGGCAGCGGAGGACCTATGCGTCGGTGGACACGCGCCGGCCCAGAGCCATCGAGGTCAAGCTGAAAGGTCAGAGGTCACGACTCATCGGCGCGTAAAGCGCGGCTTCATTGTGCCAGGGACGCTGTGGTGCGGCTCCGGCAACAAGGCGCCATCATATGACGATTTGGGTACGTTGGTTTCACTCTATTTGATGATAATGTCGGGATGACAACACACAAACATGCCGTAAGCGTTTCTCATCTGAAATACATGAATTGCCTTATGAAGGAAAACAAAGTGTGATCCACCATAACCACGACGACATCTGTTGGTTTGTGGTCTGCCATTTTGAAGCCTGAGTTGGACATTTTGCTCGTTGCCATCTTGTTTTTTTGGAACCGGTAGTGACGCGAGAGGGCGGCGCTAAGTACAACGAACTGCTAAAAATATATATTTTTAACTTTCATGAAGTAAAAACACACAGACCCTCTTTCTACTCTGTGTAAAGTAAGAAATCTGCATTGTTTACATTAATGTTTTCTTCTTCTTCTTCTTCTTCTTCTTCTTCTTCTTCGCTGGCTCATTACTGCCACTTGCAGTAAAGTGTTGAAACAGTCACGGTTTAGTTCAACTCGTTCCAGAGAATGGAGACTCATTCGAGATGCACAAACTCTTTAAGAAGAGATGAAACTTTAATAAGTTTCACCCGCCGTCCCTGCAAGCCACACATCGTGGTGATATTGATCTTGTGATTGATTTCCTCTTGCAGGAGTTTTTTCAGATACCGACAGCTGCTGCCGGGAACACGACCAGTGCAAGCACACCATCCCGTCCTTTCACTCCCAGTTCGGCGTCTTCAACAGCAACATCTTCACCATGTCTCACTGCGACTGCGACAACAAGTACATATACCTTTTGAAAAACTAAATGACGCCCACTCGATGCCATTCTATCCTTTTTGATGTTTTATTCACACCAAACGGATTGGTGCTGCAGGTTTCACAGCTGTCTGGTGGCGGCGCAGGACAGCATCTCTGAAGTGGTGGGATACACCTTCTTCAACCTGCTGAAGATGCACTGCTTTGAGCTCTCCCACCGGCTCCAGTGCACCGAGAGGAACTGGTTTGGCATGTGAGTGAAGTCCTCGTTTATTTATTCAGTAACGCTGTGCTGCGTGTAGGTTTGTATTTGGAGCGCAAAGGAAGACGTTTGGGCACTTTGCCCCCGATTTTAAAATATCTCGACAAACTGAAAATTTAGTTATTTTAGCTTAGCATAAACACTGAAAACCGAGAGAATCAATAGCATGAGTTCTAGTTGTGTTGGTAGTTAAACATAGCCAGGTTAGCGGTCCCCCCCTGTATCCAGTCTTAATGCTAAGCTAATGCTAACTAGGTGCTCTTATTATTGTACAAGCATGAGGGGTATCAATCTTCTCGTCTGACTCTCGGCAAGAAAGCAAAATACGTGTCGTTCCCATAATTCCAAAAGTATTTTTTATATTTGCCCCCCTCTTTTGTGCCCTCCAGGTGTAAAGACAGTAAAATGTCTCTCTACGCGGAGGTGCACCCCCCCAAGCTATACGACTCTCCCAATGCAACGGAGGTCAGCGTGAACGCCACGGAAATGCTGGGGACGTCCAACTCCACCGGTGCTGCAGCCTCCACCTCCCCACCGGAGGGACTCGGCGGCGTAGGGAACACTTTACCAACATGGCTGAACATCACAGGTATTCAATACGTCTCCTTTTACGGTCCCTTACAAATAAAACCCTGACCCAAAAGCAAGATTGCGTCGCTCCGGCTGATAACTCGGCTGCACAGTAACTGATCGGACGTCTTCACTCGCAGAGAAGCAGCAGTCTGAATGCGCCATCTTCAAGGAACTCGACGAGTGCAGGAACAAGATCCGGCCCCAGCAGAAGAAATACGGCCTTTTCAACCCGGAGGCCCGGACGCTGTACCACTGCAACTGCACCAGCAGGTAAATCGGGATCAATGAAAACGATCGAAGTGTCTGCCGGCGTAAAGAGGAAGTAGATTGGTTGCTGAGGTCCAGAAAATACAACAGTTTTAAAGTTCTCTTTAAGCATAAAAGGTTGTGTACGATACCTCAGACCTTCCTCAAACCTCTTAATCGATCACTCAAGCCCTGTCAGTCCAAATTGGAGCCTCTGGTGTGATACAGCAACAAAAAAAGGGCACATCCTTGCCTTAAAAGTTCGTATAAGTAAATTTTTCATGTTTATGACACTATGAGAGGACCCTTGAAAGACCAGGGAGGGAGTGGGAATTTTTAGGGTTGGACAAGTTGATGTGATTACTTGAAAATACTGTACTGAAATAGTTATTAAAAATACTCAACTTCACTCAATCAGACAAACTTTGCATGCTTTTTACGTAATACAAATGGACCTCATGGGAGGAGATGTTCAGTTTTTAGTTGAATGGAAACCATTCGCAATTTTCGCCATTAAATAGCTGATGTAGAAAAGGTTACATCTCCCTTTCTACACAAGAAAAAAAGGTGTATTTTTCAAACTTGGCGTGCAGTTTAATCGGTTTAAAAGGTTGTTTCTGCTCTACGAGGTCGCTTTCCAACCCGTCCGTTTTTAGGGGGTTTAAAACTCCAAAGTTGCGTGGCCGCTCTCGGAGTGAACCTAGCAAAAGATTATCTTCGCATGTAGCCGGAGGGATTTATTCTGGGACGTCACGGTGAGTCCGGAGTCAATATTTAGGTTCTATTTGCAGAGTTTATGCCGACGCAGCGATAAGAGTGCGTTCACCTTTTTTTTTTTTTTCATATTTCTGTGTCAGACGAGGCCGGCGTGGTGCGACGTGTCCCGTTAGGCAAGCTCTGTGTGTCTGTCTGTGTGTGGGTGTCTGTCTGTGTGTGTTCTCTGGATCCGCACTCGGCCTTGTACATTATCATAATCTCCTGTTTGCACACACGGTCTGTGTTGGTCTCTGACGTTGTGGCCCTGCAGGTTGTTCCAGACTTTGGCCAAACAGAGGCGGCTGAGCGCCGTGCAGGCGCTTCTTCTGGACCGGGTGTCCGAGTCCTGCTTCCTGCAACCGGACTGCGCAGCGGGGAAGATGTAAGTATGTGATCACACAACGTAACACAACTTCTTTCACCTTCTCAATTAATGTAAAAGAGAAATATTTAAAAAAAAACACTTATTATTTAAGTAAAGTGTAACTAAAAAAAGGAAAAATGTTACTTTTTTTTTTTATTATTACAAATTGAGAACACTCGTAGTGCTCCGAAGGATCAAAGGTCACCAGATACACGTTAGATGATTAATGGGAGAGAAGAAACTCGGCATTAATTTATATTCATGTTTTGCATCTTTTGTTTTCCATATTTTGGCTTTTTTGTGAAATATTTTTAATTTATATAATAAATATCTTCTTCTTCTTCTTCTTCTTCTTCTTCTTCTTCTTCTTCTTCTTCTTCTTCCAGCTGTACAGCAGTTTTGAGAGCAGAGTTTCCTCCAGAGAGCCGCAGCATCAGAGCCGACGTGGAGGAGGAGCGCCCTCTAGTGGCCGCCCCGCTGCAGGCTCGGAGGCCAAAGAGGAGAGACGGAGCCGTCCGGCTCCACAAGCTGTGTCTCAGGGGGAGCCGACTCAGAACCGGCCTAAACCGGACCAGAACCCGCGGCGCGGCTGTGAGAGGACGAGGGATCGTCTGAGATCAAAATCACAGAGGGTCAAAGTGATCAATACTACATGGGACGTTCAGCTCATATTTCTTATTTTAACTTCATTATTTTTGTTCTGAATGACCAGGCGGCTCATTTAAAGTTCAGTATGATTTAATGAATTCATAAAGGAACAAACCACAGCACTCTGATGAAAAACATGACAACTTGAGAACTCTTATTTCCAACAGTGTGATAAATAAACACAGAGCAAAATGAAAGTTCATGAGTAAAATGCATACAAAGTACCCGCAACAAACGGAAAACAATCACAACCAATGATCTATTTATGTAATATTGAACACTTTGGGCCTCCATATTATATTGTAATATAGTGTGTAGCATGAAAAGCGTAGGTGAGTTGTGTATCGCTGTAACTTTTCCTCGAGGTTACTAATCTTTTTGTGCAGAACTCCATCCTTCGTCTCCACTGTTTAAAGCCCCATTTGTGAATACGTGTAATGTATTGTACGAGTTGTAGATAAATGCAAATGCTGTTATTAGCAAAGCTAAAGAAAAACCATTGTGTAAATATCTGTACATAAGACGCTCGGTGAAATATTTGGTTTATGATGCAATAAGAAACTGTATGACTTAGTATGAATAGATTTATATTTTGTAAATGTGACATGAATAAATTAATCGCACTCTTAACTTTGCTCAGCATGAAATCCTTGGCTGTGGAAACTGCTGTTAGCCTAGCTTAGCACAAACACTGGGAAAAGAGGGGCAACTATCCTAGCTCGTAAAACAGCAAATAGTTTTTTACACTTTGGTTTTTGAGTGATACTGTAAATATGAAGCTAGCTGGTTCGCCTAGCTTAGCATAAAAGACTAAGCGGGTAGAAACGGCTAACATTAGCCGGGCTTGATTCTTGTGAATCTGCAAAACAAATCTGTAGAACTACAATTTCTATAAGCCAATTAATTTTAATGTTCGGACAATAACAGACGAGCCCTTTCCAGTCTTTATGCTAAGCTAAGCCTGTAGCTCCACAAGTCGCTGATGGACATGAGAACGGTATCGACTTTTCAAATAAATTATACGTATTGAACATTTTTAAGAACACAATTTGCTTCCTGACATTTCGACAACAAATGTGACGTGTTTATCGTTTTTTTGTGTTTGACTAAGTAAAAGTAAATACAAATAAAATGACCTACACTACTGTGTTGGTGGTCGCAGGCTCTTTTTTAGATTTTATTTTTGCAGGATCGCCGTTCTCTCTGGAATGAAAGTGTTTAATTATCAATACTCCACAAGATGATGACAACTTTACTTGTAGAGCACATTTCAATAACAAAGTATGGAAGCACATTTCCGGCACAAGAAACAGAAAAAGTCATAATTGTGAGATAAAGTCAAAATTATGACAAAAAGTCATAATTATGAAATAAAAAGTCACTATAATGAAATAAAAAAAGTCCTTATGAGATAAAAGTCATAACTTTGAGATAAAATCAAAATTATGAGATAAAAAAAAATCATTATAAGATAAAAAGTCATAAGATAAAAAGTCATAATCTTGACTTTTTTTTGTTGTGGCGGTTAAGTTATACATAACTTAAATACCAGTAAAAATAAAAAAGGACAATAATAAATTAATAAAAAAGAGCAAATAAAATCCAAAATAACTGCATAAGATAAGATAACTATAAGATAAGATAACTCTTACAAAGCGGCATCCTTCAATCCTCCGCGCGCACGCGCAGAGCGCAACAGGCCGCCGCAGTGCGCGTGCATCTGTCAGGTAACTCAACTCCTCGGTGATGTCACGCGCAGTAATTGAAACCTTGCTCCGGCCGCGGAGGACCGGATCCCCGCCTCTCACCGGTGCTCTGCTGCGGGAACACGGCGCGCGGGCTGCGGGTCAACTTCTTCCTCCAGGACCAAAGTTAGGAGGACCGCGGCGTCGCGCACGAGCCTGCCTCTTGCGTATCGATCACCGGGCGCGCGCGCTGCGGATCAACTCCAGTCCCGTAGCTGCTGGGACTTCACTGGAGGCTCGTTTTAGGTTTTTTTCTTTTCTTCTTCTGTTGTTGGGTTTCTTTTGGAGGATGGTGTGTTTTCCTGCGCGTTCCTCTCCGGAATGAAAGTTCTCGTCGCCGCCGGATTGAGCCGAGAGCAGGATGGAGAAGCCGAGGCCGAGGAAAGAAAAGGTAAAGCCGACGGAAAGCAGCGGCCGAGTGTGTGTTTGTCGTTCGGTGGTTTTGTGTGTGTGGTCCGGTCGGTGAGAAGCGATCCTGCCGGAGAAAAGAAAGAGCCGTTGCTCGTGATGAACTGCATCCTGCAGGAAGTCTTCTGACTTTAACACAAGTTAAAGCTCTTAAACATGGACTACGTCTTATAGTTTTATCTCTTAACAGATTATCTATGAACATAAGAGCTCTAAATGGTGTTAAATGTCTTCATGACATGGTGGAGGAGTCTTGCTACAAGTAAAAGTGCAGAACTACTCTGCTACAAGTACACAAGATTCCTGTGGTGTAAAAGTAGCATTAACAGCAAAGTATACTCAAAGTATACAGTAGACAGACAGACCGATACTTTATTACAAGTACTTGTTGTTTCAGAGTTAATATGAACACTATTGTTTGGGAAAGTTGAGTAAAGTTCACCATTTCTGTGTAAAGAGGCGTACAATGGAAATACTCAAAGTTAAAGTACCTCAACGTTGCTTAAAGTGAAGGGTCTTTAGTGTACTATGATGTGTACTAGTGCTTAAAGAGCACAGTACTCAGTCAACTGATGGGTAAAAGCCTCACGTCCAGAGGTAGGAAACAGGAAGTGACGTCTGCAAAGGGACTGGAACCATCAGTCTGTATTTAAAACGTTAAATCCAACTTCCTGTTTGTCCACCGCTCTGTTGTGACATCATCAGGACGTTCAGCGTGTTAATGAAGTGTTACATTTAGTGGCATGAAGTTCATTTTATTAAAGTAAAATGATCAATGCTACAGTGTAGAGACACTGCAGATGAAAGGCCTGTACTCTCACATAAGTAAAAGCACATCACAAAGTAATCATTATCCAGAATACTATATATGTATATTATATATGTAATATATGACGTGTGTTCATCTGTTAGTAATACTGCAGCTGCTAAAGGAGGAGCGTAATATCATTATAACTCATAACTGTGTTGCCTTCACTGTCTGCTGCGATGTGACTGATGTTAACAGATGAAAGCGTTGCGTTCAGGCACACTTCCTTTGCTTCAGGGATTCAAACCGTCGGCTTTCTGTCTGTGTCCCGGTGTTGTTCTCCAGGAATGTTTTCCCTTTGACCTCTTGTGTGTGTGTGTGTGTGTGTGTGTGTGTGTGTGTGCTGTGTTTGTGTCTGAATTACTTGCACTTTACTCAAGATGAAACTTAACTCCACTACGTAAACATTGTGTTTCATTTAAGAGAAGATACTCTGAAGATTCAGATGAATTACACACAATATAATCAAGCAAAAGTTATACATTATTATTATTATTATTATTATTATTATTACTATTATAGCAATAAGACTGTATTGTGTCTTGAGGACTGAGCTGTTTGTACAATAACTTGAAAGACAGAAATAAACATTAGCTTCACATTTAGCGGCTACTAATTTTACTTCAGTGAAAGATATAAGTACATCTTCCACTGCTGGATACGTCAGCAGAGACACCGACGTGTGTGTGTGTGTGTGTGTGTGTGTGTGTGTGTGTGTGTGTGTGCGACCTTAATTAGCAGCTACAGGAATATCAAACAGACACGTGAAGAAACAAACCTCATCCAGATGAAGGATTTTTAGTTTAAATTCTTTAATTCTTTCTCTTTTCTTTATTTTTGAATGTTGACTTTGTGCTTCAGTCTTTGAGCGACGTTACGACCTCATTTATATTTTATTACATCATTGTACTCAGTGTGTATTAGGAGAGAACAACCGATAAACACAAATAGTTAACACAATTACTGCAGGGAGTTCGTGTGCAACGAGATTAGGATGAATTTCTAAGCAGATTATTTCATGTGAACACGCAGTTTTTCGTGTTGTTATTAAAAACAATCTTCATTAATGAGCTTTTTTTCTACTAGAACAAGCAGCTCAGTGTTTTAAAGCTGATATAATTAATATTGTTTCATGAACAAAGGATGAAACATTCATCTCCTCTGCAGCGCCGAAGAGCTTCATGGAGCTTCACCTCACAGGGTTCACGCTGGAAACGTCTGTTTGCTTCTCGCTCTCATCGGGAGAAAGTAAATGAAAGTACATGAAACTACCTGAAAGTACGTGAAAGTACTTGAAACTACCTGAAAGTACATGAAAGTACTTGAAACTACCTGAAACTACATGAAAGTACATGAAAGTACATGAAACTACATAAATGTATCTGAAACTACCTGAAACTACATGAAACTATCTGAAACTACATGAAACTACATAAAGGTACCTGAAACTACATGAAACTTCCAAAACTACCTGAAACTACATGAAACTACCTGAAACTACATGAATGTACCTGAAACTACATGAATGTAACTGAAACTACATGAAACTACCTGAAACTACTTGAAACTATCTGAAACTACATGAAACTACATGAATGTACCTGAAAGTACATGAATGTACCTGAAACTACATGAAACTACCTGAAACTACTTGAAACTATCTGAAACTACATGAATGTACCTGAAACTACATGAATGTACCTGAAACTACATGAAACTACCTGAAACTACTTGAAACTACATGAAACTACATGAAAGTACCTGAAAGTACATCAAAGTACATGAAACTACCTAAAACTATATGAAACTACCTGAAACGACATGAAACTACATGAATGTACATGAAACTACCTGAAACTACATGAATGTACCTGAAACTACATGAAACTATCTGAAACTACATGATTGTACCTGAAACTACATAAAACTACCTGAAACTACATAAAACTACCTGAAACTACATGAAACTATCTGAAACTACATGAAACTACATGAAAGTACCTGAATGTACATGAAACTACATGAAACTACATGAATGTACCTGAAACTACATGCAACTACCTGAAACTACATGAAACCATCTAAAACTACATGAAACTACATGAAAGTACCTGAAAGTACATGAAAGTACATGAAACTACCTAAAACTATCTGAAAGTACATGAAACTACCTAAAACTACATGAATGTACCTGAAACTACATGCAACTACCTGAAACTACATGAAACCATCTGAAACTACGTGAAACTACATGAAAGTACCTGAAAGTACATGAAACTACCTGAAACTACCTAAAACTACATAAAACTACCTGAAACTACATGAAACTACCTGAAACTACATGAAACCATCTGAAACTACATGAAACTACATGAAAGTTCCTGAAAATACATGAAAGTACATAAAACTGCCTGAAACTACCTAAAACTATATGAAAGTACATGAAACTACCTGAAACTACCTAAAACTATATGAAACTACCTGAAACTATATGAAACTACATGAATGTACATGAAACTACATGAAACTATCTGAAATTACCTTAAACTACATGCAAGTACCTAAAACTACATGAAACTACATAAAAGTACCTGGAGCTACCTGCTCAGCAACACTTACAGCTAGCTGGTGAACGCAGTGCAGCGATTAGCAGCTAAAGGGTCAGATGTGACTTTCAGGGGGTGGAGACAAAAAACGGAGCAAAAAGAGGAGCTTTACTTTATTTGTTATTATCGACTTCTGTAATCTGCTAAATATTTCTTTGTAGAAAAAAGGTTTACAAAAAGTGACATTGACATTCTTAAATTGCACAAAGACAATTTAAATTTAAATGAAATGCATTTAAATGAAAATGTATTATTTTATGATTAATAAGTAACTTTAGAAACAATTCAACACATTCCAATGATTAAAACTACTTGAAAGAGTCTCTCTGGGGGATTTTCAGGGGATTTTGACTTTTAATTGAAGTTCCAGGATTTCATTTCATCAGCTCTCTGTTACCCAGAAGCTCAGAGGACTTACATCTCTCTGTGAAAAGTCTGCATTGATTGAATTTCATCGCCATCTGTCAGAGGAACACTTAATGAAACGAGCCAGGAGCCAAACTGTGAGTAGTACCTCAAGAAGTTAATCTAGATATTCACAGGATAAAAAGTGTTTTTGAGCCAAAACTATAGACGCTCGATGGCAAATTATTAGCGTGTCTCTTTTAGATTTGTCACAGACAAAACAGTACGATTAGAAGTCTTTATTTCTCTACTCCAATCACACTCAAGGACCTGTATTCCTCCTTTTTAAAATCAGTTTTATCCATGGCAATGTAGAGAAAGCTTTGAGACAGCGTTTATATTGGTATTGTCCTTTATTTAACCAGATGAGAATCTTCTTGGGATCAACGTTGATTTAATTGTGACATAGCATCCAAACTTAAATAACGTCTATGCCATAGAAGACTTAACCCCTAAACCTAACTAAATTGCTTCCTGTGAGGAGGGAAGTTCATTTTAAAAAGACTTTATGCACGTACGAGCGCAAAAAGCATCTCCCTCCTCTGTCCTTATCCTTCTAGACCTTTTTGCTGCCTTTAACATAGCGAACCACCAGATCCTTATTTCCTCCCTCCAGAACATTAGTAACTCAGGCTCTGAGCGCTCCCTCTCTTCATTCTAGCTCAACGACCAAACTTACCGGGTCACTTGGAGAGGATCTGTGTCTAAACCTTGTCCTCTCACTACTGGGGTCCCTCAAGGCTCCATCCTGGGTCCTCTCCTCTTCTCTCTGTACATTAACTCTCTTGTCCTCACTGCTGGGGTCCCTCAAGGCTCCATCCTGGGTCCTCTCCTCTTCTCTTTGTACATTAACTCTCTAGTCCTCACTACTGGGGTCCCTCAAGGCTCCATCCTGGGTCCTCTCCTCTTCTCTTTGTACATTAACTCTCTAGTCCTCACTACTGGGGTCCCTCAAGGCTCCATCCTGGGTCCTCTCCTCTTCTCTTTGTACATTAACTCTCTTGTCCTCACTACTGGGGTCCCTCAAGGCTCCATCCTGGGTCCTCTCCTCTTCTCTTTGTACATTAACTCTCTAGTCCTCACTACTGGGGTCCCTCAAGGCTCCATCCTGGGTCCTCTCCTCTTCTCTTTGTACATTAACTCTCTAGTCCTCACTACTGGGGTCCCTCAAGGCTCCATCCTGGGTCCTCTCCTCTTCTCTTTGTACATTAACTCTCTAGTCCTCACTACTGGGGTCCCTCAAGGCTCCATCCTGGGTCCTCTCCTCTTCTCTTTGTACATTAACTCTCTAGTCCTCACTACTGGGGTCCCTCAAGGCTCCATCCTGGGTCCTCTCCTCTTCTCTCTGTCATTCACTCGCATGGCTTTTCCTACCACAGCTATGCAACTGATCCTCTCGTTTCCCCCAGTCAGAAACACAGCTAGCAGCAGGAATCTGCCTGTCTGACTGACATCTCTCAGTAGATGTCCTCACACCACCTGAAAATAGATATTTGGATAAAAGCGTCAGCTGAATCAAATGTAATGTAATGTAAATTGAAGTGATATCATGCAAAGTGTTGTTCAGGTTGTCTGCATGTTGAATCGTTTGAAGACAGCTTCCATGTGGTGCACTAGCATCCTACAAGCTGGAGGTATCCTCAACCTGCACTGAGCAGACGCCCCGAGGCGTCTCCTGCATTAGTTCTTCCGTCACACTCATGAGACACCGAGAACATCCCAAAAGTTTCCTTACAGTTTATGTAAAAGGGAATCGTGTCGAGTGCAGCTCCTGAACAGCTCCGCGCCTCCTGCTCGAAGCCGCCGGGGTGATGCATTTGCAAGTTTTTAGGAATCTCTCCAGTCTGCATATTTTAAGTGTATGTGTGTGTGAGGGGAAGAGAGAGAGAGAGAGAGAGAGAGAGAGAGAGAGAGAGAGAGAGAGAGAGAGAGAGAGAGAGAGAGAGAGAGAGAGAGAGAGAGAGAGAAAATGAAGGCCTAGGCGTAAGCGCTGGTAAAAGGACAAATTTGGAAACACCAGATCAGGGAGGGAGGCGTCACCTCGACGTTAAAGCTGCAGAGAACAAACCTCAGCGAGCATTTTTGACTCTGAGTTTGAATGAGAAGAACAGAAGCCTCCTCCTCCTCCTCTTTCTCCTCCGACTTTCTCTTTCTTTTCTCCCCGCGTCTCTCAGAGGAATTCACGCCGTTACCGCCGAGCGGAAACAAAAAGTGCACGCAGCAGTTTGCTGTCCCGTTTGCCAGAAAACTACAGAGTGGCATCATGCAAATCAGCTGCTGAAGCTCCGGTGTCATCCTTTAAAAAAAGAACAAAGATAACTTATGTAACTGCAGCCAAAAGTGCTTTCTCTTGCCGTCATTCTCGTTCTGATAACACTTCTCATCTGGTCTTTATGTTGCTCGAAATATTCATTCTAACCTGAATCATTCAGGATCTCTGTGTCTTTGTTTTCATTTAAAAAAAAGTCCTTCAATTGATTAATATCTATCGGATTTGATCTATTCATTGATGATGTTGGGAGACACCAAAGATAACCAAAGATGTCTGTTTTTCACAAGAAAAAATTGGAGCTGATCCATAAATTAAAGTAATAGATCTACAGATTATTTCCTGCACTAACTGTTGAACCTCTTCTCTCCAGGCTGTGGTCTAAAGGGACCGACTGTCCCAAGAACCAGAAATATTCCCAATGATACAAAACGGAGACGAGCAACTCGAACCGGTTTTGCAGTGTTCCATCATGAAATTAGTTTGATGCAGAAAGTAACCAACGTCTTCTCTCCTCTCCTCCTCTCCTCCACCTCCCTTCTGCTCCTCAGTTCTCTCTGTTTGGTTCTCGCTCCACCAGCAGGACCACCAACCCTCCCTCGTCCTCCTCCTCCTCTTCCTCCCCAGTGAACCCTTCGGCCCCGCCCGTGAAACGGGTCGCCGGTCCGTCGGCTCCGTCGGGCCTCAGCAAGGCCGAGTTCCTGGAGCGCGTGCGGCGCAGTAACCAGGCATGCCAGCAGGGGGAGTACGCGCTGGCCGTGCGTCTCTACAGCGAGGCGCTCGCCGCCGACCCACAAAACTGCATCCTGTACAGCAACCGCTCCGCCGCCCACCTCCGCCTGGGCCAGTATGGCACCGCCCTGGACGACGCCGTCAAGGCCCGTCTCATCAACCCCAAGTGGCCCAAGGTAAGAGCCGCGGCCCCGGCCACGCCCTTCAGGCAACGAGTGGGCAATGTGTCCGTGAAGGGGACGTTTGATGGATCCTGACGTCCCAGTTTATGAAGAAATATAGAAAATACATATAATTACAAACCTTTATGATCCATCAACGCATCCTTTAGAGGTGATATTTCTATCACAGAATAAGTTATTCCTCACAAGTTATTACTTCCGTCCTCACAGGAAACAACTTAGTTAGGTTCAAGCAACTAAATAACTAAGTTGGGTTTAAGCAACTAAA
>NW_027175854.1:14275000-14277500 GCF_023055335.1 Clinocottus analis | reverse complement strand
TTTTTTACTCTTTGTTTCATTGCAGCCATTTACTAAAATCACGGATCACTTCCCTCTCATTGCTCCCTGTGATCAGCTCCAGATTACACACACTTTCTGTTTTTCTTCCTCTTCTTCCAGGAATAGAGAGTTATAAGGATGTGATTGAAACGCCGGTTTCCACCACTAGAGGGCGACACCGCCCGGTGTCCAAAACCTTAAGTCGGGAAAGCTTCAGACACAAGTTCCCCTTTGTTGGGCGCAGGCCTCTCATGACCCGCATCACATGAGGATCCAGCAGCGCACGAACACGCCGGGCCGTGTAATCCCCGCTGGACGGCTGCTCGGTGACGGGGTCTTTGCTCTCACAGCGTGGAGGTGTGAATGACCACCGTCACATGATAGAAAGTGGTTCAATCACACAACATGTTTGCATACAAAGTGCACACCGGCATCAGATACCCGCACACGCACCACGCCGCCTCGCTCGCCTGCAGAGCGCCATGAGTTCAGAAGTGGAGCGTTGGCCCTGATTGGTCGTGATGGGAAGAGATATGAACGCTCCTTCGTCTTCTTCCACTTGCAGTGTTGCTTCTCACAGACAGACTGCTGCCTCAGCAACCATCCTTTTATTTAAAGATATATATATATATATATATATATATAATTATTTCCACCCCGTCTTCATCCTCCTCCCTCTGCGCTCACAGCCGGGCGCCTCAGCAGAGAACTGAGGAGGAAGGAAGAAAGATAACGGCGGAGGAAGATAATGAGCAAGCGGCTCGGTCGGACTCGAACGGGTGAACGCTGACAGACTGAGAACGCCACAGGATGAGGGTTCAAGTCTCCAGGGTTCAGGTGTCTAAGAGTTCAGGTCTTTAAGGGTTCAGGTCTTTAAGGGTTGAAGTCTTTAAGGGTTGAAGTCTTTAAGGGTTCAGGTCTTTAAGGGTTACAGTCTTTAAGGGTTCAGGTCTCATTCGGAGGCTAAACCAAATGCAAAGAGAAAAACCTTTACTCAGACACAAACTTCCATCACAAACTTGAGTTCCCGCCTGCAGAGAGAGATTATTACCAATATTTAGGCTGCACTCAGCTGAAAATAAAACCCAACAACAACAAATAGAGTGTATTGCCGAGCTTCTCAGAAAGAGCAGTGCTTTGAGCTAAATGCTAACAACATTAGCGTGTGCACAATAACAACGTTAAAGGCTCCATGTGGTACACAACACGCTGAGCGAGTCCTCCTTTTTGTTTCTTATTTTCGGTTACTTGTTGTTGTTGTTGTTGTTCTTCCTTTTCATTGACGTTGTCTCGTGGTGTTTCACCGCCGGCTGTTCATCACATGATTCATCCTCTGGGGGAAATGAACACATTCAGAGAAATCCACTGAAGCACCTCTCCTCGACTCTGAACTCAGGCTCTTGAAGGGGCAAAGAGGAAAGTTAAAGGTTAACCAACGTCAGTTGGGTTTATCCTCTGGGGACCACGAATGTCTGTACAAAATATAAATATATTAAAAATATCATAATAAATATAAACATATTCCATGTGTTCCAGGTCAACTTGTAGTTGTTGACGTCTTCCTCTCCGTCCGCCATCAAGCTCCAACTTAAACCTTCTATATCAGCAAAGTGACTGTTCACAGTTACACACAGTGTGTGTGTGTGTGTGTGTGTGTGTGTGTGTGTGTGTGTGTGTGTGTGTGTGTGTGTGTGTGTGTGTGTGTGCATGCACGCCCTGTCCCCATGGCAGCAATGGTTCAAATTATGGATTATCTTTGTTCTTTTGTGAAATGGTTCTCAGGGTCTAGGAGCTCAGATGACTGTGATGTGTGTGTGTGTGTGTGTGTGTGTGTGTGTGTGTGTGTGTGTGTGTGTGTGTGTGTGTGTAAATCACTTGGAACATGGGATTCAGAGTTGTGGATTGTGATCTTTAACTGCTTCCTGAGACAAGATAGTTCTGTCTTCTTTAATTTGTTTATTTTGTTTATTGTTTATTCCTGTTCTGAGTATTTAAAACATTTCTGTGAAGGACGTCTTTAATGAAACTTAACGAGGAAACACAATGACTCTATGACTCTGGGACTCATGGCCTTGGCTGCTGCCGGTCTCATGCTCTCTTTATTCTTTCTTTCTTCTTTCTTTTTTCGTTCTTTATTCTTTCTTTCTTCTTTGTGCCGGTGATTAAACCGCGAGACGTTCAGGTCGATTCCCAGCTGTAGGAAGTTAAAGTTTCAAATCTATATTTGTCGCATGAAAAACACAGTGAGGTGAGGAGCAGTCGCTCTACGACAACACGCATGAAAGGAAGAAGGAAGAAAACAAGTAAACATGAGAATCCAGAAATAGTGCAACAGTATACAATATACAACAATAACCTGAAAACACAGAAGGAAGAGGAGGAGGAAGAGGAAGAAGAAGAAGAAGAAGAAGAAGAAGAAGAAGAAGAAGAAGAAGAAGAAGAAGAAGAGTGTTTTGTCAGCTGTGTGAAGATGACCTTTACAGAGTCCTGAGGGAACGCA
>NW_027175854.1:14215000-14270000 GCF_023055335.1 Clinocottus analis | reverse complement strand
CAGCACTCTCGTGTTTGTACGGTGAATTTTCAGCTTCAATCGGTTAGCCTAGCTTAGCATAAACAGTGTGGATCGGATAGCACTGGCCCTGGCGTTGCATGTGAGAGCAGAGACACGGTGTGAAGCAGAGGCAGGCGATGGTGGCACATCAAACACCAGCAGCTCTCGCCGTGCTCGTCCTATAGACGCTTATTGCTCACACACAGACATACACACACACGTATAGATGTGAGCGTGCATGCCACACGCGACTGTGTAAGAAGAGCCTGCAAGACAACGCGCCCATCATGTGACACCTGTTTTCATCCTCTATTGATCTCCAGTCTGTGTGCCGGCGTCGCTGAGCTCCGCAGGCTCACGAGCGTTAGCGTTAGCGCCGTCCTCGGCCTTTTGTTTACAGAGGTTAGAGGATCCCCAGAGGCTTTTCCCTTTCAGACCCGGCGTCCGTGCCCTCTCGACTCCTCTGATCCTCAATAACGTTGCCCTGAGCTCCAGTTTCACGCCTCCCTCCCTCCCTGCAGAGCGAGGAGGCGCAGAGGGGAGGTGTCGGGTTCTCCAGTCTTCTACTCGCTCGCAATAACCTTAGCCAAGATATTCAAAAATCAAGGAAGATATCCGAAATATGCACAATATGTCCTCTTAGTTCTGAAACACTGTGCCGTTGACAGATAATGTTTACTTTCATGGTTAAGATTGCAGTACTTTGTTTATTATGCACCAAAATACCTGATTAATAATCTGATATGATGTCTTGTGGCACTTTTTGACACTTTTCGGCACTGTCTGTGACGGGACCTAAGCATGAAAAAAAACATTGTTTTACACCTATTTGAAGTTTTAGCGCCTGTCTCTTTAAGACCAAAGAGACGTCTGCTCTGATTGGCTGGCGTGAAAAATACACCTTTACAAAGATTGTATACTTTACCCGTTTCTGCTCCTTTCTACTTCTCCTCCACTATCTCAGAGGTACATATAGTACTTTATACTATACTACACCTTAGAGGTACATATAGTACTTTATACTATACTACACCTTAGAGGTACATATAGTACTTTATACTATACTACACCTTAGAGGTACATATAGTACTTTACTGTATATCTCAAATAAATTCAGCAGGAAGATTGATCATAAACATGAAGTATTATATTAAACACTGACAGCAGAGAACTTTATTGCACATAAATACTTTTACTTTAGTACTTTAAGTACATTATGCTTATAATACTTTTACTGAAGTGTGGTTTAATATGTACTTGTAGTGTTTTAGTGTTGTATTAGAACTTTTAATTCAGTAAGGGATTTGAATACCTTTTCCACCTCTTAGTATGAGAGAGAGAGAGAGAGAGAGAGAGAGAGAGAGAGAGAGAGAGAGAGAGAGAGAGAGAGAGAGAGAGAGAGAGAGAGATACCGAGACAGAGAGAGAGAGTAATAGACAGAGAGTGGGAGAGAGAGAGACAGACAGAGAGAGAGAGAGAGAGAGAGAGAGAGAGAGAGAGAGAGAGAGAGAGAGAGAGAGAGAGAGAGAGAACGAGCGAGAGAGAGAGACACCGACAGAGAGCGGGAGAGAGAGCGCGTCAGGTCCCGGTCCTCTCGCTCCTCAGAGCCGCCTCTCCCTCCTCATTGGGCGGCCGCTGCTCTGCTCAGACTCGGTGTTACCGGAGCGCGCGCGCCACTACCGGGGATTATATAACTCGGTGACTTCCTGCACACCGGGCGCGTGCCCGCTGCCCTCCGGTCCGCACGAGACCAGCCGGGCGGAGGCTGCGCGCGTGCGATGCCTCCTCTGCCGCCGCGCGCACATCGCTCCGCGCCGGCCGCCGCTGAGGCGCTCTGACGCGGCACACGTCTCCGGTCTGTCTCCATCCAACTCTTCCCCAAATATGATGAAATGGCAGCCCCGGAAGAAGGTGAGCGAGGACACTTTTACTCCAAAGTTGCGGGTGAACGCGTGATCAGCACCGTGCGGGATCAACGGCATGTGTGTGTGTGTGCGCGCGCGCGCCTGTGTGTGTGTTTTAACAGTCACGGACACTTCTATCAGCGGGTATAAGCCGCTCATAACGCGCATTTCAAGGGGACGCCGCAGCAACATGTCTGAGTGGGATTATTGGAGGATTATGAGGTGAAAAATGAAGTGAATGAAGTGGCTTTAAAGCTGCACTTTCCTCCACAGTGGAGCTCTGTGAGCCAACTGTGGATCTATTGTGCAGAATTACAAGTGAGCGAAAGGTCGATGGAAGTGTTGCATGTGTATTTAAACCTGTTAAATATGACAGAAAATACACAAATGGCCCAGAAAGACATGACATGTCTTTAAAAAAGGATGGCTGCTCCCTGCTGACGGGTTGACCAATCAGCTGTTTGGATTTCTTTGTGCATCAATGTTTACGACTTAGAAGAATAGTATGCGGCTGATTCCCATGACATTTGGTTCAGACGTTCATGATCCCCAGAGGATGAATCCTACTGACTTTAGTGATCCTCTGACATTTCGTAGGTTTACTTTTTGGGCAAATATCAGATGGATTCCCATCAAATTTGGTTCAGACGTTCAGGATCCCCAGAGGATGAACTATAATCACTTCAGCTCCCACGGGGTCAACATGTTCATTAATTATGACTAAATCATCAGCCTTCAGCAGCTCTCTGTGCTCTCATCGAGTAGCACAGTGTAACTGTATAAGATATAAGGCCTCTAAGTATATTACAAGTACTTCAAAGTGTTGTACTTCTTTTAAAGCAAGTTTTTCTAGATGCTTTTCGCTTAATTAATTATTATTTTTATGTGTTTTATTCAGTTTGAACCTCTTTGTGTTTTTAATTGTAGTCAATCACTTTGTAACTGCGTGTTTTAAGGAGATAGGATATAATGTTTGTTATTATTATTAGATGAGCTAAACACAGTTAGCTTCACACATCGGCCTCTCGGTGAAGTGCGAGCGATGGAGATGTGTTTGATATTTTAAAGCCTCCCCCGTATGGCGTGGGTATAGCGCGATGGGGGATTTCATGCTGCTCCACATTTGTCCCCGGCTCAAAGATCACAGGGAGCGGCGTCGGGGTCCTCCGGAGAGACCGCGAGCCCAGATCTTCAAGTGGTGGATACAGCTGTAATAACCCCGCCCCCTCCGCCCTCCCCTCATCCAGTGGGAGGCTGAGGACCAGGAGGGCCAGACGGTCAGCTGTTGGGCCGTTAATGGCAGTGATGAGAGCAGAAGAGGAACCAGAGATTCATCCTCTCTGAACAGAGACAGTTGTTCGGATCTCGTTTAAACTTCTATTTCCAGCTTCTTTCCTGTGTGTTTCAGCAGGGAAAATGGTGACGCAACAACTACTTTTTGCGCAGATTTATAACCGGAAAATTACAAAGTTTTGCACTTTTCCCCCACGCAGTTGAACATGGGTGATGAGGCGACTGCAGACGTGACCGCACGTTGTCTGTTTGGGGCGCCCAACAACGTCTCCGACTTGAATTCAATTCAGTCGAGTGTTGAATGTGGACTGCAGTTCTAGAAATGGCCACTTGAGGCCGGCTACAAAAGCGAGTCAATCCCCATAGAAGACAATGGTGAAACTCCAGGCTTCACAGCAGAAGTAAACATGTTCACAGCTCGTTTTTTCATGTTTTTCTTTTTACAGTTTTGGTCTCTGACTAATATCATCAAGATTTGTACATCACTTCATATACATTTGAATTGTATGAAAGCTTAAATCAGGTGATGCGCTCTGTGTGACAGGTGGTAGTTGTCTCAGGTTGCTCGCCGCTGAACTGCAGTTTATTAGATATTTGTCTCGTTCGTCAAGGTGTTAAATTCCCGTCGTGAAACTGAATCTTCGAGGCCGGATCCCACCGGGAAACTTAACACCAGGATCTTTTCCTGTTTTTGTCCTTGCCATTGGACACGTTTTTAACCCAGACGTTGCATTCCTAATAAACTTTGGCGCAGGAATTCATACTTTTCTTTGAGATTGAGCCGAATGTGACGCCGGTTCCTCTGCTGGCCGGACACCTCGACCGCTGGCCTCACGTGTAACGACCTCGGGATCCTCACAGGGTGACGAAAGCCTCTGAAAGAGAGTGTTTTCTTCTCGTGTGTGTGTGTGTCTGCATATGTACTGTACAACTTTGCTTTGAAATCCCGCTGAATACTTCCTTTAAAAACTCGTGAATGTTTTTAACTAAAAGACAAAAAACCCTTTTGTTGTTTGTCTCCAAGCTCTTTGTTTAGTCGCTGCAAACGCATTACTCTGAATTAGTTTATATTTAATGATGTAAGATGCCATAAAAAAGCCATAAAATCCCTTTATTTCTGCACAAACACTTGTGCGGAGGATTCGCAGTTTTTCGTCTTTTCTGAAGGTTGAAAGGAGGAGTGACAGAAAAACGCAGGGATGAGGGAATAACCCCGTCAGCTGCTTTGAGATCAGCCAGGGGACCCATCTGTACCTCGACTCAAATCTTTAGAAGGTAGAGGAGGGATGAAGAAGCAGCAGGAGGAGGAGGAGCAGGAGGAGTCTTTGTTGTGCATCTCCGTCTCTAACGTGGTTTGAAACATGCCGTTAGATGGCCTCAATTAAATTTTCATATGCTCTGGAGTTTCATCTCCTAATGAGCTGCCGTGTAACACATTCTCACATTTGTCCTCATTAGCACCTGATTTATGACCATTTATTTATCCCTCCTTGACCCACATCGTCTCTGAACTTTATGTGTGGAGGTGATTTATGTTGGTGTGAGTCTGCGTTAAAGCAACAAAACCATGGAAGTCAGTTGGTTTTATATTGCAAAAAATTAAAGCCATGCTTCATGTTTTAGAGCTGCATTCTCTCTCCTGCCCACCAGGTGGCGACTCCTTTGCTTCTATACAAGTCTATGCTTTATGTTTTAAAACTGCATTTTCTCTCCTGACCACCAGGGGGCGACTCCTCTGATTGTATAGAAGTCTATGCTTCATGTGTTAAAGATGCATTCTCTCTCCTGACCACCAGGTGGCGACTCCTCTGGTTGTATAGAAGTACATGCTTCATGTTTTGACAGTCAGTGTAACTCCTCAGAATTCGCCAACTGCACGTTGCGTTCAGGGACCGGCTGGTTTTATAGTTTTCTGCATATGAAGTGAAGCTCTTCTCGCTCTTTGAGGCGTTGCTGTTTTGTTTTTTTCTCCGGTAATAGTTCATGAATTCTCTTCTTCTCGGCAAAGCGCCGGCTGTAAAGTGTTTACCCACAATGCCTTTAAGCGCCTGATTCCAGACTCGGCGCTGCTGGGCTCCGGCAGACATGTTGTTGAAACGCGTCCTCAAAATAAAATCGGCACATTCTTTAATAAACAGGACGCTTTGCGGCCGACTGACTCTGAATAACAAACAAAAACGTTTTGAACCGTTTGATTCAATCAGCGGTTCTTCAAGATTTCATTTACGAGGAAATCTGTTATTTATTTCCAGACATGGCCGCGTTCCCGTTCTCCTGAATCACAAACAGACCGCCTGGAGACTTATTTTGGTCATGAATACTTTCACACAGGATCACAAACTTATTCAAAATGTACACTTCCAATAACTTTTACCTCAACAGTGGCAGATCCCTCTCCTTTCGTGTTCTGACCTTTCACAATAAAAGCCCGAAACACAGACACTGTAGCTGTTTACCGGAGGGAGTTCAAATGAATTCAGATCATTTCACTCAGTTAACACACAGAACACAGTAGTGTTGATGAGGTCATGACTCTGCTGGCGTCCACACTACCCCGACATCTTTTAGATGCTTTTATTTTATTCAACCTCACGGGTGTTTGAAGTCAGTTTGCGGCGTCGAGGACGGCAACGAAACACAGAACGTTCTGCTTCTTCTGTTCTGCACAACCATCGTGAAGTTCACACTGAAACTACAGAAGAACAAAAATAAGGCTTTGCCCACTGAATGTCTGTTTGAGAGGGCGTGTGGGACATTTCGAGGAAGATCCTAAGTATCAAACAGACCTTTTATTATCGGCATTACACTTTATTACTCTAATCTGCTTCCTGTTTACACCGACGGTTATGAAACGCTCGCTGGTGTCCTCTTCACTGATGTCACTTTGTCTTTCCTAATACAAAGTATCAGAATTAAAACATCTTGATGCATCTCCAGGAATCACATCTGCATCACCAAATACGTTTTTTTTTATTTTTATCTGCAGCATCAGTTCATTTTGGACAATACTGACAGAAGCACCGGAGCACCGGCTCTCTCTTCTTCTTCTGCAGACATTTACATCGTGTTAATCCTCGAGGACATTCAAGTGAAAACGTCCCCAAAAAAAAAATATGGCTGTCTTCCATGAAAGCTGCCACCATTATGCTAACAGATGACCTTTCTGAGGAGCTGGAATTATCCTGCAAATACCAACTTGACATGCAGAAACACGGCGGCTTTGGCTAAAGCCTGGATGCATCTGTGAGGACTGTTCAGGTCCTTTGGGTCCGAGCTTCCTTTCAACATTATATTGAAATATCTCGCATTTATTTTTGCGCTGCATTTAGTGAAAGCGTGAGATTTATACACGCAGAGTCATCCATTTATGTTCACACCATAGAGAGATGTGACGAGTCCTTTCAGGAGCCTTAGTAGGAGTGTATATGTAATAAAATACCATTTCTAGACGCGTCCTCGCTTCTCTTCCCCCTCTGTGAGTTTGTAGAAGCAGGAAGTGTTTTAGAGGAATTCCCTCGGCTCTGAATCGCGGTGCATCTCCGGGCCGAGAGGACGCCGCCGTCCCGTTTGTTTCTCGCCGTCTGAAACCGTCTGACTGAGACGTCGTCCCAGAGGGGACGAGTACTCCTCCTCTTTCTTCTCCTTTAGCTGCTCCTTCCTTCATCTCCTTGAGAGGAGTGCCATTAAAAAACCATCTTCTTTCATGTATGCACAATAGTAGGGCCATGTGTCTGTAGTACACTACCTCCTCCTGATACTACGACTAATACTTCTACTACTACTCTGCTTCCTCCTCCTGAAACAGTTCTCATTGAAGGAAAGAAGCAGAATATGAAGGTGGATGACAAACCGTTTACTTCAGTGTTCACAGTCGTTTCTGTCAGTGAACACGTCTCTGAACTGTGACGGCGTCCGGTGGGAGCGCCGGCGTGCACACGATCCGTGTGCGTGCAGCGCTGTGTGTGTGTGTGTGTGTGTGTGTGTGTGTACGTTGTGTACGTTGTGTGCGTTTGTGAGGAAACAAATGGGATTGAAGCAGAGAAACACCTTTTTAAATAACATGTTTTATTTAAATGAGCTACGTGGCGCTGGAGCGAAAAGATAAGCCGCAGCCATTATTTAACACGCTTACAACCTCCTGCCCAGTTTACCCGGTTTGTGGGTGTGTTTGTGTCTGTGTGTGTGTGTGTGTGTGTGTGTGTGTGTGTCCACTCGGTTATTTCATGTTTGTGGGTCGATTTATCTTTCAAGGAAATTGTGTTGTTTTTTTTTTGGTCAACCTGCTGGTTGTTTATTTTTCCACTTTTGAGTGCTTTGTTTGTGAGTGAGTTGCTAGGCAACCAGCAGAGACAACAACCCACCGGTCCCGACTCAGAGGGAGGACGTTGCTCTTTGTTTTCTCAACGAGATAAAACTATTTCATCTGTGAGCTTTAAGACACGCGCTTTCCCTTTGAGACGGAGCCGCGTGCTAGCAGTTTCCACCCGTCTCCAGTGTTTGTGCTAAGCTAGTTAGCCGGGCGGTGTGTAGTTTCACAGAAACGAGCTGACGCTCCTCTTCAGCATGAAGGAAACCATCAAAGGGTTTCGAGCTCTCAGCTGTGTTTTTACACCTCAAGGTCAAACACACGTTTCAAAGTCAACAAGTCGAAATCTAAGCAACTTCCATTTTGAATCTACACACCGTAGACAATTCGGGGTTAAGTGTCTTGCTAAAGGACACATCAACATGGACTAGCGGAGCCGGAGCTCGAACCACCGACCCTCTGGTTGAACGTCGGGCATGCTGTCACTTCTGACCTCGATGCCGCTTCACTGAACCGAATACAAAGGAAACGGTGAAATGAAGCGGAGACACATTTACATGAAATACTGGAGATTGTTCAGCAGTCAAGGTCTGTGTGTGTGTGTGTGTGTGTGTGTGTGTGTGTGTGTGTGTGTGTGTGTGTGAGTGTGTGTGTGTGTAATATAACAAAAAAAAACTAATAATCTGAGTGCATTTCACTTTTTATTTGACTTCTATTGTATTTTTCTAAACATGTTTCCAGCGAGGCGATCCTCTCTGCTTCCAGTCTCGATGGCCTCAGGTCTAACATGTCGCGGCGGTGCAACATGTCGCGGCGGTGCAACATGTCGGGGGTTTGAATCCCGTTCCTTTGACATAACGACGTCGCTCCGCTGCGTCTCTGCAGCTCCTCGTCTGTTTCTCTGTCGCCGCTGAGCTGTAAATAATGCAAAGCAGCGCTGCTGAAGACACGATGAACAGGCGTTATCAGACTCTCTCTTCTCGTCCTCCAGCTCCTGTGTGTGTGTGTGTCTGTGTGTGTGTGTCTGTGTCTGTGTGTGTGTGTGTGTGTGTCGTTGCTCCGGCTTAGTGAGGCAGTTGGGAGGAGCAAATGTCACGCTGTCTGAAAAAAACTAAACCAACTGACTGTGGAAAAGTCTCCGGAGACCTGAGAGGAAGAGGACGAGGAGGAAAAGAAGAAGAAGAAGAAGAACTGTAAGCCACTCTAGAATATAAAAGTGCTGAGTGAAAGGTGGAAAAAATTAAAAATTGCAAATCTCATCTTGCAATGAGTAGTGAGCACTTTCTGCACACACACACACATACACACACACACACACAGACACACACACACTCACACCATCTCTCGCCTGTAATCACATTCCAGAGCGTTTCTTCTGCTAAATTGAATCCTAATTGGCGGACAATGGCCGTGACATCACGGCTCACGCAGACGTGGCCTCGCTCTCTGATGAGGAGAGGAGGAGAGGAGGAGAGGAGAGAAGAGAAAGAGAGGAGGGAGGGAGGAGAGGAGGCGAGGGGGAGGCAGGGAGGTGTGTAACCGGTGTCACTATCGTCGTCGTGTGTGAAGCCTCCTGAGGAAGAACAGAGCTTTTAATTGAGGAGTTCTTCTTCTCTTCTTTCTCTTTCTCCGTCTCTCTGCTCTGTTCTTTCTTTTAGGTCATGTGACACGTCGTGCTCATGGAGGTGCGTATTTAAAGGAGTAGTTCACCCAGAATAAGTAGAAATTGTTAATATCTTCACAGTCTAATGTACTTTAATATAATAAACCCTTCTGTCGCTGACTCGTCTGTTCCTCGTCGCTTTAACACAAACCACCGAGAGCTTTCGTTTCCTGTGGATACGGAAGTTTATTTTGAGAGGAGCAGGAAGTGAAGGAATAACCTTCCTTAAGGAAAACACACACAAACTGTGATATATAACTCCAGTATGTTTGTTTCTCTCGTCACTTTTTTTTATTAGAAAATCGTAGAAAATATCACTTTTTGTGTTTTTGTTCGTTGTCTTGTTGATGAGCTCACTTTCCTTTCACGGTGTATTTATACTTGAAGTATCACTATTTACTCCAGGAGCCAATCAAATGACTTGAACCGCTTCTACTTGTATGAAGAAACGATCTCCGTATCATATGTCATACCTCACATCTCCGTCTGTGAGGGAGAACAAACTCTTTATTTCCTTCTCCAGATAAATGATCTACCTGATCAATGTCCAGGAGCATCTCCTGTTTAAACTTTCGTGCACATCTGTATTAATATTCACAGCTTCCCTGAATGCAGACCTCCGGTACGTTGATCAAGGAGCTCGTGAAGCTGCTTTGACAACATGGCGGCAGAAATAAAGACGTTAAATTTGTGTAAATCTAATTAAAAAGCACCTCTGTGGTGTGAACATGTATATAAATATATATTTTATGTATTCTACTTTTTCAATAAATACTCCGGCTACTTCATAGCAGTCAAGTGTTTGCAGGTATTGATTGAAGATGAAACATAACGACGCCATGAGTGCATGAAAACACTTTTCAAAAATAACTGTGTGCTGTTTTTCTTCATAATTTTCCTTCTTTATTTGCAAAATCCAAATTGCATTCCTCTCGCTTTGGAAGATAAATGTCTGCGATGCCTCATGCGACGTTAAATTCTGCAATAATTACGTGATCAAAAGGATGTTTTGTGCTCCTGTGAAAAGCGACGTATAAATAAGTACCCTGAATGCATCACGACGGACGCCGTGCGATCAGTGCGCGTGATCATGTTGAATAAACAAACACTGCAGAGACGTGACGGGAAATGTGACAGAGGAAGAGGAGGGTGAGGAGGAGGAGGAGGAAAGCGTTCATGGTGTTTTTCTGTGCAATTAAGCAAATACAAGAATGAACCCCAGAGTGCGTGGCCTTTAAGAGCAATTAATGATTTCATCTAATGTTCTGATTCACCGTCAAAACAGAAAAGCGGCTTCCTGGAATTCAGAAATAGCCGTTGCTTTGTTCAAAGTTCGGAGAGAAGAGAAGAGAAGAGAAGGAAGGAGTGAGGTGTGAAGGAGGGAGAATATCTGCAGAAGAAGAAAGCTTCCAGAGTCGACTCCTCGTGTTCTGTGAGCGACCGTAGAGCCATCGTCACCTTTTACAACGACGTTACACCCCTGAAACCAGTTCTGCCTCTGGTTGTATAGAAGTCTATGCTTCATGTGTTAGAGCTGCATTCTCTCTCCTGACCACCAGGGGGCGACCCCTCTGGTTGTATAGAAGTCTATATAAATGACAGATCATAAAGCAGGGGATGCTTTAGGGGCGGGGTTACAAGGTGATTGACAGGTCGCTGCAAAGCGGCTGCAGAAAAAAACGGAAAAAACATGGCGACGACGAAATCGCTGAACTCGAGGCTTCAAAACGTCAGTCCACAAACCAACAGGTGACATCACTTCCTATATACAGACAAATGATGTCTGTTTATTTGCTGGAAACCTGAAACGTGCTCCCAGACAACAGACAGTGAAAGGCGTCGTGGAATCATGACCCAATGCTTCTTCTTCTTCTTCTTCTTCTTCTTCTTCTTCTTCTTCTTCTTCTTCTTCTTCTTCTTCTTCTTCTTCTATGCCGGCGTATGAATCATCAACCTGTGAGGCTGTGAACAGAGAGACGTCTCATTAGCTTTGTAGGGAGTCATTAGCAGTGTGTTCTCTGCTCGCCCTGATTGGGCGAGTGGGAACCGCATGATGCGAGAAGTCTTCCCCAGAGGAATCACCGTCTCTCTCTTTCCCTTTCCTGTCCTCCACCTCTCCTCATCTCTCCCTGGATGATTTGACGCTAATTAAGACAGTGGAGAGGAGGAGGAGGAGGAGGAGGAAGAGGGTGTTGACCCTGCTTTCTGTTTGGGGCGTCGAAGTTGTAAAAAAAAATAAAATAAGAAAGAAAGTAGAGGAGGTGCAGAAGTATGGAGAAAGTAAAAAACACCGGATAAAAGATGAGGAAAGGTTGAAAGATCGACCCGCTCTGTCGTCTCTGCTCCTCAGAAGTTACACCGTGTGTCACGTTGTATCTGTTTGATTTCACAGTCTTCTTTTCATCTGATTTCGCGGCCGACTGAACGACCTGAAGGACGGCGATGTCCACGTCTCGGTCGGTCGATTGTACCAAACTATCACTTTGGTCCAGACCGACATATTTCACAGACTATTGGATGGATTGGCATGAAACTTTGGTGCAGATATTCATGGTTCCCAGAGGATGAATTCTACTGACTTTGACGATCCCTTTACTCCTCAATCGCCAACATGGAGTGACCTTTTGGGCTTTTAGTAAACAAACTATTGATAGATTGTCATACAATATAAAGCAGATATTCTTGGTTCCCAGAAGATGAATCTTACCAACTTTGGTGATCCGTTTACTCGTCCTCTATCGTCAACATCATTTTGACATTATTGTCTTTGAGTGAAATGTTTTATCAGCTATAAAATTGATTAGCGTGAACACTTGGTGCAAATATTCATGGTTCCCAGAGGCTGAATCAAACTGACTTTGGTGATCCCTTTACTCGTCTTCTATCGCCAACGCAAGTTTGACATTATTGTCTTTTAGCGAAATGTTTTATCAGCTGTTATAAATAGATTAGCATGGACATTTGGTGCAGATATTCATGGTTCCCAGAGAATGAATCCTACTGACTTTGGTCCCTTGGCTCCTCCTCAATCGTCAGCACACGGTTGACATTTTTCATTTTTTTAATGAAATACTTTAAAACCTATTTGATTTATTGCCATACAATTTACAACAGATATTCGTGGTTCCCAGAGGAACTCTCTTATTTACATCAGCGTCCTTCTTCTGTCGCGAGGTTCACACACTTGTCTTCAGTCGATGCGGCGTCAGGAGTCATTGGGGGGAGGGGTTTGGTTCTCCCTGCGCACACAGTCGTGGTCTCTCTCGCACACGGCATCGCTTCACGTGTCTCCTGCTGCGAACCCTCCAGATCGGATCTGCACTCGTGTTCTCGTCGCTCTGACCGCCGCCCATCCTTTTCCCCCTGCAGGTACGCGTGCTCCCAGAGGGGTCAAAGGTCGGCGAGGCAATCAAACGCACACACGCACGCACACACACACACACCCACACAAGTGCAGCGGCGGCCGGTTGAGTGACAGTCTAATTACCCGGTGTAAGAGAACCGAAGCCCTCCGCTGTACTGCAGTTAACAGGATCAGAAGGCCACTAGCCCCGCCCTCCCACACACACACACACACACCACCACAATCTATGCATATTTTACATATGTAGTGCGGAGGGAGGGAGATCGGGCCAGAGATGGTGGAGGGATACGTTAGCGTCCAGGGAAGGACTCGGGTCTGGCTCCACCGATAAAGTGGAGAGAGAGAGAGAGAGAGAGAGAGAGAGAGAGAGAGAGAGAGAGAGAGAGAGAGAGAGAGAGAGAGAGGGAGGGAAAAAAGGGAATTGCTTTTAGCCACTCGGGGAATAGACCCTGTGTGTGGAGGTTAACGAGGATGTGTGTGTCTGTGTGTGTGTGTGTGTGTGTGTGTGTGTGTGTGTGTGTGTGTGTGTGTGTGTGTGAGACGGAGAAAACGCTATCATTAATTTGGAGCTCTCGCTTTCAGAGTCTGTGCGTCGAGGGGAAGGAGTCTGACCCGACGGCCGCACTCGGTTCATCCACATACTCACTTTCAGCCCAGAGCAAAAGGCACTTCATGATAATAATAGTGATGATAATAATAATAATAATAACAGGGGTGTGTTTGTGTGCTCGAGATGTAAAATCCGGGTTAAAGGGCGAGCATCAGGTTGCTCTGGAGGAGGAAGACTCGTCACGTCGACCTCCAACGAAAAGAAGATATATTATTATATCCATGTTCAGCAGTGCGGATGACAGAGAACACAAGTTATTTATTATATATCTGCAGTTCTAAACTGAATTTCACCAAAGAATATTCATCAGAAAAGCCATCAGCCTCAGACTAGCGATGGCTTCATATTCATCATCATTAATAGATGCTCAATTCAATGGTAATTAAACACTTAATAGTTACTATCAACAGACACTGCTGCTATGTATGTATTCATTTATTTATGCTATTTATAATTATATTCATAATTCATTTATATTATTTATTGTATTTAATAATAAATACACAATATATATATATATATTATACTAATATATTATTGTATATTATTTATCTTAATAGTATTATTTTTATTTATGATATTATTATTTATTTATGATATGTATTATTATATTTATGTATTTATGATATTAATGAATTCATGTTATTTATTTTACGTATCTATTTATTTTAACAGTTTTATTGTTATCCGAAATACATTTTATTTACTATTTGCAAAATATTTACTCGCATGTAGAATTCTCAGACTTCCTGTTCCTTAAGCGTCCTTCTTTGAATATTTCCCGTTTTTTAAAATCTTTTTATCAGTCGACTAGTTGTGACGGTCACGTGACCCTTAAGCCCCGCCCCCTCTCACCTCGTTCCCTCGGCCTCCAGAATGCAGCTCCCGACCGCTACCGGCCGCTCGGCTTTGAACCAAGAGGACAGACGGGACGCCTAATCTACTGGCTCCAGATATATATATATATATATATATATTATAAAAATGAAAATAAAACGTGGCACCCTTGAGCGGCAGAGAGTCGCTTCTTTCGTCACTTATCAAATCCAATCTGCTTTTTCTCTCCATGTGATGTGAAGGCCTCGGACGCACCTCCACCTTTCCTTTCCTTTCCTTTCCGTCGGGCCCAGAGTGTACGGAGGCGTGGCGGTACACATGACGGGTGAAGCCATTAGCCGCGCAGCTGCCGGTGTTACGTCTTTATTGGTCCCAGTGGAAACGCTGTTACGGCCACTCCAACTCAATTACTGCGTCTTAACCCAAAAAGACCCAGCGAAACGATGATAGATATTCATGCAGATTAACCCGAGAACAGTTGGTGTGTGTGTGTGTGTGTGTGTGTGTGTGTGTGTGTGTGTATGTGTGAGGATGACGCGGGAAAAACAACACCTGTCCGATCTCATTCCGTTCCCGTGTTTATTCATATTAAGATTTCATATTTTTAGAGGGTCTCGTTTACCAAAAGGCCTCCGCGGTTGTGTTTCCTGTGTGTGTAGTTGTGTGTTTCCAGTGTACTCAGCGCTGACTCGTCTGTTGGACCTCGTTGGCGTCTCTCCTCCGTGAGGTGAGAGGCTGTCAGACTCAGAGTCGGTGACGTCGCTGCTGGAGGTCGAGTGTTTAGCTTCTCTGTTCTTGATCATCCTTCATCTGTAATGAGGAGCGTTCCGTCCTCTCAGAGCTGTAATGACGCCCTCAGACCCTAAATAATGATCTCACTCTAAGGTTTCACAACTCACAACTCACACGGCGTGTCGCTGCATCCCTGCTGGGGAAGCAGTGAAGAATCGACCTGGCAGAATGAACCCTTTGTTGTTGTTTTTTGAGACAAGAGACACTTCTTCCTCGTTGGAACTAGCAGAGGGTCGCCGGCCCGAGACCAACACACTGCTCAAACTAGAGGACAACGGTTATTTTAGTTGGTTTTGGGAGTGATATCAACACAATTGCAGGACGGAGGATGGATAGATAGATGTACATGTAAAGTATGTGCAGTGTGTCAGAGTATTAATATGGATTCAGGGCGTGCAGTTAGTGACAGTGTGGGCTCCATGTAGCCTAGCGTAGCGTGAGTTAAGTGATGCCAGTCTTATATCTGACGGTAAAACCACTACACGTCAGACCCAAAGTCTGACAAGCCGCAGCAACCATTAAACCTCAACTCTTCTCCTCTGTTTGAGACGTTCTGCCTCGCTCCTCCTCTCCGGGACCAGAAGGGAGCAGAGCCTCCTGCCAGGTGTGTCAGGAGGCTCTGCTCCTCCTTCCTCTCGGCCTCCCTCCTCCGTCTCTTTGACAGAGACCCCTACAGGGTCACGTCTCACCTCTCCCCCCTCTCTCTCTCTCTCTCTCTCTCTCTCTCTCTCTCTCTCTCTCTCCTCCCTCGCCCTGACACGCCCCTGCACCGGTTCAGCCGCCCAGAAAACTCGGTTCAGTCCACTTTGTGTCCGGATGAAACGAGAGTGAAGGTGTGTTGAGGCAGATTGTCTGATCTGCAGAGACATCAATCTCTATCATGTCTGGTTTAATTGATCTCTCTCTCTCTCTCTCTCTCTCTCTCTCTCTCTCTCTCTCTCTCTCTCTCTCTCTCTCTCTCCACTTGTGTCGCCATCTGTTCTCTATTAATGTGAGTTACGAGCAGTAATTGAAGCATCTGTTCTTCCGGCGCGCATCCTTTGCTCTGACACTCCTACAAATTACACACCTCTCTCTCCCTCTCTCCCTCTCTCTCTCTCTCTCTCTCTCTCTCTCTCTCTCTCTCTCTCTCTCTCGCTCTCTCTCTCTCTCTCTCTCTTTTTCTGACGAACACACTCCTTGAACCGCCCTGGTGTTTCAGCAGCCGATCGGTTGGTTTTGTCGAAGGGAAAGTTCGTACAAGCATCATGTAACTTTTCTATCTTTGTGGATTTGAGTAAACTTTCTCAAATTGTCATTTAGTTTGTATCTTTGTCTTTTTGTCTCTCTGTCAACTTAAAATTCAAAGTGCTTTATCAGCATCAATGCTAAAGACAATATATTCAAAGCATTAAATATAATGTCTCTGTGTCAACGTCCTGTTTGACGTCAGTGATGTCACAGTCTGATCCCGAGGTGACGGCTAATCGATGAGCTTTAAATGTGTTTAAAGGTTTTACAACTTCTGCTGTAGCTGCTCAAGAAATACTCTCTGTCTACACACAAGAATGGACAGAGTCGCTATTCATGAAGCAATGTGGATTCAGTTTCTCATGAAACAGCCCGAGCGGAGCCGCAGACTGACGACTCTCTCACCGCGGGGGACGTCCACGCTGTCACTTTACTGCATTAATGTTATGAACACATTGATTATACCGCTTTTAAAAGTAAACCCTGAATGCAGCTGTCCGAGCTCCTGGGCCGCTCATGCTGTCTATGAACACGTCAATAAATACACACACACACGTGTGTGTATGTAAGCACTGTAGCTACACACACAGCCAGGATTAGCCGGGTCCTTTTCATCGATCGCTTCACCAGAACTGACACGCACCTGTCAGCGGATGAAGAGGCGGTCTGAGCGCTGGATTGGGAATCAGTGTGAAATATCTACCAAGCAGAAGAGACTCGACTGTAACCCGACGAGAGGCAGACGTGTGTGTGTTCATGTGTGTGTGTGTGTGTGTGTGTGTGTGTGTGTGTCTGTCTGTCTGGACTGTGCACCCCCTGCATGTGCTTAGCAGGCAGCGTAGCCACGCAGAGCTAACAGGCTGGATGTGTGTGAGAAGGACGCTGCAGGTTTCCTGCTGTCACTTTCTGTCTGGATCTGGCATGTTTACACCCCGGATGGGGGAAGCACACACACACACACACACACACACACACACACACACACTATCTCTCTCTCTCTCTCTCTTACCTATTGTGCTGCACATTCACTCAGACGTACTCACGCAGAGATAATATCCACCTCGCTGATGATTACAGCGTCTCCTCCTCGGCTGTTATCACCCTCATCATCTCACTGAAAATCTTCCTCAGCCGGTCGTGAGCCGTCAGGAAGACGCCGTGATTGCCTAAATGTGAAACAGCAGCCGAGTCGGTGTGATGGCGACGGAGGTGGAGGCCGTCCATATGTCGCTCGCCCCGGTCCAGCCTGGACGGGGGTCAGAGGCCGGCTGTCGTCTCTCTCTCCTCGGCGGGAGACGCTTGGCATCGGGTTGCGGGAGCTTAAAAACACGACAGCCGCCAGCCCGAATTTCTGCTTCTTCTTGTCCAAAAGAAGGTGACGTTGTCTCCGTTTAAAGAGGGGAACTCAGGTGCTGATGCACGTCTGTGTTCTGACCTTAACGGAGCCGTTTTGGGGTTAAGTGTCTTGCGTACGGAGAGAACGACATGGACTAACGAATCCAGGGATCAAACCACCAATCCCCTGATTGTAAGACAGGCATGCTAACCACTTAGCAACAGTCGCCTTTCATCCAGTGTTATTTCAGTAAATGTATTACCGTAAAAGTTGGGTTACAAGCCGCTACTACCTTCGGTGGGTGTCCACGCTAAAGCTCCCCGCTGTAGCCAGCTAGCGCTGCTGCTAGTTCCCCGCTAGTTCACCGCTAGCTCCCAGACAACCGCCGAATGTAGCGGGACCAGCCCCGGCTCGACGCCCGACTCGGGCAGTAGCAGCAGCGGGGAGCTAGCAGCAGTGCTAGCTAACTACAACGGGGAGCTAGCAGCAGCGCTAACTTGCTACAACGGGGACACCAACCGAAAGTAGTAGCGGCTTGTGACCCGACTTTTACGGTGTACAGCCTTATTGCAGTACATTTATTATACAGTCTTATTGCAGTTGTGTTGTTTAGGTGTGACACAAGGTTGAATATATTTTGGTTCCGGGATGTTTTTGTATGAAACGTACGATGGTTTAATCTCACGTCGGTGGCCGTTCGGGTGTTTTCAGGTCACGTGACCTCCTCCAAACGCAGATGCATCTGCCCAACTTTACCACAGTTACAGCGTTCTGTGTGATCCGATATCCTCTGACTTGTATTCGTAGCCCATCGAGGCGCAGCGAGGCGAGCAAGAGAGCCGCCGATAGTACCGCCGATGGTACCGCCGTGGCGCTCGATAATTGAAAATGATGACAGTGTTTTAAGGGAGACGACCCCGGCTGTAATCACCAACCATTTATCCCACTTTGTGCTAATCAGCGGTGAAATGACACCGGTCTCGCCGCCTCGCGCTCGCCTCCCCGGCGCCGGCTCATCGACCAGAGGAGGGCCTCCGTGGATTAGATTAGCCGCGACCCGGCGGCCCCGTTGGGTTCAACGAGGAAGATGAAGACGAGGAGGAGAACAAAGACAGAGGAGTGGCAGCCGGGATGGGAGCTGCCATGTAATCTAATCCCTCCCCTCCTTGTCTCCATTCATTCGGTGTCATGACGGATTACGTTTAAATGGGAGAGGAGAGAGGGCAGGATGATGAATGAGAGAGCGAGGAAGAGAGAGAGAGAGAGAGAGAGAGAGAGAGAGAGAAAGAGAGAGAGGCAGGACAATTAAGTTACTGCTCTGCGTTTGTGTCCGCATGAATTTGGTGTCATTATTTATTGTCTCTAATGTTGTTGTGAAATGCACGAGAACTCCTAATGGTGTGTGTGTGTGTGTGTGTGTGTGTGTGTGTGTGGGTGTGTGTGTGTGTGTGTGTGTGTGTGTGTGTGTGTGTGTGTGTGTGTGTCCACAGCGTGTGTGTGTCGTATTGGCGCTGTGCACGTTGGTACTCTTGAGTTCTGGAGTGGAATCTGAAGTCCCAGAAACAGAAGTTTGATGGTGTCTGAGCGATGAAGAGGGATTCACACATTTGATTGGACCACTAACGAGTGGGAGGAGCTTATTGATTGATGGACGGATGTCATTAACTCTTTGGTTGGCACTTCCTTATATAAACGAACGCCATATTCCGTTTTACAGGAGGAAAAGAGATCGGTTTCCGATCTAAAAATATAAAGAAAATTGCCTTTTGTATTTATTTTTTTTGCGAAAGTAACATGTTTTCTGCTACTTTCTGTTCATACTTATAGTATCAGAGGCAAATATTTTGCTTTTATTTAACATTTACATTAATTGAACGACACTAAATACTCTGTAGATTCAGATTTGTAATTAAAAAAGTGCAAACAACAAATACTTTGTGATGTTATTTATATTTTAAACATATAATACTAACTTTATTGAGCCCTTTGAGGCGCTTTAAGAACAGTTTTTTTATGAAAATACTTTCATTGCATCCACTGCTGACATATCTCAAAAATTTAGCAACAGACGTTCATGATCCCCAGAGGAAGAATCACGGTGACTCAAAACTGAAATGGCGACCGACGAAAAGCGATCGCCTGTCTGCGAGCGAGGCTAAAAACCCACAAATACATCATTTTAGCTGCACATCTTGAACATAAAAGCCTGACATGACCCCGCCGCTCTCTGTTCCTTCTCCCCGCAGGCCTACTTTCGTCAGGGCGTCGCCCTGCAGTACCTCGGCCGGCATGCCGACGCCCTGGCGGCGTTCGCCTCCGGCCTCGCCCAGGACCCCAAGAGCCTGCAGCTGCTGGTCGGCATGGTGGAGGCCGCCATGAAGTCGCCCCTCAGAGGTAAAGTTCTGCTCTTTTTGTTTCCTTCAGCAGAACTTTGTGTTCTGGAGTTGCAGGAGACGTCGCGTTTAAACTGTTGCGTTTCCACTTCATTCAGTGTCTCTCCTCTGGGATAAACAATGACTAGAAAAACAAAAGAAAGGAACCCTCTGATGACCCAACGCCTCACAGGAAGAGATGCACGTGTTGATGGAGAAAAGAGACGCGTGGAGATAAAGAGAGATGTGGGGAAATAAATAAAACTAGCGAGGCAGACGAAATGGAAAAGAGGAACTAGGAGAAAGGGAAATTGAAAACGGCGTCGGGGAGATTGGACTCATCAGCGTTCGCTCACATCCGACTCCAGAGGAGCAGCAGCTGCATCTCCTTCTGTTCACTGCGACCCGGAGGCCGGAGGAGGCTGTTCCCAGGTCAGAGGGATGAAAATAAGAGCCGGCCGGGTTCAGCGCCAGAGTTTAACTCAGAGTTTTGATGTTCCAACGTTTCTTTACCTGAACTGACAAATGTCAGTAAATGTGAAATATTTCTGCAAATGTGAAATATTTGCATCCCAGTGATTGAACGGGATGCATGGACCGGTGTTGTAGTTGTTGTTCGTCTTGTGTGGTGTATTTGTCTTGTATATATATGTATGAGGTTTGGGTTGGAGGGGCCACTTCAACCACTTTGATCTTTGTTTTTTCTCGTGAATTTCTGAGTTTTTTCCTCACGAATGTACAATTTCAATCCCAGAGACAGTCACATTTCTTCTTATGAATTTATCTTTAAATCTCAGAGAATATTCATGTTTTTTCCAATGAATTTATGTTTGTTTTTTTTACTCATAATTTTACATTTTATATCTCAGAAGAATATCCAAGTTTTCTTCTGATGAATTCACAAGTGTTTGTTCTCTGAATATTACCTTCAACCAATTCCAAAATATATTGTTTGTCTTGTGTAACTTTGCACACAGACGAAGAAGAAGAAGAAGATCTCTAAGAGCAATATTAAAAAACATCCAGAACGTTTACAAAATGTATCTATTTTTGTTGAAGGGTAGCGACATTTAAAAATGGCAAAGAAAGTACTAATTTTGTGGAGATATGACGAGTTTGGGATGTTTCAAACAGTCGATGAGCAGACTATAATGAGCTCACAGTAAAGCACCGCGAGGGCCGTGTTTGTTAGTGTGAATCTGCTCCTCGTGGAGCTCATGATGAAATATTTACGAGGGTGCTGTAGGTTCTTGTGTGTCATTGATCTGCGCATCCCACAGTTCCCAGTGCACTTCAATGTGCAGCTCCCAGCAGCCAGAGGAGATGAAGGAAGAGAGCGCACGCTCAAGAATAGTTTGCAGGCTGCAGTTGGCTCAGGATTATGTTTTTTCACCCTTCAGCTGTATCGAAATGAGAGCACGGCTTCCTGGGAATAGCCGAGCTGCAGAATGTCGGCGCACGTGGACTCCTGCCTCTGCTCGTGCACAGCTAGCGTTAGCGTCCACAGTATTTCCCTTTGAGGCGGAGCGTGTTGAGCACGAGGACCAATGAGCAGCGGCTGTGTCATTGGAGGGAAAACGCTCGACTGTCATTAGTTTGATAGATCAAATAGTTACGAAACGCAGTCAACTGATTTCGTGAACTGGAGACACAAAATGTCGGGTCCGTTTGTGTCGATCAGCACAAAACATTTTGTCAATGGAAAGTTGATTCTGAGCCTTTTGATGGTGAACGAACAAATGAAATGAACCCACGTGATCAATAGTCAGAGCTTTGATACCTAGACAGAAGTGTTGCTGGTTGTGTTGCTTAAACAGAAGTGTTACTGGTTTAGTTGTCTTAACCTAACTGTTGCTGGTTGTGTTGCTTATACATAAATGTTGCTGGTTTAGTTGTCGAAACCCAACTGTTGCTGGTTGTGTTGCCTCAACCTAACTGTTGCTGGTTGTGTTGCCTCAACCCAACTGTTGGTGGTTGTGTTGCCTCAACCTAACGGTTGCGTGTTGTGTTGCCTACCTGTCCGTCGTATCAACAGTCTTATTTCGGTGCCGTGGGTCTGAGTCTGAGCTCCTGCAGGAGCGTCACTGAGCAGATCTGATGCACTGTGGGAGGTTGTTCTTCTGTCCGGGGGCTGCGACCTCAAAAAGAAAAAAAAACCTCCATCTCCCATAAGCTCGAAAGCTAAGATGCCGAGTCTGAAGTGTTAGCAGGAGTCGTCATGCTTGAGTAAGCAGGAGTGTGGGGGCAACATGCGGGAGGAGCTGCAGCAGGAGACGAGGGCGTCCTCGGGGTCATCGGCCTCCTGCTGCGGCTGCTGATGTCTCTTTTTATAGGATCATGTGCTGGGAGCTTGTTAGAAATAGAGCCAATCTCTCCCTTTCTCACCCGGCGGGTGTTTACTAAGCCGGCCTCAAATTGGCAACATTTTACATCGCCACCTATTTTTTATTTAGCGTCGGTATCGCTGTGAGGCTTCCTCTGAGAGAAGGGCTGCAGCTCATCTCTATAAATATTACCTCATGTCAAGCGCTGAGAGGAAGTGTTCTCTGATGCAACATTAGTAGAAGAAAAGACCACGAGACAAAAGAAGAGGTGAACAAGTTATGACACTTTGGTTTTGGTAAACAGTCCCACATATTTACCTTTTTTTTCTCTGTGTTTATGTATTTGTCGTCTGTTAAACTGGACTAATCTGCATTGTATTGCGTATTATTAAAAACCATGTTGCTGGTTGTGATGTTTAAACCTAACTGTTGCTGGTTGCATTATCTAAACCTAACTGTTGCTGGCTGTGTTGCCTGAACCTAACTGTTGCTGGTTGTGTTGTCTCAACCTAACTGTTGCTGGTTGCGTTGCCTCCAGTCTGATCTCTGACAGGTTGAGAGTCAGCAGGACGCTGCAGGAGCTCAGCAGAGGCAGTAAAGGGTCGTTTAATATCTGATATTTGGTGCATAAATCACATGTAACACTCATGATGTGCTGTTTACAGCGTGTCATGCATGTGCCCGTGTTCTTCTTGTACATGAGAGTTTTGAATTACATTTTTGTGAATGATTTGCAGTACAAAAGCTTTTCGGCTCCAGATAGCACAGATGGTTTTATCATTCCCTAAAACAACAACAAGTTGTGTTAATTATTGACCAATAATGCACCGTTATCTCACAGCCTTTCTGCCTGCACTGAATGAAAATCCTTCAGGAAATAATTAAAATGAGTAAACAGTAAAAAATGTCCCGCCATCTGTAGGCGTCTTTTGTCAATAACACGTCACTTGATTTGTGTGTAAGTGCTTTTGTGTGTGTGTGTGTACGTGTGTGTGTGTGTGTGTGTGTGTGTGTGTGTGTGTGTGACTGCTGTCTGAGATTCCTTACTCTCTTAAATGTAGGAATACACATCAACGATAGTTGATATTGAATATTTTTAGTTCCAAAAATGAAACATAAATGTGAGTTTATATTAATAAGTGTGAGTTAATAGGTAATAAAGCCCTTAAATGTTGCTTATTTGTGTGTATTAATGAGACACTATAGGTGTTGATAATACCATCATAAACACTTGTTAACAATTTTAAGGCTATTAATGCTCTTTAATAAAAGCCTTTTTATCTTCTTATAATTGTAAAAAATTGCATTAAACCACATTGATTCAGTTGAACAACATATGTTCTTGTTAAATCTTTACTACACCTTTTTCTCTTCCTTTATTAAGATTAATAGAGACCTAATTATCCACTTATTAACAGATATCAAGCAAGAACAAGACCTTATGTTATGCACTTATTAATAGCTCCCTTTATATGTTAAGATTGACTAAATGTTATTCAATAATTGCATATCAATGGCATGCATTACATAGTATAAGGAGGGCTTTAAAGGGTATTATTGCCTTGAGGGAACAGTGGCTATAGAGTGCTTATGAAATTTCAACACCCAGGTGTTCTCCAGCTCACATGACCTTGGATAAAGGATGAGTCGCTCTCCCCCCTCACCCCCTCACCCTCTCACCGGTGCCGCTGTGCTTCCCTCCCCCTCAGACTCCCTGGGGCCGACCTACCAGCAGCTACAAAGGATGAAGCTGGACAAGAGCCCGTTCGTGGTGGTGTCCGTGGTGGGCCAGGAGCTGCTGACCCACGGCTTTCACGGCGCCTCCGCGGTGGTGCTGGAGGCCGGGCTGAAGATCGGCACGTGCTCCCTGAAGCTGCGGGGCTCCGTGTTCTCGGCCCTGAGCTCGGCCTATTGGTCCCTTGGCAACGCGGAGAAGAGCGTGGCCTACATGCAGCAGGACCTGGAGGTGACCAAGACCTTAGGTAAGGACGGGGTTTAGTTAATAGTCATGAAATTTGGTTAATAGTCATGAAATTTGGTTAAATGTCATGAAAATTTAGTTTAAAGTCATGGAAATTTGGTTTACAGTCATGGAAATTTGGTTAAATGTCATGGAAGTTTGGTTAAAAGTCATGAAAATTGGTTAATTGGCATGAACATTTTTGTAAAAAGTCATAGAAATGTAGTTAAAAGTTATGAAATTTGGTTAAAAGTTAAAGAAATTTGTTTTAAAGTCATGTAAATTTGGTTAAAATTAATGTAAATTTGGTTAAAAGTCATATAAATTTCGTTAAAATTGATGTAAATTTGGTTAAAAGTCATGTAAAAGGAATGTAAATTTGGTTTGAATCCATGTAAAAGTCATTTGTGTCCGCAGGCGACCAGTCGGGCGAATGCCGCGCCCACGGGAACCTCGGCTCCGCCCTCTTCTCCAGAGGCAGCTACAGAGAAGCGCTGGCCAATCACAGGAACCAGCTGGTGCTGGCCATGAAGCTCAAGGACAGGGAGGTACGTTGGCACTGCGCGTCCAGCGGGGGGTCCACACCCACCGGGTCTTTACTGATGGAGGCTCCGAGTCCTGCAGGACGCTGCTCTCAACAGGTTACGCCTTAAAGCGACAGTAACGACCGAGATGACTTCAACACAGAGAGCTGTGAGGCCGGAGCACAACCTGATGTGTGTGTGTGTTTACCTCCGTTTACCTGCTCCGGTGTGTGTGTGTATGTGTGTGTGTGTGTGTGTGTGTGTGTTAATCAATAGTGTTTGATGTCGGATATCCTTCAATATTCTTTGTGTTCTCTGCTGTGTGTGCAGAGAGTTTGTTTGTGGACAAACATTGTGTTGTCAGGCCTGTTGTTGTTGAACCAAGTGGATCAAATGTTATCTTATCTCATGTTGTGTGTGTTGGTAGACAGATCATGAACCCCCGAACCTATTTATTTAATTAATTGTATCCATTTCATTTATTTATGTTATTCATTTATTATTATTATTTTATATATGTATTTATTATTGTTTTATTTATTTATTATTATTATGTTTAATGTTATTTCATTCGTGTTCTCGCTTCACACTGAAACACAAAGTGATAAACAAACAAAAGGAAGTGAGAACTCAACATCAAACTTGACTGAAGGATGAATAACGACATCGCTCTGCTTCTTAGAAAGTTTTTAGTAAATACACTTTCATATGCTCCTTCTACTATCAGAAGTACTCAAAATATAACTCAAAATATTTTAGATTTTGATTGATGTTGTTTCTGCAGTTTCAAACCTGAGTCAATTATTGTTATTGTTATTATTATTATTATTACTATTATTATTATTGTTGTTGTTATACGTCTTCTCGCTGTTAAGATGCTGATATTGTACGACTTTATGAAAGCTGTGTCGCCCACTGGACATCGGCACAGCAGCAGCTCGATATCACACACTCACACACACACACACACACACACACACACACACACACACACACACACACACACACACACACACACACACACATTGAACACCTGCCAGTGAGACAAATGAGGCTTTGAGTAAATTCATGAAATGAAACACATCGTGTTGAGCAGCTAGAATCTCAGACAGGAGACCACTTACCCCGTGTATGTGTGTGTGTGTGTGTGTATGTGTGTGTGTGAGTGTGTTTGTGTGTGTGGGTGTGTTTGTGGGTGCGTTTCTGGCAAGACGAATGTCAGCCGTGCTGTTGCCGGGCGGGTTATGGATCCTACTACAGGTGCTCAGCCCGAGGTGCCTGACTCACGGCCTTCAGCAGGAATCCATTCCTCCCGCTGTGTGTTTTGCTTCTGTTTCCAGACAGCTTCACAAACAAAGAGCTGGTTAACACACACACACACACACATAACACAATACAAATGCTTGTTTACAGGCAACGATTTCTGCTCATCAGTGAATCCTTTGAGTCTGATAATCAGTTCCTGTGTTTTACGACATCATGTCCCTGTTTCCAAAACATATTAAACCTTTATCTTCTAACTTTTCCTTTCTTTCAAATGCATATTTTCTGCATATTTTGTGCACAAAGAGCACATACTCTGTAACCAGCAGGCAAATAGCCTAACATAGCATAGTTTAGCTTAGCATCCGAATATACTCTTGACAGGTTTCACATTGTCTTCACATTTCCTTTGTGAAAATGACAAGTGTTGTCAGGCTCTCCATCTTTTTCTTAGGTATATAAACACAGACGTAAATGGTGTGTTCATGCACATACACACACACACACACACACACACACACACACACACATACACACACACACATGATTCAACATGATTGGATTCCTTTTGTGGTGTTTTTCTGGTTCAGGGGGAAACCATCGTGTCCATGAGGGAAATCAAACACTTGTCTGGCCAGTTGACTGTACATACACACACACACACATACACACACACACACACACACACACACACACACACACACACACACACAAACATACACATACACACAGAGGCCTCTTCGTCATTTATTAAATCTGGATGTGATGTGTTAACGCTCATCACTTTGCTGGGAATTGGGATTTTAGTTGATTTGTGCTGTTGTCACACACACACACACACGCACACACACACACACACACACACACACACACACACACACGTAAACAGCAGTGAGAAAACAGTTCGTCCTGATTTTAATTAGAAGGCAAATTCCACTGAAGGTCAATTTGGCTGTTTTCACTTTTTCGCCTTCATTAAGCTCAGATTTAAAGGGACAGCGCGTCTTATTGATTATTTATTATAAATCCTTTCAACTAAAGCATGAGTTTTTGACACGTGTGTGTGTGTGTGTGTTCCAGGCTGCGTCCGGCGCCCTCAGCAGTCTGGGCCACGTGTACACGGCCATCGGCGACTTCCCCAACGCGCTGGCCAGCCACAAGCAGTGCGTGCTGCTGGCCAGACAGACCCGGTGCCGGCTGTCCGAGGCCCGGCAGCTGGGAAACATGGGCGCCGTGTACACGGCGCTGGGGGACTTCAGCAACGCCGTGCAGTGCCACGAGCAGCACGTGGACATCGCAAAGGTACAGAGACGCACCGCAAAGGTTTCACCTTGTCTCTAGAAATCAGGAAAATACAAAAACTAAGTATCCTTAACGCTCCTGTTCCTCCATTAACAAACCATCAATACACACACACACACACACACACACACACACACACACCATCAACACACACACGCGCGCAGACGGCTATATCTGTGAAAATAAAGTGAGGACCAGCCTAAATGTCCTCACTTTGCATTTTGGTCCTCACTCGAAAGGTTAAAAACCCATGAAGGTCCTCACTTTGATAGTAATGCAAACACAAACACACACACACACATAAAACAAAGTTTTGACTTAGACGGGAATATTCTTTAAATCAAGATAACATAAAGTGACATGGAGATGGACAGGAAAGGATCAATCAATTCATTGGTTTCTTTTGGTTTCTTTTGCTGCCTCGTGAAGAAAAAAGAAGGCGGATATTTAGAGGAAAACTGAGCTAAAAATGGAAATCACATGTTCTTAATGAACATGAAGCCATCGGCGACATCCAGTAATTTAATTTGGAGAGAAGTGTGTGTGTCTGTGTGTGTGTGTGTGTGTGTGTGTGTGTGTGTGTGTGTGTGTGTGTGTGTGTATGTGTGTGTGTGTTCAGGCTGCAAAAGTTACACAAACAAACATAATAAAACAAATAATCTGATCACATTTCATGTTTTATGGCTTTTTTTCTTCTTTTTTTAAAAATTTTTATGGACAAGGCGTGAAAAGTCAAAGTGAGCCAGCCGCCGCCGCCGCCATGACACGCCTCCTGACATACTGATCCTCCATCTGTCCACAGTCACACACTCGCACCAGAATAAAATCGTCTAATCTTCGGACAACTGAGAGTCCATAAAGCTTATTTTGTTGCAGCTAGAAACATGAAAACATTTGTCAGGGTCCGTCTGTGTTTCCTGTCTTTGGTCATGCATGTCGCTGCATTTCTTTATTATCTGTCTTTAATGTACCTAAGCCGGTGGTGCCGAGTCTTTTTCAAAGTCCTTTGAGGAGCATTAATACCATGTGATCTCTGCATGCCGCCCCGCTGGGGGGCGATTGTCCTGATGGTTTCTGCGTGTTGCAGTCGCTGGAGAACCGGCGTGAGGAGGCGCGCGCCTACAGCAACCTGGGCAGCGCCTTCCACTCCCAGCGTGACTTCGACAAGGCCGTGTCGTACCACACGCGTGTGCTGCAGTCCGCCCAGGAGCTGGGCGACCGGGCCATCGAGATGAGGGCGTACGCCGGGCTGGGCCACGCCGCGCGCTGCATGCAGGTGGGCGGAATGAAAAAAAGAACAATGGAGGACGACGCGGTCGAGCTGTTTTCCTTTCATGAATATTCACCCTGAACCCCTCAGGACCTGGAGGGAGCCCGGCTGCACCACCAGCACCAGCTGGACATCGCCCAGGAGCTGCAGGACCGAGCGGCTCAGGGACGAGCGTCCTCCAACCTGGGTGAGTTCATCACGGGTCTCGAACACACACACACACACACACACACACACACACACACACGTGTGTGATATTAACTTTTCATTTTCCCTGTGTTTGTGTGTCCGATGGTTTGAGTTGAGACGCTGTGACTCAGTAATGAACAGCAGGTTGTGCTGAAGCTTCATGGGGACGTTTCCCAAGTACAAGTGAGGTCAACGTGTCTTAAGGCTGCATTCTCTCTCCTGACCACGAGGGGGCGACTCCTCTGGTTGTATAGAAGTCTATGCTTCATGTGTTAAAGCTGCATTCTCTCTCCTGACCACCAGGGGGCGACTCCTCTGGTTGTATAGAAGTCAGTTCATAGAAAATTCAGCGCGACAACTTAAAATAACCACAAACACAGAATAATAAATAAAGATGCTGCTCTCTGGTTGCCCTCTTCCTGATAGAGGTCCTACTTCCTCATGACCTGCGGCCTGTCCCGGCTGCAGGTCATGTGACGTCCTGGCCGGTCACATGACTGCAGCAGTCGCCTCTCTGGCCGACCGACGCTCATGTTTTATTAACGGGGTTCTGGTTTCTGCGGCCGCGGTGATATCTGAGAGCCGGAGAACCCGACTCCGGTGCTGAGTTGACGAATCGCTGCTGTGTGTGTGTATGTGTGTGTGTGTGTGTGTGAGTGTGTGTGTGTAAGTGTGCGTGCGTGCGTGTGTGTGTGTGTGTAACGTGAGCTCTGAACACTCTCCAGCATCAAGAACACACTTCCTGCTCCGACTACGATGGAGTCTCACCAAAAAGTTTGAATAACACGACTGAAACGAGCAGAAGTCCTGTAGCAGTGTTCCTCTGATAGGAGGTCGCTGAGGTCGCTGAGGTCACTGAGGTCGCTGAGGTCGCTGAGGTCGCTGAGGTCGCTGAGGTTGTTGAAGTTACCGATGTGGTTGAGGTTGCTGACGTCGTTGACGTCGCTAGAGTTGCTGAAGTCGTTAAAGTCGCTGTGGACATTCAGGACGTTGAGGATAAAACACCATAAAATACAAAAACAATTCAAAACTTAGACCAATGCAAACCAGACAATAAAATAAAGAAAAATGTGATAAAACAGCTTTATTTATTTATTAAAGCCTGTACAGTAGGTGACAACTGTTATAATTAGACAGAAATAACTTAATGAAGGTGTTTACAGCAATTATCACAGCCTCACCTCAGTCTGGTTATAATCAAGTTGTTAGCATCTAAACACAATAAGTGTGGGAGGGAAGATGAAGGCTAGACTCTCACACACACACAGACACACAGACACACAGACACACACACACATGCCGCTGTCGTCCTCTCTGCAACTTCTCACTTCACTCCATTCCTTCTCTAACTGTTTGTGCTCTGTTAGCTGTGTTGTTGTGTTGTTGGGAACAAAGGAACACACAAAAGAAGTTGCTCGTTCCACTGGGATGGAAGTTATTTTCCCTGTCCCTTCAGCTCCTCTGGATCTCTGTGCACTGAAGATCTATCGCAGATGATTATTTATTAGATTTGTGTTGTACATTAATATTTATTCACACGGACATGTTGTCTGAGCCCGTTGGTTATTTGACTCTTAAAGACTCGACTACATTGAGCTCTGTCCAAACCTTTTATTTACCACATTGTAATGTTCCTCGACAGCTTCTTGATGCTTCCTCTTCCCTCCTCCTCCCCCCCTCAGGCATCATCCACCAGATGAAGGGCGAGTACGAGTCGGCGCTGCAGCTGCACAAAGCCCACCTGTCCGTCGCCCAGGAGCTCAGCGACTACGCCGCCCAGGGCCGGGCCTACGGCAACATGGGCAACGCCCACCACGCGCTGGGCGCCTACGACCAGGCCGTCCGCTTCCACCGGCAGGAGCTGCAGATCTCTCTGGAGGTGAACCCACCCTACCAGCGGCTCCACGCTCATTATGATTTCACTTGTTTTCTGCATGAATATATGATCAAAAAGTCAAGACTGAGCAAAAAATGGCTCATTGGTCGCTCCCGGAGTTTTTTTTATTGTATTTATTTGGTGCCTTCCCATCATGCACCGGAGTAATACTGCACATATTTGGAAAGAATCAGACCGCAATATGCGATAATAATCACAATGAACACAAGCAGTCCAAATTCAGTCCAAAAAAAACATGTTCAGAAATTTGCACCATGACAAGGTTGGTATGTAACTGACCATCTCCTTCAGCATGTGTCATCTGATGTGCTTCCAGACAAGTCTGAGGACCAATGAGACCATAGGACCTCGAAACGCCCCCCAAAAACACCGTCTGGTTCCTGCTTCTCAGTGCGAGACATTGCTTTTATTTGCTTTAATGCTTAATTCTTTTGTTTCCAGGTGAACGACCGCCCGTCCCAGGCCTCCACGCACGGCAACTTGGCCGTGGCCTACCAGGCGCTGGGCGCTCACGACCGAGCCCTGCAGCACTACCTGCACCATCTCGCCATCGCGCGGGAGCTCCAGGACACGCAGAGCGAAGCCAGAGCGCTAGGCAAGCCGGACCAGAGGCAAAGGGACAGAAGAGCTGGGGATCTCGTGGTTTTTTATTGATCCGTGATTCTTTTTTTCCTCTTTTCTTTTTTTTTTTGCAGCAAACTTGGGCAACTTCCACAGCTGGAGAGGCGAATACGCTCAGGCCTTGCCGTACTACCAGCAGTACCTGGCTCTGGCTCCGGGCCTGCAGGACCTGGAGGGAGAAGGAAAGGTTTGCCACAACCTCGGCTACGCCCACAACTGCCTCGGACAGTACAGAGACGCCGTCAGGTCCGAGAGCCGGTTCCTCTCCACACAAACCTTTTACGACGTTTGTCTTCAAAGAGAAATGAGACGCTTTTTAAATTCTAGTGGAGAATCCAAAGTTTTAAATGTTAAATTCTTCTGATAAGGCATCGTGAATATTTCCATTTGATTAAATGATGCTGCCATAAAAAAAACATGGAGTGTTGGATTTAGTCGACAAAGCTTTGGTTCTGAAAAGTGCCTGAAACTTTTCTTTGCTGACCACAAGACGGCGAATTCTCCGGTTGTATAGAAGTCTATGTGTTAAAGCTGCATTCTCTCTCCTGACCACCAGAGAGCGACTCCTCTGGTTGTATAGAAGTCCATATAAATTACTCTACTTCTCTCTTGATGTATTCCCTCAGTAAACATTGAAAACATGAGTTTATGTCTCAATCTCTAGTTTCTAGTCTTCTTCAATACAGCATGATGTTCATTTAGTAAATTATGGTCCTTTAGAGTCGAACAGACCATAAAACAGGAGGCACTTTAGGGGCGGAGCTACAAGGTGATTGACAGGTTCCATGTTCTGTGCTTTGCGTTCCCCCAGGTACTACGAGCAGGACCTGGCCTTGGCGAAGGACCTCCAGGACAAACTCGCCCAGGCCAAGGCCTACTGCAACCTGGGTCTGGCCCATAAGGCGCTGGGGGAGCACAAGAAGGCCGAGGAGTGCCAGAGATACCTGCTGTCTCTCGCCCAGGCCTTGGATAACACACAGGTGACCCACCACCATCCTGCATGAAGAGAGAGCCCCTGTGCCCCCGCACACAGGAGGCGGGTGTTGATTGTGTGCTTGTGCTCGTCGGCAGGCGGTGTTCAGGGCCCTCGGGAACCTGGGCGACGTGAGCGTGTGCCGCGGCGATCTCCCGGCAGCGCTGAGGTTTCACCAGCAGCAGCTGAGTCTGGCCCAGAAGGTCAGCGACCAGAAGATGGAGGCGGACGCCTACTCGGCTCTCGGATCGGTTCACAAGTACTTAAAGTCCAGAGAGTCTAAACCGCGTGCTTCTTCTTCTTCTTCTTCTTCTTCTTCTTCTTCTTCTTCTTCTTCTTCTTCTTCTTCTTCTTCTTCTTCTTCTTCTTTTTCTTAGGTTGTTGTTCTCCTCCTCCTCCTCCTCCTCTTCCTCTTCCTCCTCTAACATCTCTTCTTTTTGCCTCCGTCAGGCTGCTCCGCCAGCTGGACGCCGCCCTGTCCTTCCACAGCCGAGAGCTGACCGTCCGCAAGGACCTGGGCGACCAGCAGGGGGAGTGCCGCGCGCTGGGCCGCCTGGCGGCCGTCCACATGGCGCTGGGGGACTACGCCACGGCCTTCCAGTGCTACGAGGCCCAGCTGGGCTTGGCGCAGGGGCTCCGGGACGCCCGCCTGGAGGCGCAGGTCCACGGCAACATGGGCATCACCAAGATGAACATGGGCACGTTCGAGGAAGCCATCGGCTACTTCGAGCAGCAGCTGGCCACGCTGCAGCAGCTGAGCGGCACCGAGAGCGTGCTGGACCGAGGCCGTGCCTACGGGAACCTGGCGGACTGCTACGACGCGCTGGGAGACCACGAGGAGGCCATTCAGTGCTACGAGAAGTACCTGACGGTGGCTCAGAGCCTCAACCACGTCCAGGACCAGGGGAAGGCCTACAGGGGACTCGGCAATGCTCACAGGTACATGGACGCGTAAAGCTGCGGCTGGTAAGCTTAGTGTGGAATCGAATTGTCTAAATTGGTCTTGCACATGTATAGTAAAGGAATGTTTGTTGTGTACACTACAATGCATAAAAGGGATTTGATAATTAATAACAGATATTGTGAAGAATATAATTCTTATAATACTGCATAAGAGGATGGTTTCACTGTTGCTGAGGAAGTACGCAAGTATAGATAAGCTCCAGGTGGTTAGCTTAGCTTAGCATAAAGACTGGAAACAAAGGGAAGCAGGCTCTATCCAAAGGTAAAAACTAATCTGCCAATCAGCACCTCTGAAGCTCACTCACTAACACTTTCTATTTGTTTATTAGGTCTCGTTTAAAAGTGTAAAACAATGAGGTTTTAATCGTCATATGTCACGTTTATACTTCAGTTTTTGCACAAATGTAACATTAAATTTAGCAGACGCTTTTATCCAAAGCGACTTGGCACACTCGGAAAGAAAGCGAACAAGTGCATTTCTCTTCAAAATGTCAAAGTGATTTAATTTGTCTTTTTCAATCATCCTCTGACTCTTCCTCTGTCTGGAGCTGCAGCACATGATTTGCACACCGTCAAACGAGCCTCAACAATACAGAGAATCCCGTTTTACTCGCCGATTGTCGTCTCGTTTAGAGGTCTGGTAGATCAATAGATCAGGTAGACTCTTCATGATTCAATCGTTCAGATCAGTTTATTTAGATTTTACCGGCAAAAAGAAGAGAGATGAAAAGAAGGTGGTGACTCGTTACCTTTGAAGTGGTCATTAAGTCTTCACATGAGTCCATTCCTTGATTATTTATATTCCTTTAAGTCTGTGATGGTTCAACTGATCAAAGGAGTCAAAACTGTTTATCATAAAAATGAATCCAAGTTTAGTGAATATCGTCTTTTGAAGTTTTGAAGTACAACCCGAGGTTTCGCCCCCTGGTGGTCAGAAGAGAGAATGCATCTTTAACACCTGAAGCATAAACTTCTATACAACTAGAAGTGTCGCCCCCCTGGTGGTCAGGAGAGAGAATGCAGCTTTAACACATGAAGCATTGACTTCTATACAACCAGAGGAGCGTACAGCTTCTTTAAATGAATGCTGGGCATAGAAACTGCATTACGTTCTCCATTACAGACTAGAAAAACAGCCAGTAAGCAAGACACGTCATGTGATCTACTTTTTAACACGTATTTGTGACATTTAGTCCATCAAAAGGCGTCTTCGTGCTGTAAATGCACGTTGCAGCTGTAGCGTCCTTATTGTTTCACGTCTGTGTTGTATGTATTTATGTTCCGCGCTATCCAATTACTTTGCCAGGACAAACCTTCAAATTAGCTTTTTCTCGCCTCGGTGCGTACACATTTTTTAAATTAGAGCCTTTTCATAATAAAGAAAACACTAATTTGTTTCAGTAACAGTAATGAGCTGCAGTCGAGGAAGCTCCCGTCCACGTCTCTCTCCTGTTAAACGCTGGCGTAACGCTCTCCGGCAGCAGCAGAGCGGCTTAATGACGCTTTCTGTCGCTGCTCTCTGGAGCGAGGAGGAGGAGAGTCGCTGATTTATCTCCGCGAGGACCGCCTTTGTAGATGTTTCTACTTCTTGCTTTTTCTCTCGGAGGACACTGAACTGATTTTACAGCCCGTAATCTAAATTATTAACCTATTTGCTCGCTTAAATTGCCTGCAATGGGTCTCTCTGGAGGAAGAGCTTTGATAGAAGGAAACGAGAGTACAATTCAGCAATTTCTTGGAAAAAGAAAACAAAAAATGCATGTAAAAAACAGACTAAACGATCACGTCCTTTTTTTGTTTTCCCCGCCCTTCTCTCCAGGTCTCTGGGGAGTCTCCAGCAGGCGCTGGTGTGCTTTGAGAAGCGTCTGGTGGTGGCCCACGAGCTGGGAGGGGAGGGCGGCGGCAAGGCCCAGGCCTACGGGGAGCTGGGCACGCTGCACAGCCAGCTGGGCAACTACGAGCAGGCCCTCTCCTGCCTGGAGCACCAGATGAACATCGCCCGTGTGTCCGGGGTCAGGGTTCACCTTTTACCTTTTGTTTAGCCTCACGGCCTTCAAAGAGATATATAATGACCACAAAAAGACACAAAAGAACTACAAAGAAACACATAATGACCACAAAGTGACTCAAAACGACTACAAAAAGACACAAAACAACTACAAAGAAACACTAAATTACCACAGAGACAAATAATGACTACAAAGAGACACAACATGACTACAAAGATAAACATAATGACTACACATAATAACCAAAGTACATCATATCTGTATTTTGAATCCTGCAGGATAAATCCCTGGAGGCGGAGGCGAGTGACGCCCTCGGAGGCGTTTACCAGCTGATGGCCGACAATGAGACGGCGCTTCAGGTTTGTGCAGATTCGTAACGCGTCATTTTAAAAAAATTGATTTTTCTTTTTCCCGCTTTATTCGCTTTCCCGCCGAGATCCAAGAAGATTGGTGCCACCCTCGTGTCAGAAATCACAATCAAAAAGGGTTTTATTACCGAGAACACGACACATACGCAGACATTGGCTTTATTACATTGCTAGCTGGCTTTAGCTTAGCTTAGCATAAAGACTGGACACAGGGGGAAACTACTATCCTGTCTCTGAAACATGACTTCCTGTAAAACAAATTATCAGGATTTTTTTTGCGCATGTGATTTTTGTTTTCGTAAGGTTACCAGCTAGCTAGCCGTTTCCAGTCTTTATGCTAGGCTGAGCTAGCTTCACATTTGGCCCACAGTCATGAGAGTGGTATCGTTCTTCTCATCTAACTCTCTGCGAGACTGTCGTACTTCCATAAAAATGTCCAACTGGTCGTCTGAATGACCGGCTCTCCCGCTGCAGTGGCACCAGCGGGCGCTGGACATAGCGGAGCAGACGGGCTGTGTGAGGAGCCAGGGCCGCGCCTATGGAAACCTGGGGCTCACCTACGAAGCGCTCGGCAAGTACGAGCGGGCCGTGGTCTTCCAGGAGCAGCACCTAAGCGTGGCGGCGCAGACCAGCGACCTGATCGCTAAAACTCTGGCCTACGGGAGCCTGGGAAGGACACACCACGCTCTGCAGAACTACGCGCAGGCCGTGATGTACCTGCAGGAAGGTAAAGAAGCCCAGCGGCCCCTTTAAAAACACAGTTTTACTCCCTACAGGGTGTTTTTTCCTTCAGGCTTCTTGTCAATAATCCCGTTTGATTCAACTTCTCCTCTGACTCGACTGCTCGGTGCTCACGTCGCAGAGTTTTGAGACTTTTATGTTTTTTTGTTGACAATAATCCTGCGGGAAGGATGAGACGGGGGCCTTCATCTGTAGAGTGTCACTCAGAGAGACACACACCCACTAGAGACACACTACAAAGAGACACACAATGACCACAAAGAGACACTAAATGACCACAAAGAGACACAAAACAACTACAAAGAGACACATAATGATTACAAAGAGACACAAAATGATTTCAGAGAGACATAAAACGACTACAAAGAGACACAAAATGGCCACAAAAAGACATATAATGACTACAAATAGTTGCAAAACGACCACAAACGACTACACAGAAACACAAAATTACCACAAAGAGACACAAATCATCATCAAAGAAACAAACAAACAACTACAAAGAGACACACAATGACCACAGATACAAACAAACAACCACAAAGCTGACCAAATAAATTACAAAACGTCGTCTAAAGGACACACAACAACACTAGAAACCCGCATAAGGGGCGGGGCCTCTTGCGTGTCTGTTTCCCGGGCCTTCAATGTGTGACCTTGTGTTTCTGCACCCAGACACACAAACGAGAGCGAGACAGCGTTTCATTCATGAGCCGTCGGTCTCGTCTCTGAGCTCACGGAGACGCTCGCTTTTAATTGATCATTAACTCCACGAGGCCGACACGCCGCTCAGCGGAGGAAGACACAGAAACGTTCGTACGCTTAATTAACCTCCGACCTCTTCCTCCTCCTCTCCCTCCTCTGGTCCTCTACCTCCTCTTCGTCCTCCCCTCCTCTTCTTCCTCCTCCTCTTCTTCTTCTTCCTCCTTGTCCTCTTCCTCCTCCTCCTCTTCCTCAGGTCTTCGTCTGTCAGAGCAGTTGGGTCGTAGAGAAGATGAAGCGAAGATCCGCCATCGGCTCGGCCTGTCCCTGTGGGCCGGAGGGAACCTGGAGGAGGCGCAGCACCAGGTGTGTGTGTGTGTGTGTGTGTGTGTGTGTGTGTTTAATGTGAGGTTTATGAGTACTTCAGTGTGCAGCACACACAGTTGTGTATTAGTACTGCCCCCTCGTGGTTGTGAACAGAACTGCATGCTCTCATGCGTTTAATAGAGAGACGGGTGACATGTACTGTGTGTGTATTTGTGTGTGTATGTGTGTGTGTGTGTGTGTGTGTGTGTGTGTGTGTGTGTGTGTGTGTGTGTGTGTGTGTGTGTGTGTGTGCGTGTGTGTTGCAGCTGTACAGAGCGTCCGTGTTGTTCGAGGCGATCCGCCACGAGACGCAGCACAGCACCGACTGCAAGCTGTCGCTGTTCGACCTGCAGACCAGCTCCTACCAGGCCCTCCAGAGGGTCCTGGTCAGCCTCGGTGAACCACTCACACACATGCACGCACACACGCACGCAAACACTTGCACAGACTCACTCACACTCACACATATGTACCGTTTTAAAGGGTTTATAAGCATCATGAGCAAGTGAAAGGTGGAACCCATCGATACGCTGAGAGCAAACTGTCACTCACACACTCAGTCACACTCACACACACTCACACGCACACTTACATAGCATGAAACATGGAACCTGTCTATACGCTGAGAATTAAGTGAGGAATAAAGTCTCGTCGTTCCAGGCCGGCACGACGAGGCGCTGGCCATCGCCGAGCGCGGCCGCACGCGAGCCTTCGCCGACCTGCTGGTGGAGCGGCAGAGAGCGAGCCGGCCGGGGGTGGCGACCTCCGAACCCTACGTCCCCGTCACCGTGGAGAACGTCATGGAGACGGTCGCCGGGCAGAAGAGCCTGGTGCTCTACTTCTCACTGGCCGGAGGCTTCCTGTACAGCTGGCTGATCTCTCCAGAGACAGGTACACACACACACACACACACACACACACACACACACACACACACATATGCGCACATGCACACACTCTCACTCACTAACTCTCTCACACAGGTATCGTGAAGTTCAACGAGGTGTATCTGGGAGAAGCCGGACTGGAGGAGTTCCAGGATGCTGGTGGTGGTGGGAGTCCACTAGGAGGTGGAGGAGGAGGAGGAGGAGGAGGAGGACCTCAGTCTCTGGAGCAGTACATCTGCAACGCCAGGGAGGCCCTCGGCGTGGACAGCCACTACAGCAGGTTTTTGTTTCTTCTTCTTCTTCTTCTTCTTCTTCTTCTTCTTCTTCTTCTTCTTCTTCTTTTCATCATTGGCTTCGCCTCTCTCCTCAGACTGGGCTCCGGCAGCGAGACAGGAAGTGAAGCTGGAGATCTGTTGGAGCATTTTGAGGAGCTGAACACGTTGACCTCCACCACCTCCGACCCCACTGGCTTCCTGCGCATGGTGTCCAGGAACAACCTGTTCAACAGGTCTTCACATCTTACATCACCGAATACCTCAAAGTTGTGTGTGAACGTTGTGCTTTAACGTTGTGCGTTAAGTTGTGTGTTAAGTTGTGTGTCTGTGTGCGTCAGCAGGAGCTGCCGCAGCGTGACGAGCCTCTACAGCGCCACGGTGTCTCCGGTGAAGGACGGCTACCGGCCGAGCGCCGTCAGCAAGCCTCCTCTTCGAGCCCTCTACGACCTGCTCATTGCGCCCATGGAAGGGGTGTGTGTGTGTGTGTGTGTGTGTGTGTGTGTGTGTGTGTGTGTGTGTCCTCCCGCACGGCCGCACTCCATTGCTTTCCCACCTTTTGTACCTTCTATCTTTCACCTGGTGGTTGTTTTTGTGTGTGCAGGGCCTGATGCATAGCAGCGGGCCCGTGGGCCGGCACAGGCAGCTGGTGCTGGTGCTGGAGGGAGAGCTGTACCTCATCCCGTTCGCCTTGCTCAAGGGCAGCTCGTCCAACGAGTACCTTTACGAGAGGTTCAGCCTCCTCTCCGTGCCGTCTTTAGGCAGTCTGGGAGCCGCTAAGGTAGAGAGTCATGCTCATGGAGTTTAAATATGCAACGCAGGCTTTATTACTAAATGTTGTATAAATGAGGTTATGATTGCATTGTGAATAAACGCCTCAGCATAAATCAGAATATATGTAAATTAGTGATCATGTAATGGTGACTTTTGTTTGTTACTGAGGTCAAAATACACCAGAAAACTGTATCAAATCTCTGTAAACGTGTGACCTCGTGTCCTCTGACCCCGCAGCCTCAGCCTCGCCGCGGCGGGCCCTTCCCGTGCTCCGACGGCGGCTCGGTGGTCGCGGTGGTCGGGGCCCCCCGCCTGCCGGCCTCCGTGATGGGCCGCTGGCTGTGGGGCCCCTTGCCCTCGGCCCAGGACGAGGCCCTGTGGCTGGGGGAGCAGATGGGCTGTCGGCCGCTGACCGGCGCCAGCGCCACGAAAGAGCGCGTGCTGGCCGCCCTGAGTCAGGCCGAGTGCGTCCACTTCGCCACGCACGTCTCCTGGAAGCTCGCCGCGTTGGTTCTTGCCCCCGGCCAGCAGGAGCGCGGCGCCGCGGGGGAGGGGCCGCGCGGGAACAAGAGGTCGGCGTCTCGGGGCGGGAGGGGCCAGGGTTCGCGGCTCGGAGGGCCGGACGAGGACGACGAGGATGACACGAGCGAGGACGGGGAGAGTGTGTGTGACGGGGACAGTGTGTGTGACGGGGAGAGTGTGTGTGATGGCCCGCCGCTTCACGACTTCCTCCTCACCGCCGCCGACATCCTGGACATGAGTTTGAGCGTCAAACTGGTGGTGCTGAGGTACGTCATGGATATATGCTGAGTCAGCGTTTCTGTAAACACCACGTGAGGCTCCAGCTGACCTCAGACAGACACACACACACACACAGACATACACACACAGAAACACACACACACAGACACTCACACACACACACAGCTCTAGGTGATCTCTGACAGACACACACACACAGACGCTCACACACACATACACACACACACACACAGACACATACACACACACACACACACACAGACACACTTACACACAAAAACATCTCTAGCTGACCCCTGACCCCTGTCCCTCTCAGGTTGTACCCAGAGTCCAGCAGCAGGGCGACAGCAGACGGGGTGGTGGGTCTGACCCGGGCCTTCCTGGCCGCGGGGGTCCAGTGTGTGTGTGTCTCTCTGTGGCCGGTTCCCGTGGCCGCTTCCAAGCTCTTCACACACAGCTTCTACGCGGCGCTGCTGAGCGGCACCAAGGCCAGCGCGGCGCTGACGGAGGCCATGAAGTCTCTGCAGAGCAGCAAGCACTTCTCACACCCCTCCAACTGGGCCGGTGAGACACACACACACAGACAAAGATATATATCTATATATATCTATATATATAGATATATATATATAGATATATATATCTATATATATAGATATATATAGATATATATCTATAGATATATATATATAGATATATAGATATATAGATATATCTATCTATAGATATATAGATATCTATAGATATATATCTCTCTATATATATAGATCTATATAGATATAGATCTATACATATATATTTTTGTATATATATATATATATATATATAGATATATGTATATATATATATATCTATATATATATATATATAGATATATATATATATATATATAGATATATATATATATAGATATATATTTACACACACACACAGAAAGACACACACACAGGAACGTTGCCTAAAATAATTATTAAATAAACTAAAAGGACACAATCTAGTGTTTGCATGCCTTTCTTCAATATCTGTGTTTTTGCGTGTGTGTGTTTGTGTGTGTCTGTGTGTGTGCAGGCTACATGCTGGTGGGCGGTGACGTAAAGCTGAACAGCCCCATGTCTCTGGTGGCTCAGGCGCTGGCTGAGATCCTGCAGCACCCGGAGCGGGCGAGGGACGCCCTCAGGGTGCTGCTGCACCTGGTGAGGTCACCTGCACCTGTCCGTCACAACTCTCTAACACTACGAAGCCACGCCCACTAGCTGTACTATTACTATTATTATTACTTTATGGGATACTATTTAACAAGAACATTAAATATAGAGCATTAAATAAGGAATAAAGCATCAGACGGAGCGGTGAGTTGATCTCTTTCTCTTCTCTCTCTTCTTCAGGTGGAGAAATCTCTGCAGCGCATCCAGAGCGGGCAGTGCAACCCGATGTACACGTCTCAGCAGAGCGTGGAGAACAAGGTCAGCGGGCCGCTCCCTCCGCCACCCCCCTCCTGCTCCTCCCACTACCACCACCACTAATGACCTCTGTTGTCATACTGAAGGTCAGCGGCGTCCCCGGGTGGCAGGCGCTCCTCTCCGCGGTGGGTTTCCGGTTGGACTTCTCCTCCGTCGGTGGCGGTCCTCCCGCGGCGGTTTTCTTCCCCACGTCGGACCCCGGGGACCGGCTGCAGCAGTGCAGCGCCACCCTGCAGGCACTGCTCGGTACGACCGGGGTCTGCAGGATCCTCCAGACCCCCAGACCTCTACAGGTCTGACCGCATCGCGGAGACATAGTTACTATAATAACCCTCTGCTCCTTTTTCTCAGGTCTCACTCCTCCGGCTCTGCAGGCGCTCTGTAAGCTGGTCACCGTGTCCGAGGCCGGGGAGCCGCTCATTCATAAGGTGCAGAGGCCATGTTGTTTTTCTAGTGGCTCCGTACCTGCTACATACGAGTGGTGAAAGAAGTAGAAGAAGTTCTGTTCTCATTATTTAAAGTTACAGTACTTTTTAAAGTACTAAATCTAGTACTATATCTACTCAGTTTCTTTCCACAACTGGTTCACGCTAACGTATACTCTAAAAGTTAGGTTACAAGCCGCTATTACCTTCAGTGGGTGTCCCTGCTAGCTCCCCGCTGTAGCCAGCTAACGCTGCTGCTAGCTCCCCGCTGCTGCTGCAAGTCCCGCTACCTTCAGTGGTTGAAATAGCGGGAAACTAGCAGCAGCGCTAGCTGGCTGCAGCGGGGACACCCATCAAAGGTAGTAGCGGCTTGTAACCCGACTTTTATATATACGTACACACACACACAGTATATTACGCTTGTGAGGACATAGGCTCGGCCTCAGAGGGGACATGATGAAGTTGGCAGACTCTGATCAATAATCTATAATAATCTGTCCGTGGAGCTGTTGTGAGGCCTCGTGATGAATGAAAGTGACGCTCAGACATTTGGGTCAATCAGAGCTTGAAATCGGTGGATGACTGTTGTTGTCGGCGGGAACAAACCACTAAAGCTGTGTTTCCTCCTCTCTCGTACGCACACACATCTCAGGCGATTAAGAGCATGGTGGCATCGGTGAGTGTTGCGCTGCGTCCGCGACGCCAAAGACCGACGCACCGAGAGCGTCCGACGCATCCGGGTTAAAGAGTGACGACGTGTGCGTTTTCTTTCTTTCTCTCCGAAAGCTTCACCAGGTGCTGGTGCAGCTGCAGTCGGGCGACAGGGACCAGGACTTCTCTCTGGCTCCCATCCAGGTGTCCATCAGCGTGCAGCTCTGGAGGCTGCCGGGCTGCCACGAGTTCCTGGCCGCGCTCGGTGAGATGAAATGCTTTTTACTTGAGGAGGAGCTTCCTGCTGCGGGAGGACATGCAGAGTTATGAATGAAAGCATACACACACAGACACACACACACACGCAGAAACAGACATACACACACACAGACGCACACACGCAGACAGAAACACACGCGGACATACACACACACACAGAAACAGACATACACAAACAGACACACACACACTCACAGACAGAAACTCACACGGACATACACACACACACACAAAGACAGACATACAGACACCCACACACGCGCATACAGACATACAGACATACAGACACACACACACACACACACACAGCATATTGCAGCCTGAGATCAAAGGTATACCTTATGTTCATATTGGAGGAAGTCTTTAGATTCTTTACTGAAGTAAAAGTATAAGTACTACACAGTACAGCTGCAGCAAACTGCCTGTGAAGAGTAAAAGTACTCAAACGACACAACATGTTGGACCATGATGTACTCCAGTATTCTTTCTTTCTTAAATAATAAGAATGCTTTATTATTACTGGTTATTACATCACATAATAAGACTTCAAAGTCAAGGACAGTTTTTGTGAAAAACATAACTTTTACCGTCTGAAGGTTTTTAATGCATCAGGAAGAATTCTCTTTAAACCTGAAAGTGCGGCTGGACTTTTATATTTCAGAGTTTATGGCTGAAATGTTCATTATACTGAAATGGAAATACAATAAAATACACAACACACGCACCTTTTATCCATCTGGACGTCAGAGATGGAGGTGTGAAGGATCAGGAAATGGAAAGTACTTTATAAATGTACTGGGTGGTACATGTACTGGGTGTAAAGGTACTTTCTCGTACTGCGTGTCGTCTCTCAGGGTTCGACCTCTGCGAGGTCGGTCAGGAGGAAGTTCTGCTGAAGACGGGGAAGCAGGCCAGCCGACGCGTCATGCACTTCGCCCTGCAGGCCCTGCTGGCCCTCTTTGGTGAGGACAATGCACTTTATTTACTACAACATAATGTTGTTTATGCACCAGTGAATAATAGGATTTAACCTCAATAACACGTCTTCATTTATTTTACTACAAGCTCTAAACACAACACACACATAAGATCAGGGGTGAGGTCTTAAAGGGATACACACAACATTTAAGTAAACTTGTAATACAAAAATCATCTTAATGTTAGTAATAACCTGGTGAAGTTTCATTACACACAGACACACAAACACAAAGACACACTAACACACACACACAGACACACACAGACAGTGAGAGTATTAATAGATGTAGTTTCATCTTTCAGGAGACTCTCAGACAGTCGAGTACTAACAAGACGTGCAAAACATTCAACACACAAAGAAAATGAAATGAGTGTTTATTTTTTAACCTGCTCACCTGTTTCATCTTCCTCCTCCTCCGGCTCTTCCTCTTCCTCCTGCTCTTCCTCCCAGACTCCACGGAGCTCCCCAAGCGTCTGAGCATGGACAGCTCCTCCTCCCTGGAGTCCCTGTCCTCGTCCCAGTCAGCTTCCCAGCCTCACTCCTTGCCGCTCTCCTTCGGGTGCTACCCCCCCCAGCCCTCCTTCCTGCCCCCGGTCTGCCCGGACAGCCTCTCTTGCGACGCCATCTCCGTCTACAGCCTCAGCTCGCTCGCCTCCTCCCTCAGCTTCCTGTCGCGGCCCGAGCCGGCGGGCAGCGACATCATCAGCCAGCGCTCGATCCACCAGCAGCAGCAGCAGGAGCCGGAGAGGCTTCGCGGCGGCGGGGGGGCAGGCCTCTACGCGCCGCAGCGCCACCCGGGCGGCCTGTCGAGAGGTCGACTGACCAATCACGGAGGAGGTGAAGGAGGACGAGGAGTACGAGGAGGAGGGGGGGAGGAGGAGTACGAGGGGTTCTCCATCATCAGCAGTGAGCCGTTAGGGCGAGGGAGGAGGGAGTGCGACACGCTGCCGCTACCCGCGGGACACCGGCATGTCAGAGGCGGAGCTGGCAGAGGGTCAGCTGGGGGTCTCGGGTACCCGGTCACGACGTCCTCCAAGGGAAGCTTCAGCACGCCGACGTCTCCGATTAAAGCTCCGCCGCCACCGCTGAGGGTCGCCACCAAGCAGGGAGCAACGTAAGTCCGCTGTTGTGCTGCGTTCACAACAAAAGCGTTGCAAATTTGACGTGCGAGTAGATTACATGCAAAGTCAATGCACAGACGCGATCAGAAGCTAACTTTCCATGTAGCATTTGCTGGATTTTCGTGAGGTATCCTGAAGACATGGCCTGACTTTTCCATGGCCAGCTCTTTACCTTAATGTGCAGAACAGTTACAGGGAAGGAGATGTCTGTGATTATAAGCTTATTGTTAAATATGTTTACGAAGAAGAATTGCGAAATGTTTTAATCTGAGACGTAAAATTGTACAGAAGTCAAAGTAGAGGTTGAAGTATTTCATTCGAGTGTTTTTGTTTTTAGGAATCCCCCTAAAAAAATATTATTTTCCCAAAGTAAGTGAAAGTATTTCCCGCCAAAAACATTGTTTCCCGCCAAAAGAAATGTGTTTCCCGCCAAAAGAATCTACCAGAAATGATTCATAAAGGATTTGTTGAAAAGTTACGGAAATTTGGTGAAAAATCCATTGGTCAGAAAGTGTATGATCCCTGTCTTCTTGTCCGCAGCGCTCCTCCTCAGCGGCCGGCCGCGGGGAAGGCGAGCGGCTCCGAGTCGGACCAGTCCAGCACCGAGACCGACAGCACGGTGAAGTCCCAGGAGGAGGAGCGGGCGGTGCCGACGGGGCAGCTAGACCCGCAGGAGCTGGCCCAGAAGATCCTGGAGGAGACCCAGAGCCACATGCGGGCCGTGGACAGCCTGCAGAAGGCCGGCAGCGGAAGAACGGGGCCGGCGGCAGCGGCGGCATCCAGGGGGGCGTCGTCGTCGCGGTCGACTCCCACTACGCCATCGTCTCCGACTTCCTGCGGCGGGGCGCGAGGCTTTCAGTCGTCGGAGAGCAGCGCGTTCAGCCGGCCGCCGAGCCGGGCCGGCCTGAAGCCGGCCAGCTCTTCCTCTCCGCTCTCGCTCGGCGCTCAGCCTTCTTCCCTCTCCTCCGTGCCGACTCGGCCCAAACCTCCGTCCCGCTGCTCGTCGCTGCAGAGGGTCGGCGGCCCGGCACCCTCGTCTCCCGCCTCCTCCTCCTCCTCGCCCGCGAGGTACTGCACCTCGCCGTACGCGTCCCACATCTTGCCCTCGCGCTCGCCGGCTGACAGCGCCCCGTCGCCGGCCCTCTCCTGCTCCTCCGCGGGCTCCGCCTCCACCTCCAACAGTCCGGCCGACGCCCCCGAGAGGGACCGCCGGGTCCAGGCAGTCCACGACCTGAAGACCTTCTGGGCCAGCGGCACCGGCCAGAAACACGAGCTGCCCCTGGGCGGCGGCGCCAGGATGAGCACGGTTCAGAGGGACGTGTTGGGTCTGCTGAACCTCTCGCCCAGACACCAGACCGTCGGCATGGACGCAGAGGGGCCGCGTGGCCGGGGGCCCGAGGGCCAGCGGCCCCCGGCACCCAAAGGAGGCATCAAGCGGGCCTCGGGCAACGGGTTCAAGTTCCTCTCCCCCGGACATTTCTTCCCCTCCTCCAAGTGCTGAGAGCTCTGGGAGCTTCATTCCTCGCTGCTTGTCAGAGGCAGAATACGGCGGCCATGTTTGTTTTTTGTAAAGAGAAACCTGCTGATTTCACAAAGTACTGTTTCATACTGACGGAGGTTTTTAAAAATATGTTTTTTTTTGTTGTTGATGACGAGATGTTTTGAATGTGATGCCGGTGCCTTGTGGAGGACGAGAGGATGAGAAGACGAGAAGACGAGAAGACGAGAGTCTCTGGCTTTAGTCCTACTTTCATGACTTGAGAGCACATGTCTCTGTCTCATGTTTCCATGTCAATGCCTCCTTGTCAATGTCTCCTTGTACATGTCTCCATATCTCCTTCTCTATGTCTCCTTCTCCATGTCTCCTTATCCATGTCTCCATGTCTCCTTGTCTCCGTCTTCTGACTGAACTCCTGAGAACGTTCCCCTCACAGCTCGCTCTATGTTAAGCTAAACGCTAAAAGCTGATTTATACTCTGGTTTTACGCAGAGACGCAAGCACGCAAGACACGCATGGCCGACCGTGTGTGGTCAAATCGGCCATTTTGCGTGCTTGCGTGCGTCACCCCAAATTTCTGACTATCCGTCAAAGCAACGCGAGCCGTACGCAGCCCGGAAGGCTGTGATCGGTCCGCTAACCACATCCTTTCTGAGTCTCTCATTTCCGGCTATGTTTAAAAGCCATAGCAGAAACACGAACAATGGATCTTGTTGAAGAACGTTTGGCTGAAGAGGTCCACAAATATGAGCATTTATATAACCTGTCTGACGGACTATAAGGACATGCAGATGGAGGTGAATTCCTGGAGGGAGATATCGATGAACGTCGGCGTGCAGGTCGACTCTTAAACGGTCGTTGCGCCACCTACTGTTCTGGCGTATGGAAAACGCAGGCAAACTAAAAATCAAAACGAGTCCGTTAATCCGACTGCGTGGCCAGCCGGAGTTGGAGTTGCAGAAGTATAATTTAGCCTTAAGCGTCGGTTTTGATCTGAATTCATTTGTGTATTAATTATTGTTGAACGTCTTTACGGTTGTGTTGTTTTCACTCTGTAAAGAAAGTTGTTTTTTCCAGTCAGACACATTTTATACAAAGACTGTTGGAGGAAGACGGAGGACGAGGTTTTAATATTTTGTACCGAGCCGCGTCTGAAGGTCAGCGGCTCTTCAGGACTTTATAGGGACTTCTGCAGCGCCGCCCGGCTCATTCACAAATATGGAAAGACAAATAAAACATGTTCCTTTCCTTGTTTTGGTTTTCATTATTCATTCTTTTTCATAATAAACACATTATTCCAGAAGTATTAATATTCATCTGAAGCACCCTCTGATCTGCTTTAAAAGAGCTAAATACATTCACTGAAGTACTTTAGAGGTACTTGTACTTGAGTACTTTCTATTACACAACATTTCAGAAAGAGACGTTGTACTTGTCATATTTACTGGTTACTTTATATATTTATATTTTGTACAACATGAGATCAGTTCATGAAAAATGATGCATTAAAGAATCTTTGCACATGTGAGTATCACTTAAATCATAATCACTCTTTCTGGATAAATTATACAAAAGTCTGTATATTATACTATTTAAATATTGTAATGGAAGATTTTCTCAGTTGATCTGCTAAGGAGTTATGGAATCTCTGGATCAAAAATTGTCTTTAGTCCGTTTATTCTTGCAAGAAGGAACGGTCTGCCACAGCCACCCAAAGCAGTCTGCGACACACAATTCAATGAAACAACAGTCACAGCTCTCTTTCATACACGATGAGGTTCACACCTTCAAACCACGTGGAACAAAGGGAACACTGGGTACCCGCCCATCCTAGACCTTTCGTCTCTTGGTCCTTGATTACAAAGAAGTCACAATCTCCTTTCCCCTGAACATTCAACACCCCGTCAGTTCACGAATTGTTTACGACCCCCGCCCCTCATATGCATACATAGGAGACAGTCCTTTGACTGTCCCTTCACTTCCCCTCACACCGTCTGCTTCCAACATACAAAGAAACATTTAAATCAGTTTAACATTGCAATACTATATTTTCCCATTACAATATATGTATATATATTATACATATATTTATATATAAACTTTTTTACAACACTAGAAATATATACTTGTTTTTATCATATTAATCATATTTCTTCTTTGAGAGAGAAATACAATCAAAGTAAGTAAGAACTCAGATATTTTCCTCAAGTAAAAATAGTAAAACAACAGTGTAAATACTCTGTTACAAGCAAAATATGAAAATCCTACTTGTGTGAAGGTATTAGTATTAGCATGAAATAAACTTAAAGAACAAAAAATAAAAGTACTCCATTATGCAGAATGTGATATATATATTAAATATATATAGATTATTATTATCAATGCATTAATGTGTTCACTTTAATGTTGCAGATGGAAAAGCTGGAGCTCACTTTGATTACTGGGTAACTTCATCCATATTATGATATATACATTACTTAGTTCATTTATATTTTGCATTAATAATCTGAATTTATTCCACAGGAAGTCAAATAAATGGAGTAAAAAAGCAATGATATTGGAATCCAAAAAGTAGTATAAAGTAGCATGAAATGGAAATATTCAAGTTCAGTACGAATACCTCAAAACTGCAATTAAACTACAGTACTGGAGTAAATGTACTTTACTTTCCACCTGTCAAAAGTTCGGAAGTGTATGTATTTTGGCTTTTCTTTCTTTCGGTCATTCTTTCTTTCTTTCTCGTGTTTCTATTTAATGAAATACACAATTAGATTAAAGTCAGTAAATCATATTGTTTAAAAAGGTTTTATTTTTTCAGCCAATCGTATTTTTCCTGGAGGGCGGACCGAACTTGTTGATAATTCTTTCTGGTGTCCGTCCACAGTGCGCAGGCGCAGCCCGGGTGACGAAGATGGTGCTCATCAAGGAATAGTGAGTCCGAAGTGTCTTTTTTAAAAACGTATTTCGGTACATTCGCGGTCGCGTTTTCGTCCATCTGAGTGTTTAATATTTTTGACTAAACACCCGTGCGTCGTTCGGCGCTGTCGGCCGCGTGATTTTACCCCCACGCAGTCCGTCATCCGTCCCCCGCTTCGAGCGAGGTGGATCGGGACGTGGATAACGGGACACGCCGGTCTTCGGCGCTGCTAGCTCCAAGCTAACGCTAGCCAGCGGATAATTAGCTTCCTAATGGAAACGAGTTGCATAGATAAAACAACACAAACGCGTGCAGTTCGTCTGCGAGACTTTGACGGGCTGGACACTGGCGTCGCTGCCTGGTTATCGGCGTGTTATATCCCCGTGAAAGTGTTAAGCTTTTGAGTGACAGATTAAGGCTCCCTTTTAGCTGCAGCCGCTAGCGTGACAATTCTCTCGCTCTCCCTCCCCGACGACGGGCGTTAACGCGTGCCTCCCGCACGTTTTAACGCACGGTAACAGCCCGTGTAGGGGGTCCAAACGGTACGTGGGCGTTGTGGGAAGAATTCGGCCGTAGTCCGGCTTCGTTACCGGTTCGCACCGCGTCGCGGTTGTGCCCTTCAAGCCGGATAACGGGACCTCTTGTAGCTGAGGGGCGTTAAGCTAGCTCCGGTTGACCCGCTCCCCTGTGCTGTGTGCAGCGCTGCTGCTGCATTCAATCACAGCAGGGAAACCAGTCCGTTGATTTAAAGCTTTTTTAAAGGAGCTACCTGTCCGGAAACGTGTGCACCTGTAGCTAGCTGTAGCTTTGCATGGTGTGTCTCTGCAGCGGGGACACGATCCACAGCCATATAGTAGCAATAAAAATAGCAATGTAATTAACACAGTAAAAAGGTGCTCCATCATTTAACACGAGAGAGAGGCATGAGACTATTGCATATAATCAATTTAATATAATAAATGCATATAATAGTATAATAGTAATAGTAAAAAGAGGTACATTTCAGATTAGATAATGGAGAATAATCTGCTCTAATGGAGCAAACCCGTTCCTCTAAAATCATTAACCTGAATCACTTCATAGCAGGCGCCTTGTTTACTTTTATACTGCTGATAATAACGTGTCCCGTTGTGGAAGGAGAGCTGGGTTTTTGGTGTAAACGTGCAGGCCTGTATGTTGAGGGTATTTAACACTAGTGTTGACAATTAGTTTGTCTTTGTGCACCGATAGAGACAGATCAGGTCACAGCCCTGTGCTTCTGTGTCTGGTGGTTTTATTATTAGGGATGTCCCAGTTGGATTATTAGTGTCCTGATGTATGCAGTGGATCTTTACCGGAGTTCCCCCTCAATACACGAGAACACTGCACTGAAAATACCAATTTGAAGGAGTCAATATGTTGGTTTATTGCCAGCTGATCGTCCTTCATAAAAATGTAATTCAGTGTGTTTTTAGGCAGTGGAGTGTACCACTTATACATATAAATAGTTTTAGTGCACTTGTTTCTGAGAGTGAACACAAAGGTCTAAACTCTCAAAAAATAGAAAATAAACAATCCTTCGTGGCTGACTTTGTTGCCCGCAGACGTTCTCTAGACTCTCTTTTCTGCCGTCAAACTGTTTGTTTGCTTTTCAGCTGATCAGAACTCTTTAATTTCCTGTCGCTCCGTCAGCTGATTGTTCCTAGAATAAATGAAGTTGTTGGTGTCTTGAGCTCAATACTCCAACTTTTATGAAGGCAGATTCCCTCATGAGAGAGAGAGAGAGAGAGAGAGAGAGAGAGAGAGAGAGAGAGAGAGAGATAGAGAGATAGAGAGATAGAGAGAGAGAGAGAGAGAGAGAGAGAGCACACCTGTCTGTCACGTCTGCAGAGGACTTAGCCGGGGTCTTACCTGCCTCCGCCTTACCTGCAGCGCACGACCACTTGAACTGAAACTGCACGGCCTTTGTCGAACAGTTTTGCCCTCTTTATAATCCAACAAAGCCATTTACAGTGCACACCCTGCTGCAGTTGCTCTGGTTAGTGACTGTCAATATGTAAACACAGTTATTTTGGATTTATAATGAATATTATAATGCATGACACTGACTATTATGGATGCGATTGGACAGATTCTGGCCACAGTCTTTTCCTGGATTGACACAATTCAATTTCTCAGCGTTAAATAATCAAAGCAGACTGCAGGCAGTCTCGTTTTTACTGGCTAACGTTTGATCTCTTTAGCGAAAAACACAAATGCCAAGCGTAACATGGTCACTGTTCCTGGTTCGACTTCACAACCTCATCCAGTGGATGCTTTTTTATTTTTTTGGTGCAAATTCTAGCCTAACCACTGCACGGCCCTGTTCTTCCAGTAGAGCTTCATCGTTTGGTTACGTGACGGACAAAAACCACAACGTGGTTGTGTCTTTGAGTCTCCGATCTGTCATAATGAGGTTACGCGTCTGTTATTAAGTTCTCTTTGTGTAGCACGACAATAAGTCTGTGTTGTGGTTTGAGCCTTTTTCTTAAAGGTGAAAGGAGAGCGGAGAGATACAGATGTACAGGATGTTCTGTTGGTGACATTAACCACTATTGACAGCATTGTTTTCTCTGCGTTTAGTCCATAAAATGTCTCAAAATACAGACAAAATTCAGATTTCCTGAACCTTATATGACACTTTCATTTAGTCTGACAAAGTCCAAAACCTTCAGTTTACAATGACATAAAAACACAATAAAATACTCATAATTTAGACACTTTAAATTTTTTTTTTTTAAAAATCATTTTTTTTCCAGAAAAATATGTAGCTTTATTTCCTCCAGTCGATGGTCTCTGCTGTAAAGTTCTGTTGTGCGTGTGATTGGCTGTGTCCATCATCTTTGACGTGGTTTTTATATTCTGTCTCTCCTGCGTCTCTCGGCTGTAATTACGTTGTGTAATAGCCTTCAGGTTGTTTACATCATAGACGGAGGAGCGTGTCAGGCTGCATATTTTCAGCCCGAGCTTCATCAATCAGTTAGCGTCCAGGTCAAAGGTCACGAGTCTGACAATCTTTGCTCCGGATTTGTACTGAAAGTGAATTCCTCCATGTCGTAATGTTTAAATATAGTCTTTTTTGTAATGAATCCCTGCTCGCCTTGTCTGTTTGTACAATGTCTTTACTTGATTTCAAGTGGAAAAGATATTTGTTGGTTAAAAGCGTGACAATATGTCATTTTGAGCAACGATAAAACAGGAAAACTCTGTTTTTATATTGAACTTCCCAAGCGGCTGTAGCGTGAATCCTTACTGTGATCATCCTGCTTTTAGAGTTAATGCAGATTATGTCATGGTTTTAGGAAAACCCTTGTGCATGAATTCATAGTTGCATTTAGTTCGGCCGTAAATGCAAAGCCTCCCTCTGTGAGGAATTATTGTGTTTATTATAATCGCTGTGTAGCTGCAAACATATGCTTTTTGCGAATGACATACATTTGGGGGACTAAAGCAGCGCTTTTCCTCTTTTAGAAACTCAGAGCGACAACATTTTTTCCCCAAAGATGGTCCGATGTTTCCTCCACATGCAGCGCTGCACGCGTCAGCATCTTTGTGAGGTCGCTCGGTGCTGAAACATCACGACGTTGTTGTTTATTTGTAATGCTAAAGCATTTGTCTGTTGCACATTTACACTCTAATGTGTTGAACTTTGTTTGTTTCTCTCTCCACTTCCTGCCCCGCCTCTCCCTTCTTCTTCTTCTTCTTTCCCTCTCTCTCAGCCGTGTTGTGTTGCCAGTCTCTGTGGAAGAGGTGAGTAAGCACCGCCTCGTTGACGTCACAAGCTATTCTATTTTCTTCCAGATAAAAGTGTTGCATATCACAGCCAAAGCATTTATTTTTTCTCGTCTGGGTCCCAAACCGAGACAGAATAGCCTTTGTTAGAGAGCGCTGGTGTTGGTGTGACAGGCCGGTGTTTGCAGAGGGAGCTGGCCTGTGAGCCTCTAAACGCTACAATCTCTCTCCTCGTTGTTCTCTTCAAAGGAATCACTACTTTTGTTATTTATCTTTTTTTTTTTTATTCTTTCTGCTTTTTATCGACCCTCTAAAACAGACACGTGCTGTCCGGTGACGTCATGCGTTGGCCCTATTTCACGGCCTTCTCTGTTGAAAAAAAAAGGAAAAATCATTGTGGCCTGGCAGTAAAAGCATTTGGTTTTTATGGTGTTTTCTCAAAATGCCGGCCTCCGGGGCCGAATGAGTGGAGATGATTCATGGATGTTACTTCCTGTAGACTGAAGTGAAACATGGATGTTACTTCCTGTAGACTGAAGTGAAACATGGATGTTACTTCCTGTAGACTGAAGTGAAACATGGATGTTACTTCCTGTAGACTGAAGGGAAACATGGATGTTACTTCCTGTGGACTGGATAAATGTCCCATTGGACCCCAAAAAACTGACGGTCATGGGCCTTCAGGGACAATGGCCATTTCTCTGTAAATGTACCCTTTCTGTGCAGCAAAAAAGCATATTGATGATGATACTAAGTGCATACAACGCAATAACATTTATTTCCGTACGAATATTCATGAGACCTCACAAAATTTGTGCCGTGCACGTTTCTTTTGGACACTTGCATACAGTCTGTGGCCGTGTCTACTACCGAACACTTTACGAAGTACACTGCAATACAGTGCACTATAACACAGTGCACTAACATATGTAGTGCACTCTGTCGCTGATAAGCGCTGTATCAAATGAAACACTTACGTTAACCAATTGGCGGAAGTGACGGACGCAAATCTGTTTGCGGCACCTGCGAAAATTAAGCCGGAAGTGACGTCCGCAAATTTGCTCGCGATACCCGCGAAACTAAAACTGACAAATGAACGCACTTCTTACCCTATTTTTGTCCCTTGTGTTCCTCTTTCTCCAACCTATGTGGAAACTGCGACACCTCCACAATCGCGGCAGGAGGATATAAATAAATTAATAAAAATCTGGCGAAATGGCTCCTCCTCTTCCGGTACTTAGCCAAGATGGCGCCCGTTCAGTGCGAGTAGTGTCCATCGCTTTACACTACATTTTTTGACCGTTTGCAGTGCGCCATCCGGGTACTTTCAGTGCACTGAATTCTGCTGGTTTTGTCAGTGTGGCGCACTAAGCACTGAAAGTCAGTGCTCGAAGTGCGCAAGTGCGCGGTAGTAGACACGGCCTGTGACTTTCCTGTGTCGCGTCTAGTGGCCGTTAGTGGTAGTGCATCCTTAACTTCAAGGACCAGCCCGGTTTTTGTCTGTATTAATCTGTCTTCTTCTTTTTCTCTTTCCATTCCTCTCAGTATCAAGTAGGGCAGCTGTTCTCTGTGGCTGAGGCCAGCAAGAACGAGACAGGAGGAGGCGAGGGCATTGAGGTGCTGAAGAATGAACCTTACGAGAAGGACGGCGAGAAGGGGCAATACACACATAAAATCTACCATCTAAAGAGGCAAGTCTCTGCAGGAGCAGCTTCTCTGTGAGCGAGCAACTCTGTCAGTAACCTGTGAACAGTGAGGGCGATGCAGAGATCAAGTTAATTTATCACCCAACTGAAGTAACGTCTTCGGTACGGACGTCGGCTCGACTCAGAAATGTAAATTATTTAGAAACGCTGTCACCTTTTGGCCGACGCCCCCCCTCAGCCCAACCCCCGAGCAAGTAACCGAAGCAGGTTCCCCCGACACCTGAAACCTGGACCCGTGGTAACGGAAACGCGATCTGGATTTCTCGCCCTCCATCTGGACGACACGTTTGTGTTTTGTGTGGACGGCGGAAAGCAGCCGGCTGTAGAGGCCGATGATTTG
>NW_027175854.1:13940000-14210000 GCF_023055335.1 Clinocottus analis | reverse complement strand
AACTTCCACCGCCAGCTGTTCTGCTGGATCGACCGGTGGGTGGGCTTGACCATGGAGGACATCAGGCGGATGGAGGAGGAGACCCAAAAAGAGCTCGAGGAGGTAAATATCCCACAAATGATCCTCTCGGATCTACACAGGGGGGGCCCGGACTGAAGAGGTGCAGTGAGCGTAACCTGCGGAGGTCTCCCCCGCTGTGAATGGTGATGTCGAAACGACATGCAGCACTTAACCCTTTTTACTCCGACTGCTCTGATTAGATGCGTCAGAAGGGAGACGTGCGAGGAACCTCTGCGACGGACGTGTAGAGGCCGTCGCTGTAGCTCAAAAACACTAGTGGCAGGCTGAGTAAGTCTCACCGGAGGGCTGCATGTGCTCGGGTCATTCTCCACCTCCTCCATCTTCTTTGCATGTCTTCACTTACTCGCACCCTTTTGTCTTCTTTTTTTTTGTGCAACTTTCCACTTCATTTTTTCACGTCTGACATGTTGTCTGTCTTCATGTCACTAACCGTTGTCATGGACTCACCGCTCCACGTCCTCGTGCAGCTCGTCTTCACTTTGTTTTGCTGCTCAGTGTTTTGTGACCGTGTGACTACAGTCTGGGGTCCTTTTGTGTGTTTTTACTGCACTAATAGTATTAGTATTGTACTTAATAATATTGTTCCAGACTCCTGGTAATAATAACTCAACGGCAGTGTGTTGTAAAGTCCAAAAGTCAAAGTTTTAACAGACAGGTGGGTAGGTAGGTGGGTGGGTAGGTTGTGTTGGAAGGTAGGTGGGTAGCTTGTGTGGGTGGGTAGGTAGGTAGGTAGGTAGGTAGAAAGGTGGGTAGGTAGGTAGAAAGGTGGGTAGGTAGGTAAGTAGGTAGAAAGGTGGGTGGGTAGGTAGATAGGTAGGTGGGTAGAAAGGTGGGTGGGTAGGTAGATAGGTAGGTAGGTAGGTAGGTAGGTTGTGTGGATGTATAGGTAGCTAGCTAGCTAGAAAGGTAGGTAGATAGGTGGGCAAGTAGCTACATATGTAGGTGGTTGTGTGGGTGTTTGTAGGGCTGCAACTAACGATTATTTTATTAATCGATTAATCGGTCGATTATTTTTTCGATGAATTGGATTTAAAAAAAAATAATTATAACAATAATTTGCAACCTTTCATTACAAATCAGAACTCACAGTGCAAATTCACAGTGCAAAACATCTTAACAATAAAGAATTTATAAAAAATAAAGAAATACAAATCAGAAAACTTAACAGGATTTGTCAAAACTTGTTCTCTACACTCACAGGCATGCACACTCACAGACATGCACACTAACAGACACACACATGCAAAGACACACATGCACACTCACAGACACATTCACAGAGATGCAAACTCACAAACACACACACACACACTCCCGTACTCACAGACACACACTCACAGACATACACATTCAGAATTTAGAGAACAAGAGATGAGAATTCCAGAAGTAACCACTCAATGTATCAACAGATAACTTACGGACTGCATTTTACCTAAACAAAGGTTGTTAGTTAGAGTCGAACTACGGATCCCAGCAGCACTTCCTCTGCATGAAGCAACATTATATCAGACTGTTAAACGCAGGTCTGCCTCAGAGGAGATATTTACATGTTGCTTCTCTTGAAGCAACGTGTAAATATCTCCTCTCCTCGTGTAAATATCTCCTCTCCTCTGACAACAGTTAGCCTAGCTGTTTAGTTATTGTACACGCAACGCGACTATGCAGCGACATACGAGAAGGTACAGGGCTGCTTCTGAACCTCCTGGACCTGTGCGCTCCTCTCAACTGTTTTGTTCAATACTCAAACATCTCCGCGACTTATTGAGTGTCGTAATAATCGCGCGACACAACGAATCGATAATGAAATTCGTTGCCGAGTTTTTTAATAATTGTTTTTTATCGATTTTATCGATTTGTTGTTGCAGCCCTAGGTGTTTGTATACTTTATTTATTCCCAAGAGGAAATGGGTTTGTCACAGTAGCAGCAACTTACATAGAAGACACAAAAAAGACACAAAATTAAACGATAAAGAAAATGCAAAGTATCTGCAGTGTTATAAAGTAGAATCAGGACATGAAACATGACCACGGACTTTCCAACACTGGTTCAAAAAGGTTTGAGTGTAAATAACTAATAAAAGCCAGCGGGAGCAGGTCGAGCATGACGCTGCTGTTTGACCCTCTAACTCCTTCCTTCTCTCTCCTCTCCTCTCTCCTCTCCTCAGCTGCGTAATACAGGTCCGATTCGAGGCACCAGTGCTGCTCACGAGCAATGAGGCAAATCAACCAAACCCCGTCACGATGATGTCATCAGAGACACGTCCACCACGATGAGGAGGCGGCCCCGACGTTGCGTCTTCTCCTCCCCGTCTCACATGATTCATTGGGGGGTTTTGATGATGAAGATTGGTTACCAGTACTGTACAGATTCTACCCCGATCACAAGCCTCCTGCTCACCACAGAAAACATGTTTTTTTTTTTGCATACATGTGTGTGTGTCTATATATATATATATATATATATATATATATATATATATATATATATATATATATATATACACAAAACCAACAAAAAAAAGAAGAAAAAAAAAACTCTTTGCACAGAACGTAAATTGCCTGACATGTAAATTGTTAGTTGATTATTACGACAGGCTTTTGTTTTTATTCAGGTGTGTGGACCGAGACTCAGAAGGTCGAGCCTTTTTAAATCAATTAGAATGTTTTTAGGTTCCCACAAACATTTGGTATTGGAAGATGTCAGCAGATTATTGGTTCCTTTGTCCCGCCTCCCCTCGTACGTACGACACCCGTCTGTCTCTGCTCAGTGCTGTCTGTGTTCTTGTCCCGGTGAAGACGTGTCTGGACGTCCTCCCCACCCCCTCCTCTTCCTCGTCCCACCGGCCCCTCCGTCTGCCAGTTAGTCAGGAATACGGATGTTTTTATTTTATTTTTCATGTTTTTTTTCTTCATTTTGAGGCTACGGTTCACAGCAAAGTTACTGTTCACGCATGATGGATACTTCTCTGATATTGACCCCCCCGTCCTCCCATCCCTGCCCCCAATATTGACCCCAATCTTCATCATCACAAGCGCATGTGGACAACAGCAACTCTTCGCTAAACTGTCATTGCATGTGTGCAGCCGCTGCAGTGCAGCTGTCACTCAAGAGAGTCTGTACAATACGTGTGTGTGTGTGTGTGTGTCTGTGTGTCGGGGTGTGTGTTATCAGCTGCCTTCGCTCTTAACAGACCGTGGCCCTCGAGGTTGGGGTCAGGGTGGAGGCTCCTGCTGGTCCTCCAGCACTGGAAACCAGTTCGAACCTCCACCAGCTTCTTTCTGTTTCTTTCTTTCAACATCTCTATCAAACTGAAGCGCGTCCTCAGCCGGTTCATCTGTGTGTTTGCTGCCGCTGCGGAACGACGAGCGCTCCGTCTGAATGGTTCCTGGTTAACGATTCAATGGCTTACAGTTCCATCTTTTCTTTTTTTTTCTTTTTCTTTTTCAAATGCTGGACTGAACGAGAGCTCACGTCTTTATTTCCGGCGTCACGCGGATCCTCTGCAAGTGGAAGGTTCCATGTCCTCTCTGATCATGACGTAGCCGTGACCGAGAGTCATGCGAGTGTCTCCTTTTAGGTTTTGTGTGTGTGTGTGTGTGTGTGTGTGTGTGTGTGTGTGTGTGTGTGTGTGTGTGTGTGTGTGTGTGTGTGTGTGTCTGACCAGTTTAAAAGTGTACTTTATATAATAGGCCCATTGTAGAAATGGGCATCGTGTACATAGGAACACTGACTTGAATGGATCATTCACAGCTACTTAGCGGCGCCTCGGGTCGATCGTTCCATACCGCTGCAGCACGTGTGGCGTCCGGGCCGAGGGGGACGACGTCCTCGCGCTCGTGAATGTAACGCAGCCCGGAGACGGACGGATAGCCGGCCGCGTCGAGCCGTGCAGGACGCGTCCCGACTCGGACGCGTTTCCACGAGCGCGACGCGGCGCCGCTAGAGCGCCGACGCACATGGAAGGAGGAGAGAGAAGTTTCCTAAAAAAATAAAATAACGCAAATAAATAAACGAGTCCACATTCGGATCTGCATGCACAACGGCTTTTTATTTTGTTATTATTCTTTTCCTTTTGTCCGTGTTTTGATCAAGAGATGCTGCACCGGTGGAGAAAAGTCCTTTATTATTATTATTATTATTATTATTTTTATTTTTATTAAAGGGCAGGGTCGGCTCTTCCTCAGAATCAAACCGGACTCGGCTGGACCTCGGGGTCCCAGACGAGGAGCGACGAGCCGGACCCGGTTGGAGGACGACTGGAGTCGACCCGCCGGCTCGCGTACCGCGTGACGTGGTAGCATTATGGGATGCCGGCCCGGGTGCGACTGAGGGAGAAGAGCTTTAGGGAGCGGGCAGAGGCCAGGACACCGCTGTCTGCGTCGTAATCATGAATACGCACTCGCAAAAATCTACTGTTTCTCTCTTTCCTGTTCTCTTTCTGAAAGACAAAGAGTCACAACGTTTCTGTTTTCTGACGACAACATTCAGGGGATTTGGTAGTGAATGTAATACAATTAGTTCATGTTTTTATTTTTTGGTTTGTTTATTTTTCCACGGCTTTCAGGCTGTGACATGAAGGTCTAGACAAGGGACATAACAGAATATCTAATAAATTTGATCAAATAAGAAAATCAACGCGCTGCTTTATTGTTTTATTTGTATGTTTTAATTGTGAGCTTTTAAGCTCTTCACCTCGCTCCCTCAACATATATAGATATATATATAGAGATATAGACATATAGATATATCTAGATAAATATAGATCTATATATCTCTACATCTAGATCTATATATATATATATATATATATATATATATATATATCTATCTAGATAGATAGATATAGATATCTATATATAGATATCTATATCTAGATATATAGATATCTAGATCTATCTATGGATAGATATATATCTATAGATATATAGATCTCTATATATATAGATATAGATATATCTTTGCTTCCTCAATAGATTTTTTTTTATGTTAGAATTTGAACTTACTTCAGGCAGATTGAGACACTACTTTCAAGAGTCCAGTAGAAAACAACACTGTTTAAATAAATCCTTTGATGTTTTTACACTGACCTCACGTCTGTTTCTTCAGTCATGAAGCTAAACGTCTCTTCACAACTGAACAATGCATTGACAAATCATAGGGTCAATAAATTACTAAAGGTTTGCCACGCACACAAATTGGACTGAAAAAAGGTTCATTATAAAGGTAGACATTGCTTTCTTAGAAGTACAAATTAGAATATAATCGAAAAAATGTACCTTTGTACTTGAGTAAATGTACTCTTACATTCCACCACCACTGGATTACTCGATGTATGGAGAAGGAGAGGTGGAAAGTACATATTCTAAAGTACAGTACTTAGTACTTTGTGTGTGTGTGTGTGGGTGTGTGTGTGTGTGTGTGTGTGTATATATATATATATATATATATATATATATATATATATATATATATATATATATATATATATATATATATATATTAATGCAGGCTTTGAATGTAGTACTTCTCCACTGTTGTATTCCTACTAAGTAATATTCAAGTACTGCTCCCACCACAGACTGCGCACGCACGCACGCACGCACGCACGCACACACACACACACACACACACACACACACACACACACACACACACACACACACACACACACGCGCGCGCGCGCAGACACACATTTAACTTGAACCCATGCGCTCGGCGAGGCAGCTCCCATTGCGCATGCGTGAACATTTCCCCCCCAGCAGGTAAACTCCACCATGGCGGCGGCGCGAGGCCATGTGCAGGATCCCAACGACAGGAGACTCAGACCCATTTACGGTAAGGACTCTACGGGGACTTTGAGGTGTGTTTTCCGGGGGTGGACATCCTGGTTATCCGCGCCGGTGGGAGCTGCCGGGAGCCGGAGGGGCCCCGACGAGGCCCCCCAACAGCCCCAAGACCACGGTGTCTGCTGCCGTGCAGCCCCCAATGACAGTGCACCTTCCCCGGCCTCCCACCGATCGTTTGACAGCTAGCCAACATGCTAATCTGTCAGCTAGCTAGGCTGCAAGTCGGAGGCTTTTTTTTTTTTTTTTTTTTTTTGTTAAAGAAGAAAAAATAAACAAGTTGTTTATTAATGCGGTTTGTGTACCTCCTTGTTGATGAGGGTTTCCGGTCTGGATCCGGAGCTAGCCTAGCTCCCAGCTAGCATCAGGTTCATAACAGTGGAAGGACAATGCTTCAAGCTAACTGCAGCTAGCTAGCTAGCATGGAGCTGTCACATCTCAGTTGAGGAGAGAGGCTTACACACAATAACTCGCATTCACTAGGTGTTAGTGGTGGAGGACGTATTCAGATCAGGTAGTAATATTACACTAGTAGTACTTTACTCCAAGTAAAAGTCATGGCTTAAAGTATGAAAAGTAGAAGTACTCCTTGATCACTAATATTTGTTGTGTCAGTGTTTTACATTGTTCCTGGATTAATGTTTCTGCAGCTTTAATGTGTGTTGCAGGTTAACTCCTTTATATTCTGTTTCGTTTAATCTACAGCACCGCATCACATTCTATAGCAGCATCACATGTTTGTAGCATCTCTGTCCAGTGACTACCTTCTATCTTTACACTTCATCCTTCAGTTTATCACTAACATTCATCAACACATAAACAAACACTTCATTTTTCATTTTATCACTAACACTCATCATCATCACATCTGGAGATACAAGGAAACCTGGACATGAAAGGGATGAAAAACTCATCTTAGAAGAAACTAAAGCCGTCGGACAAATGAATTAACAAGTACAATATGTACCTATGAGGTGAAGTACAGTAAAACGTATCACTGCTGGATCTCAGCGGTGCGGTCGTGTTCCTCACGTTTCTTTCGGCCTTTGTCAACCTCTGGTTCTCCTGCGCTGCCGGTTGGACCGGAGAGAGAATAGACGTGACGTAACACACGGCGGGCCGTCTGGTTAAATTTGGCGTCCAGCTGTCCAGACGAGGCTGAACTGAAGTGTCTCCGTTTGTGTCTGTCTGCATACTTCACCGTTTACACAATCGTTCAGAAGAGTTGCGGTGACGGCTTTACTGGGGTTAAAGGGTCGAGCCCCCAAAAAATGCTAGAAAACGCAAAAAAAAGGCTTTTACAATAATGTAAAACCCAAACTAATGTCTTGAAATTACCCCGAGGAAGCAGCACATCCTCGTAACACAAGCAGGAGACACGTGGTGTTTCCCTTAAAATATGATTTAAATAATGGATTTATAATCCTATAATCTCCTAGATTTAGATACACACAGAATTATAACCAATTGCATTCCAACTCATATGTGCAATGATTTCATGTCTTAATTGTACGATCGCCATCATTAATGTGACGTCGTTTTCCCCAGATTACCTCGACAATGGCAACAATAAAATGGCGATACAGCAGGCCGACAAACTGCTGAAGAAACACAAGGACCTGCACTGTGCCAAGGTGAGTGACTCGGGGGGGTTAAAGTGTTGAGTTGTGTGTTTTCTGCTGATGCTAGACGTCTTGTATGGATCCATTTGATTCCTTGATTGGAACCTGCGCATGTAAAACGATTGAAGTCGTTGGATAATTTGTAAGAATTTGTCATTTTTCTTTGTGCTTCTCGACAAGCTTTTCCTAAAATAATGTCACCTTATACCCGCCATATATGATACAATGTTACTCAGGGAATAAATCAAGGAAGTAGTCATCTTATCAGACTTCTATACTACCAGAGGAGTCGCCGCCTGACTAAGGATAAATGTATTCATGTGTTCTTGTTGTGCTTCATGTGTTCCTCTCTTCTTCAGGTCCTAAAGGCAATCGGCCTTCAGAGGACAGGGAAGCAGGATGAAGCGTTCAGTCTGGCACAGGAAGTGGCCACGCTGGAGCCCACCGACGACAACTCGCTACAGGCCCTGACCATCCTGTACAGGGAGATGCATCGTCGTGAGTACACGCACGCACACACACACACACACACACACACACACACACACACACACACACACACACACACACACACACACACACACACACACACACACACACACACACACACACACACAGTGACAGTCGTGGAGCGGCCGCGTGTTGAATACGTTGTCATTTGTAGCGGAGTTGGTCACCAAGCTGTACGAAGCGGCGGTGAAGAAGGTTCCCCTCAGCGAGGAGTACCACTCGCACCTGTTCATGGCGTACGCCCGCGTCGGGGAGTACAAAAAGATGCAGCAGGTGAGGAAGCTCGCGTCCGCTGCGTGAACGTAGACAGAATAGTCAGAATAATGAAGAGGATGTTGATGACTGCGTCTTGGCCCTTTGCAGGCGGGGATGGCCTTGTATAAAATCGTCCCCAAGAATCCGTATTACTTCTGGTCCGTCATGAGTCTGGTGATGCAGGTATGGGCGGACAGTTTTTTTTAACGGTCACATTCTCTAAATATGATCATGAAATAAACCTGCATGCTTGTTTTTGTCGCGCAGGCCATCTCCGCACAAGATGAAAAACTGTCCCAGACCATGTTCCTGCCTCTGGCTGAACGCATGGTGGAGAAAATGGTGAAGGAGGAGAAGATTGAAGCGGAAGCGGAGGTCAGTGAAGTGACCTGAGGGATTATTGTGGAAGCTTAACCCTTCAGGGGGGTCTTCATCCTTAGAAACAAGAGAATAATGGCAAACTCAAACATGTCTTTAGTGCAGAATAACATGGTTTCAAAGACATAAATCATAAAGAGAGGCTTCTTCCCTTTTTCTCACTGTTAAATAGTTTTTTGGGAGCTTGATTACAGTGGTTTCTGCATTTAATCATTATTTTTTCTGTGACTTGTAGGTGCAGCTGTACTATATGATCCTGGAGCGTTTAGGAAAGTGTGTCGAGGCTCTGGACGTGATCAGGGGTCCACTTGGTGGTAAGTGTTCATCACGGGTCATCACAGGTCATCATCAACGACAATGCAAGTTACTACGAGGAGCTTTTAGCTGCTTGTGTCAGTCTCTGGAGCGGAAGTGGGTCACAGGAGAACCAGACTGTCGGACCCTGCTGCTGTTAAATGAGAGGTTTTCTAAAGGGACCTCAGAGTGCTCAGAGACACTTCGTCCACAGAGGGCGCCAAAATCAACACCACGCGAAAGCTCCTCGAAGTGACTTTAATCGGCATCTTTTTAAACGTGCCGGTGTTTTCAGTCCTTTTGGCAAGATGTCTTTTTAAAAATCAAAGACGTGAAGTTAAAAAATAACTACAATAGTGTGAACAAGACGGGACACAAGTCATGCAGAGCAAGTAAAACACTGATGCACGAAGGTAAAAACATCCACCATTCTGTATCAAAGCAATGGGATGCTATTAATAACCACATGTTGCACACAGCAGGAGGGCTAATAAATACAATATAAACTAATAATCTTGTTCCATATGAAACACAATTGAAATATATCACTTTTTATGATAAACATGTGATATGTATGTGTGTGTGTATATATATATATATACACACACACACACACACACACACGTGTTGTGTATGTATGCATGTATATATGTATATGTGTGTGTTCTCTCAGAGAAGCTCACCAGCGAGCTGCAGAGCAGAGAATCAAAGTGCATGATGCTCTACCGGAGACTGCAGCGATGGCCAGAGTGCAACTCACTGGCTCACAAGCTGCTGCTCAAGAAGTGAGAACATGTGCCTTTTTTCAATATTTATTCAAGCAAGACTTCTGCGACAGACGAGACAAACTTGTGTGTTTGTGTGTTCGCAGCCCTGACGACTGGCAGTTCTACCCCTCCTACTTCGACTCTCTCTTCCACCTCATCGATCAGTCGTGGAGTCCTCCGGAAGAAGGCGAGCAGTGAGTGCAAACAGTTTTTAATATTTGTTTTTGTAGGTTTAGTAGGAAAAGTAAGAACGATACACTGGTTTTATTGTCCAAAATATAACTGTGTGAAATTCAGAGCTAATATTGGTTATTAAATATTAAATATTAAAATATTGGTTATTAAAAAATCTGGGAAATTTGGTTAAAAGTTTTAAAAAAAAAGGTAAATTTGGGAAGAAATTTTGTTAAAAATCATATAAATTTGGGAAAAAATCTTGGAAATTTGATCAAAAGTCTTCTAACTATGGTTCAATATCATATACATTTGGTCATGGAAATCCGTTGGTCAAAATATATTGGTTAATAAGTACATGCGTTGATACCATGCATATTTATCTATTTTTTAATCAGAACATTGCATTCTCGTTGATCAAACTTCCTGTATCTTCATAGTTTCACTTCTTGTGTCGTCTGAGATGCATGTAAACTTCACTATTAATAAACCTGTCTATGAGCGGTGCGCGCCGTAATGTCTCCATATCTTCTTATACCCCTTCGTAATGGTTGACGGGGTTCCTGTGCATGTCTTCTGCCACAAAACTTAACTTGCCCTGCTCGTCCGTGTCTGCCTCAGCTGTCCGGAGGGTCCGGTCCACCACACGGTGGCCGAGGTGACGAGGTTCGTGGAGGAGAGGATTCTGGGAGAAGACGGCAAGGACTCGCGCTCGCTCAGAGGACCGTACTTAGCTCGGCTCGAATTAATGCACCGGCTGCGAGAGCGGGGCTGCCCCGAGGAGAAACTGTTGGGTAAAGAAAACACACAGACTTATTAGAAAAGAGTTTCTTTATCCCCACCCCGTCCCTCCTTTGGCCTGGTGCTTCAGCCTCTTTGTATGTGGCTCCAACAGGTGATCCTTTAGAGCTAATGGTGCAGTTCTTTGCCAAGTTCGGAGACAAACCCTGCTGCATCACCGACCTGAAAATATACCTCCACCTGCTCCGTCCCGAGCAGCACGTGCAGGTGAGTTTCCAGCAGCGGCGTCGTGATTGGTCGAGGCTGTGAAAGCACGCTCTCACCCCCCTCCCACCTTTTCTCTCTCTGTTGTCTTCTCTCTGCAGTTCATTAACCGGGTGAGCGAGGCGGTGCCGCTGGGCGAGCCGGGCGACGAGGGCTTTGCCTTCCCAGAAGACACCAGGGCGCTGCAGAGGCACCTGTGCGTGTGCCAGCTGAGTCGAGCCCTCGGGCTGCATCACGCGCTCGACCCCGACGGGAAGCTGCGGCTCATCGCCGAGCTCAAGGCGCACTACCGCCACGGGCTCAAGTTCGGTGAGATCTTAAACCCTTTTTCCTCAGCGCTTGTTTCGGGGATAATCGTTCACGGAGCGAAGAGGCGCGTAAATGAAGCTTAACTCTTTTGGAAACCCTGCGCCAAAATCCTCCCGCGCCCATTTTAAGTCCCAGCATGCCCCATTCAGACAAGGTGCTGATGGCAGCAGGGAGGAAGGAAGCTGTATAAAACTATAGGAATTAAACAACGTGAGCTGGACACAACTCTCCCGCAGCCATCTTCATCCCTCCATCTTAATGAATATTACACAAGTGTTTTGGCTTTTAAGGCTCAAACTTGAACTGTTAAAATCATATTTCATCAAACTGAGGACGTTTTCACGTCTTTGCTGCCACTGAATTGTCGATGAAGTTATGTTTTTAAATTGGCATTCTGCTCATTTTACACATTTTGTAAATTATGTATTCTTCACGTTGAGGTGCGTTTAATAGACGTCTGTGTTTTAGAAGCTCTGACTCTGTGACGTCCGTGTTCAACAGGGACGAACGCGCTGAAGACGGAGCTGCAGTTCTCGGACATGTACTGTCTCATGGCTGCACACGTCTACATCGACTTGTGGGAGGAGACGGGTGAGTTCCTGTTCTCTTGTGTCTAAAGACGAGGTTCTTACGGTCATGGAAAACCTGGAAGAGTCCTGTAAAAGTGTTATATTCATGTGTTCATGACAGTTATTTACGCAGGCTCAAAACAGGCTCAAAATATAAGCAGGCATACATACAGGCATCGATATCAATGTTTATTCTTTAAATCAAACTATAGTCTCTCATTCGTTTGTTTCATTTAAGGTTTACTGTATGCTTTGAATCCTCATTGTTAGTTTAAATACTACATTTTATCACTTTTTACTGTTTACACACAGATTTCACAAATGTTTGCTCATGGACATTTGGTTTAAAGTTGGAAATCTGGTAAAACAAATCATGAAAATTTGGTGAAAAATCATATACTTTGGTTTAAAGTCATGGAAACCCATTGGTCCGATGTGTATGACCCCTGGTTGTTGTTGTTTTCGTCGTCATCGTCGTTGTCGTCGTAGGGGATGAGAACATGGTGTGGCAGAGCCTAGGCGTCCTGCAGGAGGGTCTCTCCGTCAGCTCCTCCAACGCTCAGTTCAAGCTGCTGCTGCTGCTGGTTTACTGCCACCTGGGCGCCTTCGAGCCTGTGGTGGACCTGTACTCCAGCCTGGACGCCAAGCACGTGCAGCATGACACCATCGGGTCAGTGCAGCGACGCCCGCCGCGCCTCCAGAGTCACGGCGACGCGTCTGTCAGCGCATGTCGGGATTATATGAACATAAACGGGATTAAAGGGTTTGAATCCCCTCGGGACATTCAGTCTGTGAGCCCTTGGCCGAAAGCAGGTTTCATTTACACAAACGTCACACACCGTCGTTACGGTCAGATTTTCATCTTTCCGACGCCCCTTGAACACATCGCCTGTGACGGGGGAAAAAAAGCAGCCGAGACTAAACTTAAAACTGTGATATTTCACGAAAAATCTCCACTCTACGGGTCTCATTTAAAGATTATTGAGCTAAATAAACTGTTTGCTAAATTTTTACATTAGTACCACTTAAAACATGTTGTGTGTATATAAATTTCATTGTGTTTAAATTTTTGTAGAATAAATGATCAATTTATTCAAATAATGTTTACGATTTACACCATTTAAAACCGTGTGATTCTGCACTAAAAACACATTACAGTTCTCTCTACTTCTAGTCTAGAAGTCTAGTTATTTAAGAGCAGGGCTTTTATTTTGAAGGCAAGATCAAAGACCACCGACGGTAAAATGTGACGTGAGAGAAGGAAAAAAACAAGACCTCTCGATACCTAAAAAGACACTTTTTTGCGCTCTGCTAAATATCCGCAGGAATGGAAGTGATTTAAGTCAGTTCATCAAATGTTTTTAAAAACTATTTAACGCGCGAGCTTTCCTGCGGAGACGTTTGCTGGACGGCAGCGCAGACGAGCGTAATGAAAGAGTTTGAAGCAGCGTGTTCTCTCTTCCTCTGCAGCTTCCTGTTGACGCGCTACGCAGAGTCTCTGGGTCAGTTTGCTGCCGCCTCTCAGTCTTGCAACTTCTCCCTCCGGTTCTTCCACTCCAACCAGAAAGATGTGAGTCCCTCCTCCTCTTCGTCTTCCTCCTTCTACTTTCATCTTTATATTAAACCTTTCATCCTCCTGCTCCTCCCCCGCCAGACCTCAGAGTACATCATCCAGGCGTACAAGTACGGAGCGTTCGAGAAGATCCCAGAGTTCATAGCGCTCAGGAACAGGCTGAACCAATCGCTGCACTTCGCTCAGGTGCGCACGGAGAGGATGCTGCTGGACCTGTTCCTCGAGGCCGACATGTGAGCGCGGAGCATTTAGCATGTTTTACCACCGCACGGGTGTGTTGTTAGTGCTCATGTGTGTGTTTGTGTGTGTGTGTGTGTGTTTGTGTTTGTGTTTGTCTTGCAGTGTGTTGAGTCTGGAGGAGAGCGTGAAGGCCATGTCTTTGTCTCCAGAGGAGGACGACATCCCCTGGGACACCATGAGGGACAACAGGGACCTCACGGTGTTCACCTGCTGGGACCCCAAGGACAGGTGAGTCCCACCGGGACGCCGCTTTTATTCTCTCGTTTTAATACAGCGGCTCTTTAAATATTTTATTTCGGTTTTCTCTATAATTTTACTGCAAACTATGCTATGATTTATACATGTATTATTTATTGATGTACTTTATTTATATATGTGTATTTATTAATTTACTTTATTTATATATTATATTATTTATATATTTATTTACTTTATTTATATATTATGTATTGAGGAGGAGGAGGAGAAGAAGAGGAGAAGAAGAATGAGACTTTACTCTGCTCTCTACTTCAGATATTCAATTTATATTCTTGTGGAAACAATTCTTGTTTTACAAAGTTCACCTTTTTTATTTAGTTTTAATCCCATTTTTCATGTTTTTTGTGGACGATAAAGCGCCTCCTTCCTCTCCACAGGCAGCTGACCGAGGAGCACCGGCGGCGCTCTCTGGAGGAGGAGTCAGTCTGGCTGCGGTTGCGCTCCCTGACGCTGCGCCTCCTCGCCTCGCTGGCCTCGCCGGGACACGCGCCACCGCCGCAGAACTCCGAGACGGCCAACGAGAACGGCGTCGGAGACAAGACGCCGATCCTCAGCGTCCTGCTCGCCCAGCTGCAGCGCACGCTGCAGACGGCGGCGCAGGTCGCTGAGAAACGCACACGGGTACGAAGACGAGTGAAGCCGACGCTAAATTGTCTCGAAAGCTGTATTCTTTCTCCTGACCATCAGGGGGCGACTCTTCTCATTGTATAGAAGTCTATGCTTCATGTGTTAAAGCTGCATTCTCTCTCCTGACCACCAGGGAAAAGAGTGTTTTTAGTGTGTGACAGAATGTGGAGTTCACCGTTGTTGTTGTTGTTGTTGTTGTTTAGTATCCTCTCCTCGGCCCCCCCGCCACCCGCCTGGCCGCAGCTCTGTCCAGCGGCAGCTGCCAGTGTCAGGCCGCCGCCCTGCAGCTGTCGGCTCACCTGCAGGACCTGGAGACCGCCGGACTTGGTGAGGAAGAGACGCCGTTAGCTTTGAGGTCGCTGCCGCCTCCTCGTCCTCTCACTCGCTCTCTTTTCTCCGTTCCCCTCTTTTCAGATGAGTCGTCGGAGCTTCAAACGCAGATCTGTAACGGTTTTAAATCAATAGTAGTGCAGCTTCAAGGTGAGGACTCTCCCAACGCGGTGAAACTCCAACGCTTTGTTGTTACACTTCTTCATGTTTTTCTTTCTCTGCGCAGAAATACTGAATAAAGGAAAAGGGGATTTATTGGAAATGAAAGAGGGCAAATTAAAAACCCGGCCATCCTTATTAGAAAACCTAGTCTTCTTTGTTGAGGTGAGGTTTATCCGCTGCCACACACAATATTCCTGCCTGTCTGTCAGCTGTGCACCTGATGTATTCGTGGTATTACTCTGCACAGACGGTGTGCATAGTCTTGTGGATGGCGAGTCACTGTGCCAAGATCCTCCGACCGCTCAAGACGAGTTTACAGAAGAAGAAGAAGAAGAAAAAGGATGTGAACACGGCTTTGGTACTCGAGCCTCTCGCGCACGTTTTTTTCTCTCCAGTTTTTAATAAAAGTATTTCAGAGCTCACTCTCACTGTGTCTCCTGCAGCCGGCGGTGGTCTGTGGGTTCCAGGAGCTGACGGGGAGCTTGCAGGACCTGCTCACCCAGGCTCTGGACTTTATAAAGGGGCAGGAGGCCGGCATCACGGCCCTGCAGCTGGCCGGCTTAAGCCTGGAAGGAATCACACAGGTGAGTTCTTGTGAAGCCGATACCGTATTCTGTCTCCTGACCACCAGGGGGAGACTCCTCTGGTTGTATAGAAGTCTATGCTTCATGTGTGTAATATTATGGTCTTATGGTCGTCTCTGTTTCCTGTGTTTCAGGACGAGGAGTCGTTTGCGAAGGCCGCTATGGACAAAGTGCAGAGCAGTTACCTGCGCTCGCTACAGGAGGCGGGAGACCTGCTGAAGAAGAGAGCAGAAACTATAAAGAACCTCAAGATCTGAACCTCGACCCACTGCCCAAATCCCAAATATAGATGACCCCCCTCCTCCTCTCCCACCAGCTAACTGCGAGTCCTACGATCCAAATCCAGTCGTCTCTCACCTCCTTCCTGTCCTGCATATTTCTCAACTCAGCAGTTTGTGAGCTCTCAATCTGGATTTTTATTTTCTCGTCTCTCACCTCAAACACACACACACACACACACAAATTCACACACACATTCACACACACACACACACACACACACACACACACACACATTTGCTACTCTTCTAGCGCACAAGCTTGTAAGTAAACTCGTGAGTTTATACGGTGAAAATGAGGAATGCTCGTTTTTTTTTTTTAACAAAATAAACAAATAAAAAAGAAACATAAAAGCAAAACTAGGAACAAGTGATTCAGCGTTTTTAGATGAAGTAAATTATTGTACATAGTAAAGAACTACCACAACTTAAATAAGAATATAAGACACAATATTGTAAGTTGCTTCCTCGTATGCCTCACTTTTGTTTTTTTTTCTGGTGAGAACAATCAAAGCACACACACACACACTTACACACACTCTGGGACTGTTAACACTAAGAGGAGAGTGATGTCATCGCGCTGTTTGTTCCAGATGTTTCTGTCCGTCATCGAGCAAGAGAAGGAACGAAACATTCACCTTCACCGACTGAAGTTTCCCTTGTTCAAGAATTATTTTGTTACAATCTTTTATGGTGTGTGTGTGTGTGTGTGTGTGTGTGTGTGTGTGTGTGTGTGTGTGTGTGTGTGTGTGTGTGTGTGTGTGTGTGTGTGTGTGTGTGTGTGTGTGTGTGTGTGTGTGTGTCCCTGAAAGTAGTTGCAGTATTATAAAGAGCAGTAGTGGGATGAGTTAAAGGACTTCTTTTTTTTTTTTCTTTTTTTTGTAAGTCTGAATTATTTTTTTTACCAGTAGAAGTGATTTTGAACACGTCGACAAAAGACGCACAAAATAATTCAGCTCGACTGACGGAATCCTTTCACACTCTGATTTTATAATTATTTAAGAGAACGTGTGATCATATCATCACCAATGTTCACTTTTGTTTTTTTTTTAAACTTAAATCCATGAAATGTTACTGCAGTCATTAAAAGTCTTTTTTCAACAAAATGCAAAGATAAATTATCTCGTGACAGAAATTATAAGAGCAGAAATTAATATAATGTGCAAGTTTGCAAGTTTTGGAACTTGTGTTTTGTGTGAGATTTTTGACTTTGACCCAAAGTACGGAAGCCCAGAGAGGACAGTTAGGGGGGAAACGACATGCTGGGGCTTTATTGTCTGATGCAATCTTAACATTTAATTTGTAGAAACTGTGTTAAGAGTTCATCACTCTGCAGATTCAATACTGGCATATATTTCCGAAATTTGACATTGTTTAATAAAAAATGTAAAAGTTTCAAACTTAAAATTGGGAATACTGCAAGTACAGACTTCCATCAGTTACGAGACATTTCCTCCTCCACAGAAACAGTTCCAGGTTTCTGCTTTAAGAAACGGTATTTAAAAAAAAAAAGGTTTACCGAATAAATTAGTTAGTTGTTGTAGTACTCATTTCAGCCACAAGAGGCTGCTGCTCTAAAAGAAACTTTAAAACATGAATTATTTCCTTCGAGGTGAGTTTTTATTTCCTGTCTGAGATTTCTGTTACAAAGAGAAACATGGCCGTGGTGCACATCAGCCTCTTGTGGCTCTATTAGCATTACAACAACACCTTTTTTAATTCATTTTTTTAAAACCTGGACACAAAGATGATGTACAATAACCTGTTCTTAAGTCTTAAACACAGAAGAGAGGAAAAACAACTTGCATCAGAGTTTAAAAAATGGAGGATTTTATTTCTCACTTGACCCTCTGGGGCTTCCATACCGATCAGACAAATCAAATCCACCAAGAATGTAATATTTTGGACCTAATTGTAACAGTTGAGGCAGCAGAGCAGTAGATACACACAGATCTGTCCTGTCCGCTCCCCAAAAAAAAATATTTCATCAGCTTCAGCATCTTCTCAGAAGATATCATCTATTACTCATAACCAGAGAGAGACGCTGTCAGACATCGTTTACAGAGATCACGCAGGAGCACTGATGGACGACTAAAGTGCAGGTTTTGTTTATTTTGCTATTTTTTATTATGAGTTTGACAGCGATGTGAAGGTGTTGACTAAACGGTGACTCCTCCTTCCTGCTCCTCTTGTATCCGCATACAAATCACATCTGCTAATAATAAATGCCTTTTTCTTTGAACCCTGGAGCCGCGCCGTCTGTGTGAATGGCTGTAGAGAACGTTTGTTTGTTTATTTGTTTGTTGTTAGGGTTCAGAGTAGTAGTTGACAACCTGGAGCCTCATCTCACCCATCGCCTTCTTTTGCTAGAAAATGGAAAACAGAAACACTGGAATTTTTATTTTAAAAAAAAAAGAAAAAGTAATGGTGAGAATTTGGTTGTGAAATGTTTTCACCCCTTTTTATTGATTTATTTACTTTTATTTAAATGTTATAGAGCTGCAACGATGGATCAGTGTACGGACAGAAAAATAGCCACTCTTTTGATAATTTATTAATTGTTTCTGCTCAAATTATCTAATAGTCAAACAATTTAAAGTTGTAACCATCGCAAACGAAAAACGAAAAACAGTGGATTAAGACAATTGACATTGAATTCATCAATACAAAAATAGTGTCCAAAATAATAAACATAAAATGTATACAAAAAATATCTCAACTTGAATTTTACATCTTGAAATTTGGTGTAAATTTTGATTTTCTATCCCCATCTATTTACCTATTAAGGGTGCAGTACACATGTCTGTCCTTCAGGTGGCGATGACACACGTTGGGTTAATTTATTGCTGATTCACTTGGTTTGCACACGAAGAAGAGCAGAACGCCAGAAACAGCTGTGACGCTGACAGACCCAGGTAGCTAGCGAGGTCTTAGACAGCTACAGTGTATTATCTATTAAAACAAAAATAATAAAGGTAGATCGTAGCAGTCGGCAGACAACACTAGTGTGACTAACATACTGGTGCAACTGGGCCGGGGGACATTTTACATTTCCTGAGTTTAGATACGGCTAGTTGTTGTTTTTTTGGTAGCCGTTAGCTCGCTTTAGCTCGCTAGCTGTGTTGTTCTGTTCTTTGTGAAAGTGTCCGTTTCCTTTTGTAACACATGAGTGTGTCGATGGTCGTCATCCGTCTGGAGCTAGCCGACCAGTCTCCTTCTCCCCAAGGGTTCCAGTACTCAGCTGGTGAGAATATGTATACTGTACACATGTACACATTTATACACTTGTTCTGATTCTCACAGCTCACTGTTCTTGTGGCGAGTTAGCCGGGAAGCTAACGAGCTGTTAGCTAGCGTTAGTTGTTTACTAAATTAAATTCATTAAATCTATTCAGTGTACTATACTAACAATACGTCTTAGAGGTACATGTTGTACTTATTACTTAAATACATCTCAGAGGTCATGTACTTTTTTACTGTACTACATCTCAGAGGTTCATATTGTACATTTTACTGTGCTACATCTCAGAGGTACATGTTTGAGTTTTTACTGTACTACATCTCAGAGGTACATATTGTACTTTTTACTGTACTACATCTCAGAGGTTCATATTATACTTTATACTGTGCTACATCACAGAAGTACATGTAGTACTCTCTTCCCTGATACTTGTGGGTCCATCTTGTCCGTTCATGCTCTTTGAACTGTCCTGTCTCTGTGTCCTCGTCCCTCCAGCTGAAGACATGTCAGAGAAGGACCTGCAAGACAAAGCTCTAGGCGTCGCCAAACACACGCTGAGCGGGAAGACGGATCTGGAACGAGCCGCCGTGCTGCACCAGCACATCGGGAGCAGAGCGATGGGCGACATGGTGATAGAAACCTTTGAGCCCAGCCCGGGTAAACACCAGCAGAACGCTTTCAACAATAACGATATCTTTATAGTTCATAACAATCATATGTCATCAGATTAGATCTTCAAACAAGCTCTTAAAGGATGAGGAGGGAACGATTTAACATGTTTCTTAGTGTCAAAATCCTTACGATAAGACCAACAATGAATACATTTTACTACCTTGATGCATTTTGAGGAGCACTTTGAGTCGCCTTGTTGCTGAATAAGTAAACCGAGCCTTCAATAGGAACCAATGTGCTTGGACTCGAGAGACACAGGCAGGAAGTCAGACCGCATTGTGAGGCGGACCAACACAATGTTGGTTCTGGTGTTTTCATGAGATTTGTTCACATTTATATGAACCTATGAGCTGCTTTTCCCTTTTTCAACACGTTGGATAATGTTTGCACGCTGCTGACCCCCCGCAGATAAAGGAGGAGGTGAAGACCCCGGCGGTTCAGCAGAACAGGACGGAGAACCTCAGGCAGAAGCGGCCGTTCTGGAGGGAACCGAGGGAACCGAGGCCAGCGCGACGCCCGACTCCCCTTCCAAACAGCTGCCGGACCAGATCTCCTTCTTCAGTGGGAACCCGTCCGTGGAGATCGTCCACGGCATCATGCACCTCTACAAGACCAAGTGAGTGAGAGAGACACACACACACACAGACACCGACATAGTAATACCATGTAAATGTAATTTTAATAATGAATAATAAGTCAAATTTAATGATAAAGAATACATGTACTATTTATAACAATAGGAGCGAACTTTAAAGTTGCCTGTGTATAAAATAAAATACATTAAATACATTGATTGTATACATTTAAATAAATTGCATAAAATAAAATACATTTAAATGAATAAATAAATTACATAAAATAAAATACATTTAAATGAATAAATAAATAAAATAAATTACATAAAATAAAATACATCTAAATAAATAAATAAAATAAATACATACATAAAATTAATTTAAATAAACAAATTGTTCTCGCAGCAAAATGACGTCTCTGACGGAGGACGTGCGCCGCAGCGCCATGGTGTGCATCCTGACTGTCCCGGCCACCATGACCAGCCACGACCTCATGAAGCTGCTGGCGCCCTTCAACGACGTCATGGAGCACATGAAGATCATCCGGGACTCCACCCCGAACCAGTACATGGTGCTGCTGAAGTTCTGCACACAGGTGAGGGGGTAGGTCAAAGGTCAAAGGTCTCTGTGACCTCAAAGGCCTTAAGTCAAGAAAGCCAAGTGCCAGTTAGGAGATTGATCGTTTCAATGTCAGTCGTATCTGATGTGTTCCTTCTGCTTCTTCTTCCTCTTCTTCTTCCTTCTTTCTTCTTTCTTCAGGCCGACGCAGACAGCTTCTACACAGCGTGTAACGGCCGTCCGTTCAACTCCATCGAGGAAGCCGTGTGCCAGATGGTTTACGTGGAGCGGGCCGAGGTTATAAAGTCTGAGGAGGTAAATATACCCGTGAAAATTGAAAATAACCAATTGATGGAAAACAATAAATGACATATTTACACGCCCCTCCCCTCCAGGGAGCCAGCCTGCCGGTGATGGAGCTCACCGAGCTGCCAAAGTGCACCGTGTGTCTGGAGAGGATGGACGAGTCGGTGAACGGCATCCTCACCACGCTCTGCAACCACAGCTTCCACAGCCAGTGTCTCCAGCGCTGGGACGACGCCACGTGAGTTGTGCAGAGACATACACACCATACAAACGCACACACACACACATATATATATTACACGTAGTACTAAATATTCTCAATAAAAACCTTCTTTTTCAAGTTTATTGTGAAGACAATAATAAACAATAAGACAATCCAGTCATGTGATCTTTGTGTTTGTCCCTTTTAGTTATTCTTCTGTTTCTCTCTCTCTCTCACACACACACACACACATACATATATATATACACACACACGCACACACACTGTTTCCAGGTGTCCTGTGTGTCGATACTGTCAGACACCCGAACCCGTGGAGGAGAACAAGTGCTTCGAGTGCGGCGTGCAGGAGGTAGCCGATATATCAGTCCATCTTCTTTTTTAATTCTCTCTCGGTCTCTTACTCCGTCAAGATGTCTCTCTCGTTCTCTCACTCCGTCAAGACGTCTCTCTCGTTCTCTCCCCAGAACCTGTGGATCTGTCTGATCTGTGGGCACATCGGCTGCGGCCGCTACGTGAGCCGTCACGCCTACAAACACTTTGAGGAGACGCAGCACACGTACGCCATGCAGCTCACCAACCACCGGGTGTGGGACTACGCAGGAGGTACGGGGGGAGGAGGTGGAGGGGGTGGAGAGTGGAGCGGGTAAGGGTGTGAGGGTGTGAAGATGTGAGGGTGTGAGGGTGTGAGGGTGTGAGGATGTAAGGGTGTGAGGGTGTGAGGATGTAAGGGTGTGAGGGTGTGAGGGCTTATGAGTGTGAGATTATCTAACTTTTCATCTTGTGAGCAAAGAGACGTTTAAATCGGGGAATACAAATTTTTCAATAAATTCACCCAATTGTACAGGATATATCTTCATGGAGTCGTGGTGTTGTTGCTAGTATTCACTTCTCAGACTGTAGTATTATGTTAAACAGTGTCGAAGTACTCAGCCATGAGTAAAGTCCTGCATTCAAAATTACATTTTAGTAAAAGTACAAAAAGTATTAGCATCAAAGTGTACTTAAAGTTTCATATTACTGGATTAAAATCATTACATAATAATAATGTTAATGTACTGTAACGTTGCAGCTGGTAAATGTGGAGCTCATTTTAATGAGTTTAATCTTCAATAAAACATCATTAATTATGAGTTACTAATCTGTCACTACAGTTCTGTTAGATGATCTTTCTCTCGGTTACTCGTTTCGGCTCTATCGTCTGGCAGCGCTCAAATGAAACGTTCTCTCGCGTTCTCCGGTTCTAGATAACTACGTTCACCGGCTGGTGGCGAGTAAGACGGACGGGAAGATGGTTCAGTACGAGTGTGAAGGAGACACCTGCCACGCCGAAAAGATCGACGCGCTGCAGCTGGAGGTGAGCGCTTCCTGTTGTTGTCGTCGTTGTTTTTGTTTGTTTTGTTGCTGAATGAACACACGCGTGACGCTGACCGTCGTGTCCGCAGTACTCGTACCTGCTGACCAGTCAGCTGGAGTCCCAGAGGATCTACTGGGAGAACAAGATCGTGCACCTGGAGAAGGAGACGACGGAGGAGGTACCGTACCCAGAGCGCCGCTTCGGCCCGTTGAGAGCGTTTCCTTTGGTCTGACGGTGCTGCGCTTCCCCTCCAGATCAACAACATGAAGGTGAAGTTCAAGGAGACCCTGGAGCGCTGCGACAACCTGGAGCGCCGCTTCGGAGAAATAGGAAAAGAGAAGCAGAGCATCGAGAAGAAGTAGGTGGAGATTCTGACTCATTTTTTATGTATGTATATTTGTTATATATATATATATATATATATATATATATATATATATATATATATATATATATATATATATATATATATATAGATATATAGATATATAGATATCTATATATATATATATATATATATATATATATGTGTGTGTGTATGTTTCATTCTTGACATTACAACACAAATGCTGTTAAAACGTTTATTACTGAAGGAAACCTATGAGGAAGTGTGTGTGTGTGTGTCTGTGTGTCCGTCCGTCCTGCAGGTGCACTCAGCTTGTGTGTGTGTGTCCTGCAGGTGCACTCAGCTGCACACTCGAGTGGTGAAGCTGAGCCAGGAGCTGAAGGAGGAGCAGGAGATGAACCGCTGCCTGAGAGCCAATCAGACGCAGCTGCAGTCGCATCTGGCAGAGGAGGAGCGCAAAGGAAAGGAGATCGGTGAGTGAGGAGGATATGTATGTTTGTATATATATCTATCTATATCTATCTATCTATATCTATCTATCTATCTATCTATCTATCTATCTATCTATCTATCTATATCTATCTATCTATCTATCTATCTATCTATCTATCTATCTATCTATCTATCTATCTATCTATCTACACACACACATACACACACACACACACACACACATACACACACACACACACATACACACATACACACATACACACATACACACACACACACACACACACACGTACGTTCCAAAAATAATCCATTATTATACATGTTTTAAGGCCGTAAAACCCCTAACCACACACTTTTATACACTTTTCTCAGACAGGCATTAACATTTTCTCACATTTCTCTCTTATTTAAACACTCTCAAAGTTTTGTGGATTTAAAAAATAAGCCCGAACATGTTTAACAAATTTCATTTTAATAATCCATCTATGAGGTCCTCTGACCACGCCTCTTTGTCCGGGAGCCGCTGCGCTGACTTTTTACCCGGACGTATTCTGTCCTGTACAGGAGACACTGCACGGAGGAGACTGATTGACAAGGTGTACAGGACAGTCCCTCAGCTTGATGAGGCCGCAGAACGCAATGCGCGTTCATACTGTACGCTGTGAAAGAAAGGCAACAAAAAAAATCTGCGTTATTTTTCACAGCTCTAATATCTATCTATCTATCTATCTATCTATCTATCTATCTATCTATCTATCTATCTATCTATCTATCTATCTATCTATCTATCTATCTATCTATCTATCTATCTTCACTTCTGGCTCGAGTTTTTCGGTGTGTGTTTGGAGGTCAGTGAAGGTCGTTGTGGTTCGGTTCCTTCGTGAGACGTTTGTTTGCTTCGGTGAAGTTAAATCAACACTTTGTGTCGACAAAGACGATGTGCAGAGACGTGATTCTCCAGAGGATGTTCACCTTCACTTCTCCCAACAGGAGCTTCTGCCTCCTTTGAGTTCCCTGTTTATGATCCACCATCTTCTACCTCTGACAGCAGTAACTCTCATTTGAGTTTTTGACCGTTGTTGCTTCTCCCTGAAGGTCTGACTCTGATCTTTCACCATCTGGGTTTAGCAGCAGCTCTGGATGTTTACTACAAACTCCTCCTCCAGTCACGTAGTATAATAATACATTACTCATTGTTTATGACCATGTTGTAGTGTGTGTGTAGGTCTAAATGATTATTTGTCGTACAGACAGGAAGTTCACACAGCTGTGTACGAACCGTAGAATAATATGTTTGTCTTTAGAAGAGAGGGAGCTGAGCTGAGAGTCAGAGATCAGGGGATGCTTCGTTATGACAGATATTCTTATAATAACCTGTCTAAAGGTGACGTCAAAATACTGTGTGTGTGTGTGTATATGTGTGTATATACATTTTCTGTATGTATAGATCAACATAACTCAATATTCAGGGCCTCGTGACAGTTCACCCTCTATGTCGTAGGTTTCAGCAATCCTCTGTGAGCGTTGTATTGACATGTGTCGTACGGGGTTTCCCTGCAGGCGAGCGTAAAGACGGGGCCATCGGGGAGCTGCAGGAGCAGCTGAGGGACGTGATGTTCTACCTGGAGGCGCAGCAGCAGATCGAGCACCTTCCTCCGGAGGCCCGCAGCGAGATCCAGGAGGGGCAGATCAACATCGGCGCCGGCCCGTCGGACGCCGCCACCGCAGGCTCCGCCTCCTCGTCCTCGGTCAGAGGGAGGAGGGGCCGGGGCAGGAAGAGGAGGTAACGGCCCGCTCCTCCTCCTCCCTCCAAAAACTATCAGACGCTCTTTTTGGTTCACCAGAAGAAGAACGGAGAGCCGGACGCCCGAAAACACACGACGACGCTGACAAAAACACGTTGAAAACCCTGCTGTCGTACTTTCTCCTGACGTCTGTTTGAAGTGTAAAGATGCGAGAGAAACAGAAGCCTGTTTGTCTGTTTTCTTCAATCCAAAATGGTTTTGTTTTTTTTTTTCAACGTTTTTTTTCAGTCAATTGTTTCCAACAAAACTACAGCTGAACATTTCTTTATTTCGTGTTATTACCATCCAGGTCAGAGATTCTCAACCTCATGTACAAGTACCACAGAGAGGTACTACTGTGTCTACCAGGAAGTACCCGAAAGTATTCAGAAGTAGCTACGCCTACTTGTAAAAAGAAAATAATAATTTAAATTGAGGAGCATATTTATGATCAGGTACTTTTACTCAAGTAACGTACTTTAGTATTATTTTGTGGTACTTGAACATAACTCGAGTATTTCTATTCTGTTTTACGTAAAACATCATCATGAAATTCACCGTTAAAGATTTAATTTAAGTTGATTGACAGGAAATGAATCGACTATTTTGATCGTAAATCTTTTTTCTTTCAGTAAAACGAAATCCGAACAGAGGTGATGACCTCTTAAAGGGACAGTTCATTAATGTTTTATATATTTCTTTGAACCTATAACGTATAAGACGAACTGTCTCTTTAAGAGGTGATGACCTCTTAAAGGGACAGTTCATTAATGTTTTATATATTTCTTTGAACCTATAACATATAAGACGAACTGTCCCTTTAAGAGGTGATGACCTCTTAAAGGGACAGTTCATTAATGTTTTAAGAGGTCGTCGCCTCTTAAAGAGAATGTACGGAAGCCCCGAGAAACCAAAAATCTTTCCTCTTCTGTGTTTTCTACGTAAACAGGTGAAGAAGAAAAAGTGTTTATTGTTGTAATTCTCATTTTGGCCACAAGAGGCTGAAGTTGGGCCGCTCACATTTTCCCTCCCAGCTGAATTTTATATTTCTTCATGAACTCCAAACACGAGCTACATATATTGTTTATATTTCATTACATTGTGTTAAGTTTTGTCACGTCGGTGCGCTTCTCATTAAAAACGAAGTGACAGAAAACGATAATTAAATTATCTTAAATCATCTGGAATTCTTTTTTTTCACTTGTCATTTTCTCTTAAATTATCCCGGCTAAACTTTTTTTTTATTGTAAATCTTTATTTTCCTGTTATAAGACAAAATAAAATAAAGAAGTTAAAAAGATTAACCGGAAAGAAACTTTTTCCAGCAGTTCTTCAGTCGGAAACACAGGATGCTTTTGACCTCCATGAGAACTGACAGCTGTTAGCTTAGCTTAGCATAAAGACTGTGAAGTGGGTAGCAGACAGCTAGCCTCTTGTTTGTATGCTTTATGCTAAGCTAACATTTAACTCACAGACACACGAGTGCCTGTGAGTTCTTAGCAAAAATTATTCCCAAAATGTTGAACAAATGTTTTATTTATTTTTTAAAGAGAACATTCAGCAGGAACAGAGCTGGAGTCACTCTGTGTGTGCGTGTCTGTGTGTGTGTCTTGTCTTTCAGTCCGCAAAGAAAAATGATTCAGAATGTTTTTTTAATGTAAATTCAATTTTTGCCATTTCAGTTTTCTTTGTCCTCTTCAACCTTTTCAATAACGTTTCCTGAAGTTGCTCCGAGCTGACGAGGCGTAGACAACGCGCACAACGCACACAACGTGCTCGTCTGGTTAAAGTTCAAGAGACACAAACAACCAGGAAAGCAACTCATGTTCATGCATCGTGCTTCAAAAGAAATTCAAAAAAGTTATCATTAAAAAGTGCAGTTTTTTTTCGTTGTGTGATTGGCTGCTGCAGAAGCAACACGACCCCGAGGATGACTAATCCCTCCTCCTCCTCCTCTTCCTCGCAGCCTCAACAGTTTACTCCCAGCAGCCTGTTGAACGTAAACTGTCCGGACGCGGCTGCACGCAGGATGATGACAGATGACGGATGTTTCCGGCTCTCTGCTCTTCCTTCTCCTCCGTCGGCTGTCACGTCTCTGACTTCTGCTTCTGAAGTCTCATGAAGTCTGAGCGCTGAGCGGCTGGACGTGTTGCTCACACGCTGCAGGGAAGTGATGCAGCATGCAAACATCTTTGCATGTCTATTTATAGAAAGTTAGTACACACACACACGCACGCACACACACACACACCTAGCTGCAACTTGCTGTCACTTTTTATTATAACGTTTAGTCACAAAAATGAATCGCAGTTTCCCTCAAAGACAAAATATATTCTCTCCTGTCCGATCACAAGAGGAACATTTGTTTTTTTTGGTTTTTTTTTGCTTGAACAATTGTTTCAGTAATTTAAGCCCAAAAAAAAAGATAAAGATCTTTTTTTTTTTCTCAGCTGCAACCTCCTTACATCTCTGATAAGCTTGCAAAACTAAATGTGTGTAACATTTAGGTTTAATTGGCAGAAATTGAATGCACAATAAATATAGTACAGGAATGACATTCATAAGCATGTTACACACACATGAATGTGTACTTTGCATGTTTTTGATCCATAAAACAAGATTCTCTGCAGAATATCTGACCGATGTCTGAAGCGTGAACCTGAACGCAGCATTTTAATATGGATCTTAACTGCTTTATCTTTTACTTTATGTTTAGTAAAATCTAAATAAAATAACAAGTACAAATAAAAAAAATGTCTGAACAATATCCACAGGAACCATTTAGTATTTTCAGAACTTATGTTTTTAAACATATGAATAAACAAGTGTTGAATTAATAACTAAAGATTATTAAAGGGTAAAAAGAAGTGAGTGAAAGTGAAATCTGCTGACTGAAGCGTGGTGGAACGTGTCGAACTAGAAAGTGGAGAGAAAGAAGGAGAGAATAAAAGAGGAGGAAAGAGGAGGGGCCAGCGGGTGAGGGACAGGCAGGAGGCTCTTCCTGTGCTGAAGACTGAAGCTGCTGGACGCTTCAGCTGGAGGTAAGAGCTCTCCTGTACTCTCTTTACTTTCTTCTCTTCCTCCTTTTTCTGTCTCTTTCTTCTCTGTGAGCAGTATTCACCTGCCTGCTCTCTCCTGAGGGAAACCTCCTGACTTCTGTCTCTTCTGTTTGTGTTTCAGCTGCTTTTTGGGGTTTTTGCAGATAAAAACTCTCAAAGAAGTCGAGAGAGAAAAGCTCACGAAAGAGGTACTTTTCTTTTTTTCTTTTTTTACACAGCAAACAACATCAAAAGAGCTGTAAAATGTTTGGTATGCGGCTGGTCCTCTCAGATCTCTCTCTCTCTCTCTCTCTCTCTCTCTCTCTCTCTCTCTCTCTCTCTCTCTCTCTCCCTCTCTCTCTCTCTCCCTCTCTCTCTTTCTCCCGCTCTCTCTTTCTCCTGAGAGTTTTGCTAAATTCCTTCGTGCTGAAGTCAAAAAGTCTTCAAGACGTCCAGCAGCATACTCCTCTTTCTCTCTCTCTGTCTCTCTCTCTCTCACTCTTTCTCTCTCTCTCTCTCTCTCTCCCTCTCTCTCTCCTGGCCTCCCGGGCGAGAACAATGCCCCTGTCATCGCGGCCTCGTTGTTTTATTGTGTTTCCTCGTCGCTGTGGAGCAGAAACATAATCCCAGAGTGTGTGTGTGACGAGCTGGAATATGGATTGTGTTTTATTGTATTTGGCTCATTCAGTGTGCTCAGCTTGACCTCCTTCTGGGCGTAACTGATAGTTCCTCTTTTTCCCCGGTACTCACACACTCTCCACGCATGCAGTGTGTGTGTCCTGCTGCAGAATCATTTCAATTATGTGACGATTCAACTAAAGTCAGAATGAACCTCAACTTTATTGATTTAAAAGCTGCAGGAAGTTGTTTTTTGAGTTAATGATACACGTGAAGCTGTTAGAGCTCCTCGGGGTGCTGCGTTTGCTCGTGCACAAGCGAGTGCATGTGCACGAGCATCCGTTCCTGAACAGCACTTCCTCCTTCCTGCAGGAACGGTTCCAAAGTATTTCATCTGTTGATTTGAATGTGGCGTTCAAAGGAGAAGCAGCGGCTAGTGACGGATGCTATCGAGACAAGAGAGAGCAAGTTATGGTCTCTGGAGATGTTTCAACAGCACCCAGAATGCACTGCAGCTGCATCTGTCACACGCTTTCACTCGTAAATCTTTTTCCTCACCAGTTACTGTTATTTCACTGTGAAGCAATGTTTCCTCCAGACGAGAGGAAGCAGCTGCACGACGAACACTTCTGTAAAGAGGATGTAGAAGTACTAATACTCAACATACTGCAAGTAACAGCACAAAGTACCAAAAGTAATGCAGAATAATATACGTATTAGACTTGATTATAATTATAGATGCAATAATAACTTTCCGATTCCAGCTGATAAAGTTATATATATTTATACACGCGCAGAGGTTCATCATCTGCAAAGAGATAATTTTAAACTCCCCAAACCGGATATTCTGCTTCCCCGTGACCTCGCCCGAGGTCAAACCTGTCTATTGAGCTTTCAACCAGCAGAACACCATCCTATGTTTAGGCCTCTGCTCTAAAATGTCTTCCCCAAAACATAAAGGGTGTATCTCCGCAGTAACTAGGGCTGTTAGAAAAATGTTGGTCTTATAATAGAAGGAACACGTGTGAGATGTTGTTCAGGTGTGTAAATATTAGTCTGTTACTGGTTAAGAGTAAATAAAGATGACACACAGAAAGAAAGGGAAAGGTATGTGAATATGTGAACATTATCTTTGCAAAGGTTGACTTTGATAAAGTGAAGCAGAACAAAGTTAGAGAGGGTTTAATACAGAGAACATTCGGGTCCAATGGCTTTATTGGAGCTCATTGGGGCCATTGGGTGGCCACATGCACTCTATCATGTGGTCATTGTGAATATATAAAAACAAATACTTATGATGAGCTGCTTCCTCGCTGCAGATGAGCGACCAGGACAGCAGCACCTCGGCCTCCCATACGGAGGGAGAAGTCGAGGGAGAGATGGACGAGGAGTTGGACGGCGACGGCAACGGAGACGAGGTGCGCCGGGACAGTCCCGTCCCGAGCTTCTCCAGCTTCTCCTCGTCTCTGCACGCCGTCGTCCGCATCAAACAGAAGTACCTGGCCATGAAGAAGAAGCGGCAGGAGATGGCGGCCCTGCAGGCCCTCGGAGGAGACGGGAGCTTCTCGGGAGCGCCGAGGAAAACCAGCCCCAAGATCTTCACCTTCGACGGACTCACGCCGTTCTCCTCCACCCTGTCGTCCTCGTCCTCGTCCTCCGTTCCCCTAAAGAAGAAAAGGAGGAGAAAAAAAGGGGTGCTGTACCCTAACAGGGGGCGCCGGCGAGCTCCTCCCAAGCAGGAGCAGAGCCGAGCCAAGTACTGCCTCTACCTGCTCTGCGCCATCGTCTTCGTCCAGGTGAGAGGAAGCGAATGACGAGGGCTTTGTGTGACGTGTCGGTGTAAATATAGACGCGGTGCGTCAGTGTTTGTTCACTAGAAATGTGTTGCAGGTCAAGGTGAGCCACGCGTCATTAGGCTGTCTCATTCCTTCATAATCATAACTCTTTGTTGAGGTAATCCGGCAGCTCGGTTGTCTCCCGGCTTTATGAATGACAAAAAGATTCCTATGACAGTTTGCTGATGTTTGCAGCAGCTGAGCATGAATTAAAAAAAGGCGATGACACGGCTTTGTGTCATTGTGGTGCAACCAGGCTGCAAACCAGCCGATGCGTCATGTGTTAAAGCTGCATTCTCTCTACTGACCACCAGGGGGAAACTCCTCTGGTTGTATAAAAGTATATGCTTCATGTGTTAAAGCTGCATTCCTTTTTTGACACATGGCTCTCTTAAGTTGCAGTTTGATTGACATCCAAGTGTTTTTCTGTTAGTAAGTCAAAGTAAAGTGTGTCTTAACTTTATATTTTTGCATATCTGTCACTCCTCTCTAGGTATACAACGCCATAGAGAACCTGGACGACCACGTCCTCAGGTACGACCTGGAGGGGCTGGAGAAGACGCTGAGGCGGGAGGTGTTCGGGCAGCAGGGGGCGGTGGACGGCCTGCTGGCCCACCTGAGGGACTACCTGTCCACCTACGTGCACAACAAGCCCCTGGTGGTGTCGCTGCACGGGCCCAGCGGCGTGGGCAAGAGCCACCTGGGCCGCCTGCTGGCGGCGCACTTCCGCTCCGTGGTCGGCGAGTCGCTGGTGCTGCAGTACTACGTCCTCCACCGCTGCCCCCTGGAGGCCGACGCCCCGCGGTGCGCCCACGACCTCGCCGCGCTCGTCTCGGAGACGGCGGAGCGCGCCGAGGAGGAGGAGAAGATCCCGCTCTTCGTCTTCGACGAGGCCGAGCACATGCACGGGGAGATCCTGGACGCGCTGCTGCGGCTCGTGGCCGCCGAGCGGTCCAACGCGCACCTGAACGCCGTCTACCTGCTCCTGAGCAACCTGGGCCACGCGCACGTCACCAAGCACACGCTGCACAACTCCTCCAGCGTGCCCGCGGTGGAGGAGCTGGCGCCGATATTGCGCGACACCCTAAAGAAGCTCCACCCGCTGTGGGCGGAGGCGGACGTCTTGCCGCTGGGCCTTCTGGAGAAGAGCCAGGTGATGGAGTGCTTCCTGGAGGAGATGACCCGAGAGGGCTTTTACCCGGATCATGCCAACATAGAGCAGCTCGCGGGGGAGCTTGAATATTACCCCGAGGTCGGGGGCCACGAATACGCCAAGACGGGCTGCAAGCAAGTGGTGGCCAAGGTCAACCTGCTGTGAAGATCCTCTGCAGGATAAAACGTTTGGAAATGTCTTTTAAAAGCGTGAAGAAGAAACGGCGCATTAGGAAGTTGAGGTTAATCGAGAGTTATGCAACTTGAGCGACGCAACTCGGGAGATGTGGGGGGAGGAGGGGCAAAGCTTTTTCAAGAGCAGTTTCGCAAGAATTTGAAGGAAGCTGCAGACTCTGTGGTGGTGAAATGTGTCGTCAATCCTGTGAAGAGGTTTGGAGTTCAATTTTTTATATGTTTTTTATATCTGCCTGCGCCAGGAAAGTGAAAACTTGGTGACGTTGAGGTCCGGCGATTATCTCGGGGCGACGAAGCCGTCGGATGGATTGGCGTGAACGTCTCCATGCAGACGTGCGTGTTCCCCAGAGGATGAATCCCAATGTCTGTGGCAATCGGATGACTTTCAATCCAGCGCCACCGAGAGGTTGACATTTCTGGGTTTGAGTGAAATATCTCGGCAGCAAAAAGATGGATCACTGTGAAATATTCAAGGTCCTCAGAGGATGAATCCTTTTTGATTTCATCCGATCCCTTGACCTTTTTATTTTGTCCTGACAAGTTAACATGTTTTGTTTTCGAGTGAATCATCTCAGTAACTATTGGAAGGATTGGCATGAGAGTTTGTACAGACGTTCACGTTCCCCAGAGGATGAATCCTTGTGACGTCGGTGATCATCTGACTTTTAGTCTAGTGCCACCGTGAGGTTGACATTTGTAGGTTTTGAGTGAAATATCTCCTCAACAATTGGATGGATTACCATGTAATTTGGTACAGATATTCACGTTCTCCAGAGGATGAATGGTTGTGATTTTTATCAATGCCATGACCTTTTATTTAGTCTTACAAGCAGGTGAACATATTTTAGTTTTTCAGTGAATAATCTCAGCAACTATTGGATGGACTTTAAAGTTGTTTTTTCACAGATATTCATGTTCCCCTCAGGATTAACTGTAATATCTTTGTAGATCCCTTAACTTTTCATCTTTTCCATCATCAGGTCACAACTTGAATGTGCCCACTAGTTTGCACGCTAATATGCCAAAGTAAGACGTTAAACACGGGAAATCATAAACCTGCCAAACATCAGCATGTCAACTTTGCCATTTGGAGCCTGTTAGCATGCTGACGTTAGCTGACTTAGCTAACGTCAGCATGCTAGCGTTACCTAAGTACTGCACAGACGTACAGGCGCGGCTGTCGGCTCTTAGTCGTGTCTCATGGTATTTTACAATTTTGTGGCAGAAATCTCAGAGATGGATATTTAAAGTGTGTACATTTATGTTTTGTGCGAACTGACCCTTTAAACCTTTTTGTATCCATCATTAATTCGGCAGCTCAACCAGAAACGATAGGAAATGAATAAATCCAATATTCATTCATGTAATAAAGTTCAGATATTTGTAATGAATTACTTTCACACATTTCAGAACAATTGGAAGTTGTTGTTAATGCTTTCTGATATTGCTCAAGAATCTGCAATGTGGATTTACTTCAACGGTAACTACGTTTATTTATTAAATACTTCTGCATTTATATACTACATGTTATGACATATGTTCTTGACCTGATGAGATTAAATGACTAATACGTGAATGTCCTGTATTCAGGGATCTTAGTCCAAGTAGTAAAGTAATAAAAACTTTAATGTGTGCTTTGAAATTAAAGATACTATTTAAACTCAGATGTCAGATATTTCCTTGCAAAAGAACAACACGAAACAAAAACGGGAAACCTTGAAGGAAAAGTTTGACATTTTGGGAGACAGTGGCCACTTAGCTTAGCACAGCATAGATTAGCATAAAAAATGGTTAGTCTTTCAAAATCAAAGTTGATTTAATTAAAAAGACTAACTTATTCAATCTAATTAATCATTTTACTGAAATTGAGGATTTTGTGTATTTTTCTGTGGTGAAGTAAAAAAATAAAAAATGGCGCCGTTCAAAAACCTCAACAGAAGCTTAAAATGTAATAAACTGACGGCCCGAAGTCAACGTACATTTTCATCACATTCAGATGAGAAAAAAAGGACGACAACTCGCATGAGACATGATTTTTTTATTATTTGAATTCTCTTAATTGACATTGGAAGAAAAATGAGGTACTGTGTCGACGTGACGAAGAAAAACGAGCCTTAAAATCACGATGAGAAGATGGAGAAAAAAAAAACATTTAGATTTTACTCCCAAAAAAAGAAAAGAAAAGAATCATGATAGTCAAACGACGGCCCTCTTACGCAATCCTACGAAAGCCTTTCGATGGAAGTCACTCGGTGGACTGTATTTTATGTACAGGTCTGAGGAGTGGAGGTTGTTGTTGTTCTTGAAACAAAGATAGATGGAAACAAAACCGTAGAAATGCAAACTAACTACACGAGAAGATTCCACGACATTGGTTTCACCTACCGGACGCCTCACGGGGACCAAAGGAACGTTTTGGGAGCTTCTGAACGGACCTTCGTCCTTCCTTTATTTATTTAAATACATCCTTAATTCGACCGGAATCCCACCTGGATACTTCAGTCACGCGTTGGTGAAACGTTGAAATGGATTAAATAACAACGAGACGGCCCCAAAAAGTCCAAACAAAAAACACTCGGCACCAATTTATTAACTTCCTTTTTTTTTAAACCATAATCAGCTTCCGGCTCCGCACCCACGGTGTCACGCTCGCATGCTTTTAGGAAGACGCGACACGGCGACAGAAGCTACACGACCGACGGAAAACATACGGGTGGGGAAATAAATAGCGTCACTTCTTCCATGAACGTGAAATCCAGTCGTCTCTCGGGCGTTCGAGGCTTCAGGAAACGTGAGCGACGGGGGAGGAAGTGTGAGGTGTTGATGACGGGGGAGTCCGGAGAGAAGCGACAACATGGTGGAGGGCTGTGTGTGCGATGGCAGGGAGGGAGGGGGCGGGGCTTCTGGATGGTGGTGGGCGGGGCTTCTCCCTCCTCTTCCTCGTGGTCCTCTTCATCACGCCTCCAGCTCGAAGCCCATCCCGACCTTGTGGCCGCCGGCGTTGAAGTTCTTCCCGTCGATCAGAGCGGAGAGCGTGACCTTCACACCTGCAGGGCACAGCGACCGTTAAGCACCTTTTATTATTATCATTATTAATAATCATAATAATAATCATAATAACAGAATGCCATTTAATATGTGTTTGACGTGAACAGGACTCGAGTAAGTGGACGATATTTGACCTGTAAATATTTACTTAAGTCATTTAGTGATTTATTGCATTCCTCCTACAAGTACACTAGTTTTATATTTTTGTATACACTCATGTACATTTGTATACATATATATATATATATATATATATATATATATATATATATATATATTTATAAATATATACATATTTATTTATATATAAATATTATAAGTGTGTATATATATATAAATATACACAAAAATAGATATGTATAAATAAATGTATATATTTTGCATTTTTCTCAAAACTAAATTAAATTGTTTAAAACAAAACAGAAACATTTATTTAACATTTTAACTCTTTCTTTTACTACGTTACTGTTTACTTTGTACTGCAATAAACTTTCTTTACAGAAGCTCTGCATGCTGTTAATAAAACAATAAAAGCCTCTGTGTGTATTTTCATCTGTGTCGATGTGTTTCCTCTTAGTGTCTTAAAGGCTCGGGTTCGGCTCCGCTTCCTGTTTTTCCGGTCCGATCGGGTTCAGAGCTCAAACCGCTTCTCTTGCAAACCGGCTGAACGGCGTGTGTCAACGACGCCGTTAAACCGTTTTAATAAACGGAGGTAATTAATTTTTGAAGTCATTCATAAATCTGTCAAACTTCTGAACTCCAAAACAAACCCGCCGGCTGAATTAAAAAGCAAGTCCGTTAAAAAAAAAATATATATATAAATATATATATATAGAGAGAGAGAGAGATATCTATCTCTATATATAGAGATAGATATATCTATCGCTATATATAGAGATAGATATATATATGCCGTCATCATGATCTTTCCGATGGTCCTTGAACACACCGTGAGCAAACCACAGAGCGAAGCTTTCAAAATGTTATTCTACGCATGTCATTATTTATTTACTTTAAATAGATTCTGTAAAAACCAATAAATCCTGAGCTCCTCTGAGAAACTACGACGTCATGATTTATTCACCGGAGACCAACAGTCACGTGACAACAAATCATGGAAACTTGCTTACATGCGCACGGCTGTAAAAAAAAAATCTATATTTATAGCACGTAGAGTCTCGATTTTAATGAATAGATTCTATTGTTTCTCCCATTTTTTGTGATATAATACATTATCAGGTAAATACTGTTTTTTGTCTTTTTTGTTAATGATTCATGTCGTTCTCGTGGCGTTATTCTGCACTGAAGACGAGTTCTCGATCCCTCAGAGATTTTATATCACAGAGAAAATCAAAGAGCACAGAGAGTTGGGATGCCTCCTCGCGGTCGGGGGCGTGTCCTACCTGGCCGGAGGCTCTGGGTGTAGCCCACCCCGATCAGGCTGGCGTTGTTGACTTTGGCCTGCGGGTTGAGACCAAGATGAGAAGCGAACATGGCAGAAACATGACGTGCGCGCGTGAGAGAGACGTTTAAATTGCCTTTCGCGGCAGTCACTCACAGACAGAGAGGCGTCTTTGTCCAGCTTGTATTTGGCGGCGATGCCGAAGCGAGTGTTGTTGCTGCCGGCGGTCCACGCCAGAGTCACCGCCGTCTCCAGCTCCTCGTTCACCTTCTGGTAGATGGAGCCGCCGAACTCGGTGCCGTCGTTGCTAAGGAAAAAAAAAAGGACGCAGATTTTAAGTAATAGAACAGACCAGAGGAGTCGCCCCCTGGTGGTCAGGAGGGAGAATGCAGCTTTAACACATGGAGCATATACTTCTATACAACCAGAGGAGGAGCACTCACACGTTGGTGTGCAGCTGGAAGTCCCCGGCTCGGTATCCGAGGGCGAAGTTGTTCTGGGCCAGTTTGGACTTGGCGGTGTCGAAGGCCATCTGGTAGGCGGCCAGCCAGCCCTCGTAGCCCAGCACGGCGGCGGCGTGGATGATGGGACCCTCGAAGTCCACATCGCAGCCGAGGTTCACGAAGTCGCGCTTGTAGGCTGTCTTCAGCTTCCCGCTCTTCTTACTGGAAAAGTGATTTATGAACTACTTTTAGCTTGAGAGCTACTTTTAGATTGAGAGCTACTAGTACAGTTTAACATATTACAACACAATAAAATACACAACATGTACAATGTGCGTAAACCTGTACAATGTGCGTAACATTGATTATTATTATTATAGAATCGTGCAAACAACCGCCTCCTTACCCTGTGTTTGGTACAAAAGACGTCTCTAGGGCCACCTTCAGTCCTTGGGTTAGCTGCGCACACACACACACACACGCGCGGTGGTTAAACCTCGGCGTTAAAACACTGCACGATTTGAATCATCCCGTGAGTGCGAGCGCGTACCTGGTCCTCCACGGTGACCTCGGTGGCCAGCGTGTTGTCCGTGTTCCACTTCTGGTTGAAGCTCAGGCCGAGCTCCTTCATCTTGTACTTGGTCTCCAGGCTGCCGGCGGCCTTCCCCGTGTCCGTGTTGCTGGAGCCGGACGTGTTGAACTCCTGCAGGACGAGGAGGACGAGGAGGAAAGAAGACGGAGAAGTGAGACGAGAGGAACGAGAGCAGAGCGTCAGTGTTAAACTCACGAAAGGATCAGATCACTAAAGCTGATGTTGTTGCTTTTATTCTATTTGTAGAGATTCCAGAGGAAAAGTCCAAAGCGCTGTAAAGAAAATACTCATTCGCAACATGTTTTAATCTAAATATTCTGCTTGTTGGCGTTTAGCCTTCAAACTCATTTAATAAATAACCTCGTTATAATACTCTCCAGCTGCCTGCACTATTGTATTTTAACACAATAACAACATTTTCATCTTGGGGGAAAAAAAAAAATCTTACTTTTTTTTCTATATTTTTTAGGGTGAAGACGTCCTAAAACACGACAGACTTTTAATTCTATAGTGGTTTATGAATATATATTTATATTTTTAAAGATATTTGGTACAGCCCTCGCTATTATATAATATACAAAGTATTCTCCACAAAATATAGAGACGTTAAAAACATTTCAAAATCATTATTCAACTGAAATAAAACAGCAGCCCCTGAACATGAATGAATTCATGCGAGACAGCAGAAACATGACAAACACGAATCGACAGAAAAACACAAGCATGACAAGATGAATATTGATATATGTGATTTAAATTAAGATACATTATAAACTACAGGAACAATCTTACATTTATGTTTAGTTAGTTAGTAATTAGTGCTATTAATAATATTTTATAGAACGAACTATTTATTTTTTAAACACATCTTCAACGTGTCGTATTTATCTTGTGTCGTGCATCGTCCAAATAATCAATTTAGTGATGAGTTGAGATTTAATTGAAAACGTCATCCTGAACTAAAAGATGTCTTAAAAACAAAGACATGGGGGGTTAGATCTGAAGGTGATGAGGCAACACAGAAAGCAAATAAATGTTATTAAAAAAAAACATACTGACATTCATGCTGTATGAACGATCAACACAAAGATGAATAAAACAACAACAACATCAACAACATCGGTGCCACGACGAGACGAGAGAAAGAAGAAACAAAAAAAACACGATGTCAGTGGTTAAAGGGAATAAACGAGTCGTCAGCGCCGACACCCATCTTACCATCTACATTAGAGCGAGCAGTCCGGGGAGAAGAGCAGCAGCATGGAGGCAGAGCAGCGGTTAGGGGACACACACACACACACACACACACACACACACACGCACACACACACACACACACACACACGCACACACACACCACAAAAACAAACAAGGGTTTGTCGCTTTTCTTTTAGGAAAGAGAGCAAAGCACCGGCGACGCCTGTACGCCGCAGAGCGCCAGGTTACAGCCGGAGGATTATTGTGGAGGTTTGCCACGTGATGGCAGCACAGGAAGCGTTGAGAACATGACAACAGGTCAACACTAGAAGAAGAAGAAGAAGAAGAAGAAGAAGAAGAAGAAGAAGAAGAAGAAGAAGAAGAAGAAGAGTCCTCACCACTCCACTCTGTGATTTGGTCTTCAGGTCCAGCTTCACCACGCCAAAGCCTTCAGGTTCAGAGACACACAGGTGAGTGTTTGCAGGAGTCCAGAGCAAGAAGATGTAAAAAAAAAAAAAAAAAGAGGCAAAAAAAACACAATGAAAACAGGAGACGGCTATCTTAGCTTAGCATAAAGTCGTGCACCTAATAACGTGATTAAACATGAGAGTTATAACATGATAATTACAGCATGTTGGCGTGTTGATTATCATGTTTTAACCCTGAGAGCCGGGCTGTTTATGCTAAGCTAAGCTAACGATTCCTGGCCGAAAGCGTCACATTTTACAGAATAAAAATACTTGACTTTTCTATATGCTTCCTGGCATCGTTGTGATAAAGTATCTGCGTTTGCATTACATATTTTACCCGTTAATGAGCTAACAATTTGTTCTCCAGCACACTACACGCCAACTTTAAAGATAAAATATTCAAAGATTACAACTTTGGTGCTTTTGCCCCACTGGCACTAATGTCCATCAGTGAATTTACATCCAGGCTCCGGGGTTCAAGTTGGTGTTTTATTGTTCATGTGCCGGTTTGTCGCGGCTCGTCCAGAACTCACCGTAGCCTTTGCTGAAGATGTCCTTGGCAGCTTTGCCCAGGTCTGAGTATGAAGGAGGGACGGCCATCGTGCTGCAGGACGAAGAGCAGAGAAGATTAAAGCTCAGCTGCTCTGAACCCAGTTGTGATGATTTAGTACTAAAGTACCGAGCAGGATGTAAGCTAGCAGCTTTTAATGGAAGTAAATGAAATCAATACACAGCTCCACGTGTACTACACTGACTCTCACTGCCGATACGGTCATATCAGAGCTGTTATTCTGTGTAACAATGTCACCACATGGCTATATATGTTATGCATACCTGCGCTGTGTATTATATTTCATATACTCTGTTACAACATGTATACATCTCATGTATTAATACTCCTTATTCTGCATAAAACTATTCACTTTTATTATAATTTAATTTCATGTGCAATGTGTTTTTTTTAATAATATATGTACAAAACAACTTTCTCCTACTTATTTTAATTTCATTGACAAAATCTCTCAATATTCATCGATATCACTTTTCTATTTTTCATTAGCTTCCTATACACTTAATTTATCTGTATTCTTACTCTTATATTTATTCTTTGTTGTTTGCATTTTACTTTCCTCGTATTGCTATTTCTTTAGTCATATTGTTTCTTTTACACTTAATAAATGTCATTATGTTCTTCATTCATGTATATTCTATATATTTCTTATTCTTCTGTTGTAATATTGAATGAGACTCCGGCAAATTTCCTTTGAGGTTAATAATATCTCGTTTTATTTTGCACATCTGGTTAGATGCTGAACTGCATGTTGCAGTGCCTGAACTCTGTGCAATAAAGATGAATCTAATCTGATCATTATCATTATCATCATCATCACCATCATGGCAGCCGGTCACTACACATGAAATGATGCAGTAGAATATATAACATATGATGATATAGTAGTTTGCAGGTGAGCTACTGCAGCAGGGAACAAGTTGTTCTTTTATAATGGTATAAACAAAAAGCCACATATAAAGCAATGCATTCCCCTCACAAACAAATGTACATTTAACGCTGAATAGGAGGACAAAGATATACGGAAATACTTGAAATAGCAAAGAGAGCAGATGCTGCAGAACAAAAGGACCTCAAGGTTGTAAAAGAAGAAGGGCCCTCATCCTGCTGCTGATGGAGATGTGTGATCAGCTGCTTTTACATTTTATTTATTGTTTTAAATACTCCCCCACGTGAACAAAGCTGCACTTTCCAGCATGAACTCCATGATTTGGTGTTGCACCACTTATTTTGGGAGACAAAGGACAGCAGATGGGTGAAAAGAGGTGTGTGCTGCTCGCTAGCTAAAGCTGCAGCATCAAGCTAACGAGCAATAAAAGAAAGAGGACACAGATGGACACTAGCTAACTTGTGATAGCTAGTTAAGCTAGTTAGCTACTGCTCATTGCATTTACACATTCACTGGCGGCACACAGAGCTAACACAGTGGCCACATGCATGAATCTCTGCACTATTAAACGGGGAATCGTCATCAAAACGGTATTAAACTTTGCATTTAAAGCTATCACGTCACATTACATAACAGCGCTGCCGTTAGCTTAAGCGCTCACGATGCTATGCTAACCTTGGGGAAATTTGTCACATTAATCGTAACGCGCGTGTTGTAAAGCTACGTTTTAATAGTAATATAATTGTTTCGTCTCCCTACCAGTGCTAAGGAGTCTGGAAGGGGGAGTCTGTGGAGTCTGGACTGTCACCGGCGGGATGCTGCTGACAGCTAGCTTAGTGTAGGAACGTCTATAGGGCACAATGAAGGAGACATATGGAGCATGCGCAGTACCAGTGAGAAAGACGAACAAAGAGTCGATAAGGAAAGCAAGATGGTGATCCTACAGATTCCTATTATTCTTATTTTGTTAGTATTGGTATGAATATAGTGACCATAAGATTTAAAATACGACATGATAATATTTATAGAAAAGTCTAATAACAGTAAAAGTAAAAGTAGCAATATTGTAGAGTAAAAACACCTTTACAAGCAAGTAAGTAAAACTACTTTATTTTAATTGTACAGAAGTATTATATGATACAAATACTTAAAGTGACGAAGAGTACAAGTATAACTACAAAACAGTTGAATGGCAAGTTTCTAATTTTATTAGTATTCTATTATTATAATAATAATGCAATACAATAATATATCGTGTGTGTACGTTGTGTTATTTTTTTTACATATATATGTATGTTTATATAAATATATATATATATATGTATATATGTGTGTGTGTGTGTGTGTGTGTGTGTGTGTGTGTGTGTGTGTGTGTGTGTGTGTGTGTAAAAAAAAATATGAGTACAGTATTCATATATTAATCTCTAAACCAAGAGTGAGAGAAACAGCGCCTTCTGCTGGCGAGCCGTGGTATTTCAGGTAATTCAATCTCTCCGGTCCTCCTTAAATGTTTGTGACAAAAAACATGGCGTTTTTTCGTTTTTCCCCATTCTTCTTCCCTCCCCGGGTCGCGTCTCCGCCCCGAGCCAACACTGACTCGACGTTATCAGCCGAGGGAAGGCGATTTTTTTTTTTTTTACTTTTTTTTTTTTTTTTTACTAACAGTGCACAGACGTTATCAGCTGCAGATCTGCAACTACAAGTCCAACGGTCACTGCTCGTGCAGCGGAACTCCTCTTTGCACTCTGCATCCGGGGCTCGCAGCCTGCTGACTGGGGGTTTAAAGCCGCCGCGCACAGCCAGTACTGAAGGAAAAGTTCTGCAGGTGAAGCATCGCAGTCATGTCGGGACCAGCGGGCTTCCTGAGCCCATTCCCCAGGCCTCGGTGCCTGGCGGCGGCCGCGGCTCCGGCGGGGAAACCCAAGCTCACGCACCCGGGGAAGGCGATCATGGCCGGTGAGTAAAGCACAAGTTCACGCTTTCTCATGCACGCACACGCGCACGAGTTGTTGACAAAGTTTTAAGCGCGTGCACGCCTTAGTGTGCGCGCGCAGATTTGGTCCAGAGGCTGTAGTGGTGTTTTCCTATATGTTCTCTTGAACGCGTGTTGTACTGTGAAGTAACGGGTTCCTGCAGCAGCCCTTTCTTCTTTTACGACTTTGAACCTTGTAAGAGCTTCTCGACAGAGACTAGACCGACCTGCTGGACCCTGGTGGTCTCTGGTGGACCCTGTTATCTCTGCTGGTCTCTGCTGGGTCAATCAGTGACAACATGTCAGTGTAACGTTGCGACATCGGTATGACGTAAGAAAAACTTTGCGGCTTGACCCTTCAAAGCTCCTGTAGTTTCTGTGCATTACTCACATTATCATCGTATGTTTGTAATATGAGAACCTCTAAAAGTAAAGTAAAGTAAAAAAAGTACAATATGTACCTCTGAGATGGAGTACAGTAAAAAGTACAATTTGTACCTTTGAGATGCAGTCCAGTAATAAGTACAACATGTACCTCTGAGACGTAGTACAGTAAAAAGTCCAATATTTTTCTTTTGAAATGTAGTACAGTAAAAAAGTACCTCTAAGATGTAGTATGGTTAAAAAGTACCTCTGAGATGTAGGATAGTAAAAATTACTATCTGAAATGTAGGACAGTAAAAAGTACTATCTGAGATGTAGGACAGTAAAAAGTACCTTTTGAAATGTAGTATGGTTAAAAAGTACATCTGAGACTTAGTGCACAACATCATTAAATGGCATTAAATTTAATGTGTACAGTAGTATCTGTACTGTCAGCAGGTTGCTGCGTGTTCTTTCTCAACCTTTGTGACCTTGTGACCTCTCAGAGGCCTCTGTCTCCGTGTCCAGCTCCATCACCATGACAAAGCACTTCTCCCTCAGCTGTTGTACACAATGTGTACTACATGTACGGTGTTTGGTGAGTCCTGGAAGTAATTAAGAGCCACTTGTGTATTTTATACTGCTGTATAATTATACTCCTCTATGTCCCAGAAAAGTACTTTTTACTGTACTACATCTCAGAGATGTATATTATACTGTACTACATCTCAGAGGTATATTAAGTACAAAGTATAAAGTATATAAGGTACATGTAGTACTTTATACTCCTCCTTTACCAGGGACTTTCAAAATACCTGCACAAGTCTCATTCCATAGACGTGTGTGTGTGTGTGTGTGTGTGTGTGTGTGTGTGTGTGTGTGTGTGTGTGTGTGTGTGTGTGTGTGTGTGGATTAAATTGTAGGTCTCTGACTGGAGGAATGTGCTAAAGGCAGAAATAAATCTTGTGAACACAACTGATGTTTTGTGTTTCTCTGCACGACGTTCTGGTGGAACCAATGCATTTTAAATAAAGAGATCCTTTTATTTATTATATATATATATATATATATATATATATATATATATATATATATATATATATATATATATATATATATATTAGTGTATATACACGCACACTAACAACATATTAAACATTAAATAAACATGTTGAAGTGTAACTTGTTTGTTAGTTTTTTCTTCACGCTCACATGTGGAGCCCATCAGCTTAGCTGGTGTGTGTGTGTGTGTGTGTGTGTGCGTGCGTGCGCGAGTGTGTGTGTGTGTGCGTGTGTGTGTGTGTGTGCGTGCGCGAGCGAAAGGGCAACACCTCCCTCTGGTTTGTGAGTCAGGCCATGGGGTTGGAGCCTCTGTGGGCGGGGCCACACGGAGCTGCGCTCAGCCAATCAGCGGCCGGCTGCATATTCGCTATTGAACTGCAGATGTGTGACATCCGGGGTTTTAAGGTGGAGCTGCTCATTTATGTGTGTTGCACTGATCATCACTAATAAACTTGGAAACATATGACCTCACCTACTATATTGTTATTAATTGTTGTTTAGCTTGAAAAAAAATCGTTTTTGCACATACAAAGTTTGCAATTGTAAAAAATAGAAAATATGAACGATTAAAATATGACAAATAAACAAAGAATACATTAAAACAAGTCTGTTGTTAAAGTTTCATGCACGAAAGTATCCAAAGAAATGCATATTTCATGAGGAAAAACTACTTTTCATCAATAATCATGAATATTTCTGAATGCTTCTCTCTCCCTAAGAGGAGTGTGTGTGTTTGTGTGTGTGTGTATGTTGACAGAAATAAAAAAAAAGAGAAACCGTTAAAATGATGATGATGTTGTTGTTGTTGTTGTTTGTTCTCTCAGGAGGGATCGCAGGCGGCATCGAGATCTGCATCACATTCCCTACAGAGTATGTGAAGACGCAGCTGCAGCTGGACGAGAAGGCCAACCCGCCCAAATACAGAGGCATCAGTGAGTCAAGCACATATATATATATATATATATATATATATATATATATATATATATATATATATATATATATATATATATATATATATATATGTATATGTATATGTGTAAATGTAATATCTCTCTCTAAATCTTTAAGTGTTTTCTGACGTGAGGCCTTGTTCAGTTCCTGGTAATCTGTCCGGTGGTGAACTTTGTTCACAGCGACTTTGACTTTAGAAACGCTGCCGGAACGTTTCCTTGTTCTACACACGAGGAGCTTTGAAGCTTCTCTGCTACAAAGAGTTTTACCCCTTAAGGGGAAGTATCTTTCCTGATTGAAGCTACTATCCCTGAATAAAGAACAACATAAGAAAATACTTTAAAAAAGCAAGAGGTTCATCACAAAGCAGCTGACCTGTTTAAAGATTTAGCTTTTCTTCTGTCGTCAGTGTAGAAGTCGTTTACAGTATTTTTAATGTATTTTTAAAAGTATTTTTTATGCCTTTTTTAATGTGTTCTGAAGTCTTTTTAAAGCATTTCTAAAGTATTTTCTAATGCTCTTTTAAAGTGTTTTTTAAAATATTTTTAAAGTGCTTTTTAAAGTATTTCTAAAGCGTTTTTAAAGTACTTCTAAAGTATTTCTAAAGTGTTATCATTTCTCTCCTGCAGCTGACTGCGTGAAGCAGACGGTGAACGGTCACGGGGTGAAGGGTCTGTACAGAGGACTGAGCTCTCTGGTGTACGGGTCCATACCCAAAGCTGCTGTCAGGTACACACACACACACACACACACACACACACACACACACACACTCTTACATAAAGGTTTTGTGTCAGAATGGGGTCGTTTGAACCTTCTCTTTTCATTCAGATTTGGGGTGTTTGAGTTCATCAGCAACAAGATGCGCGACGAAAACGGAAAGTTGGACAGCAAGCGCGGCTTCCTGTGCGGCCTCGGCGCCGGCGTGGCCGAGGCCGTGTTCGTGGTCTGTCCCATGGAGACCGTCAAGGTATGGGATGTACCATTACCAAGCTTTTATTAATATATTACTTTCCCTCCTCCAGTTCTCCTCCCGCAGCTCGTCAGTGGTCCGTTTTGATTCTCCGACACAATTTATTAATCGTGTTTTTTTTTTAAATTTAAGGTGAAATTTATCCACGATCAGACATCAGCCAACCCAAAGTACAAAGGCTTCTTCCATGGAGTGAGGGAGATTATTAGAGTTGAAGGTAAGGACGATGTCTTCTTCTTTCTTTTCTTTAATATTAATAATAATAATCTTTACTTATAAAGCACATTTCATCCAGACTACGGAGCTCAAAGGGCTGCACGTTAACGAAAGGAAAAGAGAATGTGTTTCTTTTTACAGATAAAATAAATACTTTTTTTTGGCGTGTTATTAAAACATTTCAACAGATGAATGAGAGCTGGAAAAAAATGTCCACTAAATTTTATTTGAAGGAAACTGAAGGCACATAAAGTGATGTTTCGGGGTCATAACTAAAAAAAGCTGCATCTCCAATGGTTTGCTGCCTCTGGTTGTATAGAAGTCCTATGCTTCATGTGTGAAAGCTGCATTATCTCTCCTGACCACCAGGGGGCGACTCCTCTGGTTGTATAGAAGTCTATGGTTCATGTGTTAAAGCTGCATTCGCTCTCCTGACCACCAGGGGGTGACTCCTCTGGCTGTATAGAAGTCTTTGCCTCTGTGTGTTCTTACGTGCCTGTCACAGGAGCTGACTCTGTGTGGCTCTTTCACCGTGATTTGTCAATTCCGGTGTCCGTCGACATTTTGTGTGAAACTACCCAATGAACACTCGGGAAAATCCCTAAGGCCCCACCCACCTGGGAGAAAAAGGCCTGAGACCCTGAAGGGTTACAGCAGGATGGTCTTCCTGCTCTTGGTGACGGTGTGATTCTGTGTCTGCAGGACTGAAGGGGACGTACCAAGGCCTCACCGCCACCGTGCTGAAGCAGGGCTCCAACCAGGCCATCCGCTTCTACGTCATGACGTCCATGAGGAACTGGTACAAAGGTGCGTGGGCGGATCTCATGGAAAACCTGGAAAAGTCATGGAGTTTTAAAATGTTTTTTCCCAGGCCAAGGGGGAAAAAAAGATAAAAGTCATGGAAAACCATTGGTCAAAGTGTATTTGAACCCTGGTATCTTCTTATAATCAAAGAAACAAGACAATCATCTGTTTGTATCTTTTTCTACGCTGAAGGCGACAACCCCAACAAAGCCATCAACCCTCTGATGACCGGGCTGTTCGGAGCCGTAGCCGGAGCCGTGAGCGTGTTCGGGAACACGCCGCTGGACGTCATCAAGACCAGAATGCAGGTGGGTTGAGTCTCATGTTCAACCTGCTAGAAGAAGCTTTCACATATTTAACGTATTTAAACCCCCGACGTCCCGCATGTGTTGTTCCACAGGGTCTCGAAGCCCACAAGTACAAAAGCACGATGGACTGCGCCATCAAGATCATGAAGCACGAGGGACCAATGGCGTGAGTTTACACAGAGAATGACGAGCAACTCTCTCCTGACCACCAGGGGGTGACTCCTCTGGTTGTATAGAAGTCCATGCTTCATGTGTCAAATATGTTGTAAAATAATTATAGATGTATTTATGCCTGTAATACTTTCAATGTTTTGTATAGGAAGGCAACCAGATTGTGTGACAATGAATTATCTAAATAACCTTTTCTAGTGTTTGAAGCTTTTGCGTGCATCTTTTCGTTCAGGTTCTACAAAGGTACTGTCCCCCGGCTGGGTCGGGTCTGCATGGATGTGGCCATCGTCTTCATCATCTACGAGGAAGTCGTGAAGGTCCTTAACAAAGTTTGGATCACGGACTGAAAAGAAATAAAATGGCGAGAGCTCTAGGCCCCGCGTTCACATCACCGGTCTAGAGCTCTGATATCTACCTCCACGTGATTTACAGAGCGAGAAGAAAGGGATCGGTATGTTCTTTGATTTTTATTTATAGCGCAGCTACAAGTGGAAGTCTCATCTGCATAAAAACAACAACAACAACATCCAGATTGAAGAGTCGCTGCTTCCATTCGCTGTTTTTCTTTTTTCTTAAATTCCTAAAGGGGAAAGTTCCTTCAGCGCTCAGGAAACGGAACGGGGCTTTTATTCAGATCGACTCAGAGCTCTATTCATGTTTTATATAGTTAATATAAAGAGGAACCAAGACCCGACACAATGTGATTTAGACACCGTAGTGTAAACAAAGACGATTATACTTGAAAAGAGAGATTATACTAGAGATAAAAGATTTTAAAAGCCCTCTTTATATCCTAAAAGACATTTTAAAAAAAAGCAATATTTCATTCAAAATTTGATGGAATAGTTCATGTTCAGACATCTTATGCTGCAGGTACGTTAAGAACTAAATGCCTTAAATTACGATGGTCAGATTAATGGAGATTATAGGATCCGTAGAGATGCAGGGTTTTATTCTAATGTCGCTCAGCCTCTTTTAGAAATGCACATTTCGACTAAACAGCTGTTGAGGCGTTCACTTTTAGGTTTTAAATCGACTAACTTAAGGAGAGAACAAGAGTGCCTACGTGTTGATTTTTTAGATCTTTTGAGATAAAGGATGATTTAATGGTCTACGTGCTTCAGTCACTACAGGTGTTTTAATGGTGCTTTGGTGTCGGAGGTTCGATTCCAGGTTTCTGAGGTTTTTTTGCGAGACGTTTGTGTTTTTCTCAAATTCATCAAAACTGCTTTTTTTCAAATGAACAATTTTTTTGTGATTTTTTTATTTCATTTTTTTTTTTAATTTTCAAGTGGCCTTTTTGTCGCATAGACGTGCCTGTTGGAGAAGTGCCATTAATACTAGTGCCTTCCATCTCATTCCAGAAGAGGAGAAGTGCTCAAAGATAGATTTTTATTGCAGATTCTTGTTTAAAATGTTTAACTTTTTAATTATTGCCTTTTTACATTTTACACCAACTGACGAGCCGACGTGCCAAATGCTGCTCGAAGCAACGTGTTTCTACTAATTGTTTTACCAATGTTTACTCCAGCGTATACATGCAGACTCAAAGTCCAAGCTACTTTAAATATCTTTTTTCTTCATATCTATGAAAGGAAATGACAGTAATTCAAACCAAGTGTTGTGCCTTCAGTGTAATTCATTCTAACAAGCTCACAAATAAACATTTGATCAGACCGGTCACTTTGTTGTGTTCTTTTTATAACCATCATGTAGTATTTTTTTATTTGGGGTATTTATGTTGTAATTTATGTACTGTTTATGTAGTATTTTATTATTATTATTATTATTATTATTATTATTATTATTATTAATATATATATATATATATATATATATATATATATAGATATATATATATATATATAGATAGATAGATAGATAGATAGATAGATAGATAGATAGATAGATATAGATATATACACTTCAGCAGAGACCAGTGAACGACACAGATCCGACTTTACCTGCAGACTTCGACCTGCAGGCGAAGCTCCGGAGGGAGGAGGAGAGCTCTGTTCCCTGCAGCAGCGTCTCCTCCATCTCCTCTTCTTCCTCTCTGAGAGGAGGAAGGAAGACCGCTGCCATAGCCAGGACTGAGAGGATGAGGCTGTGAGACCCTGCTGCTGTAAATGAGAGGTTTTCACCGCAAAATTAAAGTCCCTTGTAGAGACTTCAACTAAAACAATCAATACTACATTGGAGAAATACTACAAATACTGGGTCCTACATTCAAAAGTTTCCATAATGTAAAAGTACAAAAGTAAAAGCATTAAAATATACTTAATGTAACAAAAATAAAATTACTCATTATGCAGAATGATCCATTTCAGAATAATACACATTTATTATTACTGGTGCATCAATATGTTCACTTTTATGTTGCAGCTGGTAACGAGCTGATTTAAATTATTATACTTGATTGCATAATCCATAATAATAATACTAAATACTACATGGAGTGGTATGTTGGGGAGTATAGTACAAAGTACAAAGTCACATAAAATGCCCATGCTATGTAAGGTACCGCAAATATTGCATTTAACTACTGCACTCGGGTAAATGTACTCCGTTATCTTTGATTCTGTGCATTTATGCACCGTGACCTTGCTTCGCGTTTTATTTTTTTGACCACCTCGCGCTTGCCGTAGTTGGTCGTGCGCGCCGCCGCTGCTAGTCGGGACCGAATGAAAGAAGATGTTTGTGGTCTCGTGGCGGTTTTAAGGCGTCTTTAAAAAATCATGTCTCTCAACGGAGGAGGAAGCCGGGGCTTCTACTTCAACACCGTGCTGTCTCTGGCTCGGTCGCTGGCGGCTCACCGGCAGGCACCAATAGAAAAGGTAACGACGAGCTTAACGACGACGGGCACGAGCTTTTAAAGTTACCTGTCGAAAAGACGTCAAAAGGCCCGTGTGTTTTAATAACTTCGCCTCTCGGCCAGGTGTGTGTGTGCCCCGCGTGACGGTGGATGGAGGACATGTCATTGTCGAGACGTAATGGCGGCTCTGTTTTTAATCTTCTCAAAGCCGGAGGCTCGACGTCTCCCGCTGGAATCAATAATCAATGCTCCCGACAATCGATATCAAGGAGGCTCCCGTTCACACAGGAAGCGGCGTGACGTCACTGTTTTATAACGCGAATGGATTCAAATCAGAATCGTGACGTAATGATGTAGTCCTGTCATATGACGTAATAACGTTAGTTGTTGTCCTATAATATGATGATAATAACCTTAGTTGTAGTCCTTTAACGTGACGTGGGCTAGTAACATTAGTTGTAGTTCTGTCACCTGGCGTAATGACCGTTAGTTGTAGTCCTGTCACGTGACGTATTAACGTTAGTTGTAGTCCTATAATATGATAACCCTTAGTTGTAGTCCTATAATATGATGATAATAACGTTAGTTATAGTCCTAGAACATGACAGTAACAACCGTTAACGGCTAGTTGTAGTCTATAACATGATGATATTAACTGTTAATAGCTAGTTATAGTCTTATAACATGATGATAATAACCGTTAACAGTTAGTTGTAGTCCTATATGACATAATACCATACGTTGTAGTCCTATAACATGCCTGTTATAACCGTTAGTCTGCAACAAACAGCCTCTCGGTCCAGTGTCCTCATTTAATAAAACAGTTTATTCAATTGTATTAAGTTTTCGCGGGTTTTCAAAACAAGAGCATTTTTTTTATAGGTAACTGAGAAAAGTGTTGCTGTCACTGCTCAAAATAAAAGCACAATTCTTCCTGATACGAGATGGATCAATGAATCTTTTAACTAATTGCAGCGTTTTTCCGAGTGACGAGTTGTCCATATGTGTGACGGGATCGATCGATAATCGATGAAGAGCTTAACTGAGAGGCGGGAGGCTGCACCAACGCCCTGGGGCAACCAAAGCCCCACATTCACTGTGTCACAGTTGCTTTTGCTATTTTTATTACTCTCAACTTGTATAAATGTGCACCAAATAAACTAGGTCAAAAACTAGAGGCCGGGCAGGACTACAGTCTAGACTAGTTAGTTTCTGTGTGTGTGTGTAAATTAAGGTGTCGTTATTATGTGTTAGGAGAGTTGTTATTAAGTGTGTCAGACAGCCACAACTTACAGTCCCACCGAGAAGATGTGATCATTAAATCTTGTGAAACATTGCCCGATGCACAATTGCTCAGGGTAATTATTTAAGAGTTAAACTCAAGTCGTTGCAACGATGCGGTTGACTGATACTCGCTCAAGAGGTTTGGATTTGTGGTGTCGGGGATTATGGCAAGGCCACAACCAACTGAAGTTAAAGAAAAATGGGGAAATAGTTTTGAACTATAAACAGGAAGTAAAGCCACAACTTACAGTCCCACCGAGAAGATGTGATCATTAAATCTTGTGAAACATTGCCCGATGCACAATTGCTCAGGGTAATTATTTAAGAGTTCAACTCAAGTCGTTGCAACGATGCGGTTGACTGATACTCGCTCAGGAGGTTTGGATTTGTGGTGTTGGGGATTATGTCAAGGCCACAACCCTTTTGAAGGGATTAGAAAATACACCCGCTGAAGTTGAAGAAAAATGGGGAAATAGTTTTGAACTAAAAACAGGAAGTAAAGCGCAATACGTGCCGAGTGTGATGAAATAACTGCGGGAGCAGTTATTGCTAACTGCGGTAGCATTAGCACTGTCCACCTCTTTGACCTAGAATACGTCGGGCTGCAATTATTATTGATTATTCTGCTCATTATTTTCTCTAAATCACTAGGGGGGGAGGAAACACCCAGGACTTTAAAACCACCAAACATTCACAGCAGTAAACCCTTTCATGTTGGCATATTAAACTGGTTGCCATCTAACTTTCATTGCATCAACTTAATCGATATATTGACTATTGTTTGCGCCGTTTAGTTTGCGATGGTCCGAGTTGTAAACTTTAAACCCTGGGGTTCTGGTTCAGCACAGGCGACTCTTTGTTTGTACAATAACCTCCTTTCAGTCGGCGCCAGAACAGCCGTTGGTACTTAGGAACATATTGCATTTCAACTACTTTTTCATTAAAATGTTCTTTTTCCTGGCTCAATAAGAGGTTTAAGGTTGTTGCCGCCCAAACACAACAAGCTAAGCTTTGGCACACAACCAACTGAACCCCAAATCTCTTCATCTCTAGCTTAGCTTAGCGCTCCACAAACAGCATCCTCTGCATTGCGTATCGCATAGGGGGATAAATCCATCGCTCAGCTAATTAATGCTAAAGGCCGGTTTGGCTGGATTCCTGCAGCACATTTAGCCCCCTCTCCATCCTCCTCCAAAAAGAAATAAATCATCATCGCTAATGGAGCCCAGACGTGAGCGATGTGACTTGTTTCATCCGAACAGCTGGAGTCGGCAGTATTTTGATGGGCGTATCGTCCTCTCACAGGTGCAGAAGCTACAATGCATGTGCCCTGTGGACTTCAGAGGAGTCTTCCAGCTGGACGAGAGGAGGAGAGACGCCGTCATTGCACTGGGCGTCTTTCTGGTGGAGTCAGACCTGCAGGTGAACAACGTTTCTCCGACTCGCTTGCATGGCTCCACCTCGCGGGTCCGTTTGTTAAGCTAATGCGCCGTGAAATGCTCTGTGTTGCAGCACAAAGACACCATCGTCCCCTACGTCCTCGGGCTGCTCAAAGGGCTTCCTAAAGTCCAGTGGATTGAAGAGAGCTCAGAACGCAAAGGAAGAGGTAACGATACACCTGGAATATATCGCATAGTATTCACTTTAACCGTGTGTGATTTGGTACGCTTTAAGTGGAGATGACCAAATTATTTGTTGAACTTTGTGTCTTGCAGAGACACTTCCTGTCGCAGAGAACTTCACCTTTGGTCTCGTAACTCTCCTCTCAGACGTCGCCCAGCGGGATGAGACCTTGCGAGGACAGGTGTGTGTGTGTGTGTGTGAGAGAGTGTGTGTGAAGGAGTGTTCATATATTTGTGTGTATTTTTGGTGGCTGATATTAGTTCCTCCTCCTCATGCCGGCTGACACTCGTGCGAGATTTCTCTTCAGAACAAGAAAAAAATCAAAAAAATCACTTTTAGTGGACGTGCATTGACGGGAGCTGAATTGCACATAAGTATTACATTTTAATTTCACTGTTGGTGTCGTGGCTGCAGTGCTCTCGCTCATTACTCGGTCAATTTCAAGTCATTTAGACCCAAAAACATAGGGTTCAGTTAAAAAAACAACGTGTAGCTCACCCTTTAAGTTATTATCGTGACGTAATTATGACATCTTTGTCAGATCCTGGAGGCGATCATGGACATCATGCATGTCCTGCAAGACATCTGTAAGAATCCAGAGGCTCATGATAAAGGTACTGACATAACACGCCTTCTGCTTCCTTTGCATGTAGTTTAGCTTCTTGTCTGGACCTTTCTGTAAGGTTGTTTTTTTTCTGAACAGAATACCTGTGCAGGTACACCGTGCCCACCTTGCTGGGCGTCGCCCGAGCTTTTGGCCGATACAGCAACACCGACGAGCCACTGCTGTCCAAGCTGTTCCCTCGCCCGGTGACCCCCGTGCCGCCCTCGGCCGACGACAGCGACGCGACGCACCGCCGATCCTTCAACGACTTCCGCTCCATCCTGCCGAGCTCTCTGCTCACGGCGTGCCAGGGAGACACTCTGAGGCGGAAAGGCTCCAGCCAGCAGGTGCGGATCATTTTGGTAGAACGAAGAAACCTGAACCCAAACCCTGTCAATGAGAGAAGTGTTTTCACGAGCACCTTTTCCCTGTTTTCAGGCCAGCCCAGAGAGAGCCTGTCTGACTCCCATCTCACCCGCTGACCCTTCTGCTCAGTACTTTGAAGGTGAGCACCGGAGTGGAAACAGCTGAACTCTAAGGGTTAGCTTGGATGTTTGGAAGTATTAGGTTCTTCTCTATTGTCAGTGTATGGATTACGTTTGGAGAACCAGCGCAAGAGCAAAGTAAAGAAAACGGCTGTGATGTATTTTACCCACCGAAAATAATCTATTTGACTTTATGTGAACGCTATATTTTCTCTTAATCTCGCTGTTGGACAGAACTTTCTGTTGGGGACTGAAGCGGTGTTCCATGGCTTTTAATCAACTTTCCATGAAGTGAAGCTCTACCTTCACTTCCAAGACATCAGACTCCATTGAAAAAACATGCGATTTTTACCTGTCAGAACTCAGGACCTGCTGGTAAACCGCTGCCTTGATGGGTTAGTTAGTTTGTGTTATTGTATGACTCTGCTGAATGTAAACTAACTCGTTCAAACACAAAAGTCACACAATAACACAAACAAAACCAACAGTCGGAAGCAGCTGTAGACAAGCAGCTCCTGCGCTCTGAGAGGTAAAATTACTGCTTTAGTGAATGAACCCTTGTGGCTTTGGGGAGATCGTAGCTAACGTCTTCACCTCTTTCTCTGACTGCCAGATAAAGTAGTAAAAACCCCAAATAATCCCTTTAAATCCTCCTGCCTTCCCTCTCTAGGCTCCTACCTCCCCGATGGCAGCGCGGTGGACCCCGACTACTACTTCTCCACCATCAGCTCCAGCTTCTCTGTCTCCCCGCTCTTCACCGGCAGCAGCTCTGGGGAGTTCCATGTCCCTCTGGATATGCTCAGACAGCTCCTCCACATGGTCAGCAGGCACAGCAGATGCGTTTGAGAAGAGCAACAACAATTAGACAAACGTGCGGTTTCATTCTCTCCGTTTCTCTCCGATAGGTCGAACAGTTTGTGTCCGAATCGTTTTTAAAATCGCTGGATGAATCGCTGGCAGAGCTTCTAGAGGTATGACTGTTTGTCCTTTTTAATTCAGGGATCTTTCACGATCATGGAAAACCTGGAAAACTCATGGACTTATTTTAATGGTTATTTTCCAGAACTGGAATTATCCTCGTTTGCTCATGGACATTTGGTTTAAGTCATGGCAAAGTCGTGGAAATTTGGTTGAAAGCCATGGAAAGTTGGTTTAAAGCCATAAAAAGTTGGTTAAAAGCCATGGAAAGTTGGTCAAAAGCCATGGAAAGTTGGTTAAAAGCCATGGAAAGTTGGTCAAAAGCCATGGAAAGTTGGTTAAAAGCCATGGAAAAGTCATGTAAATCCATTGGTCAGAATGTGTATGGACCCTGTGAATAGTGTTTGTCCACCACTGGTCCTTTGATATGTTTCTGCTTCTTTCCTGTCAGTTGAATCCTGGTCTTCACCTCTACTACAAAACCTTCAGTGATCCTCTGTACGTCGCCATATTCAAAATGCTCAGAGACACTCTGTACAATTTAAAAGGTAAAAAAAATAATATCTCCTTTCTTTCGTAAAAATGAGCCGCATTTCCTTATAAACTCTGACGTACTCATATATACTCCCCAGACCTCCAGACGGACTTCGTGAAGGAGGTGCACGACTTCGTGCTGGAGCAATTCAGCAGCAGCCAGTCGGAGCTGCAGAGGATCCTGCACGACGTGGAGTACTTGCAGAGCGAGCTGAGCCCGCTGAAGCTGCGCTGCCAGGCCAACGCCGCCTGCGTGGACCTCATGGTGTGGGCCGTGACCGAGGAGCAAGGTGAGCGGCGCAGAAGCCCCATCGCCTCAAAAGTATAATGTTTCTCTTTCTTTTATTTATTTATTGATGTATTTTCCCGCCAGGAGCCGAGAACCTCTGCACCAAACTGTCAGAGAAGCTGCAGTCCAAGACGTCCAGTAAAGTCATCATCGCTCACATGCCGCTGCTCATCTGCTGCCTTCAGGTACACCATGGAAAGAGGAGATTCTGATCAGTTAAGCCCCGATGCTTTATTGATTTGATACAAAACACATGTAAACATTACATTTGCTGATTTGGATGATTTGTACTTCACTACATTTATTTAAAAGCCTTAGTTAGTACTTACTTTTCCAATTATTTTATTAAATATAATATTAAATTAATATGATTAGCTTAAGTATGTATATAAAGTAATTTAAGATGAGCTCCATTCTTAACAGCTGCAACATTAAACACAATAATTATAATCCAATAATTAAATATATGTTATTCTGGAAATGGGCCGCAAAATGAGCACTTTGAGTTTCAGTACATTTTGATGCTCATACTTTTGTACTTTAATTATTATTTAGCTAGTTTTTCTTATACCTAAATACTCGTACATTGACTACTTCCTGTTTTAATCCATTGTGTGTGTATGTTTCTGTGTGTGTCTCTGCGTATGTGTGTGTGTGTCTCCAGGGTCTGGGCCGTCTATGTGAGCGCTTCCCCGTGGTGGCTCACTCCGTCACTATGTCCCTGAGAGACTTCCTGGTGGTTCCGTCTCCGGTTCTGGTGAAGTTGTACAAATACCACAGCCAGTACACGACAGGTGAGTCTCATCAGGAGCATCGCTACCTCCCAGTTCCATCGCTTCATCACCAAAATACTCATTCCTGCGTCTTCTTCTTCTTCTTCTTCTTCTTCTTCTTCTTCTTCTTCTTCTTCTTCTTCTTCTTCTTATTCTTCTTATTCTTCTTCTTGTTTTGTAAGGGGGCGGTGAGATAAAGATCCACGTGACCAACGAACATTCCCAGTCAACCCTCAGCACTCACTCGGCCAAGAAGAGCCAGCCGTCCATGTACGAACAGCTGCGGGACATCTCCATCGATAATATCTGCAGGTGAGTTCACACACACGCATACCCTACTCTATATATAAATTTTAACACTTACAGCGGAAAACACCAAACACAATGAAAACAAATCATATTTTTTATCTATCTGTGCTCCATAAACTTCCCTTTTATAGTGAAAGCTTGTGATTTAGGCACTATATTGCAGAACAATGACACTTTCACACGTTAATTAATTAACTATACATATATATATATATATATATATATTTTATAATTTCTTTTTATTCTTTTCTTTTTAATAAATATGTATATTTTATTTTATTCATTTATGTTTTAAATAAACACATATATAAAAAATGTAATTTCTTTTTTTAATAAAACAAATATATTTATTTTATTTAATTTTTTTAAATAAATAAATTTAAAAAGAAATAAGAAATTAAAAAAAGATATGTATATATGTATTTTATAAAAATATATATACTTTTTTTAAATAAAAAAAAAGGATATATTTATATATAAATGTTTTTTATTCCGTGTTCTGCACACACCCCTCCCTTTGTCTGCAGGTGCCTGAAAGCCGGACTGACGATGGATAACGTCATTGTCGAAGCGTTCCTCGCCAGTCTGTCCAACCGCCTCTACATCTACCAGGAAAACGACAAGTGAGTCGAGTTTACCGCGTTCCTCTTGACTCGTTAAAGTCGAGACGTTAAAGTCCTCGTTTTGAAAAGCGTATTGTATCGACGGTGCCCCCTCTCGTTCACAGGGACGCTCACCTGATCCCAGACCACACCATCAGGGCTCTGGGTCACATCGCCGTGGCCCTGCGGGACACCCCCCGAGTCATGGAGCCCATCCTGCAGATCCTCCAGCAGAAGTTCTGCCAGCCTCCCTCCCAGCTGGATGTCCTCATTGTAGACCAGCTGGGCTGTATGGTCATCACAGGCAATGTGAGTGTTTGTACACAAGTGTGTTAACTTTTTAACTCTCTGAGGTTTTTGGGTGTTTTTTGTTTTTTTTTGCTCCCGTCACATTATTTATTTAGTGGATTTCTCTGACAGAAGCATTCGGAAAGATGAGAAATCTGACAATAATGCTGGGTTCTTAAAGTAAATAAATAAAATCCCCAAAAGTTTGCTCATTGACATTTGGTTTAAAGTCATGAAAAATTGGGTTAAAATGTGTATGAACCCTGTTAATGTTATTTTTCTTACAGCTTCTGGCTGGTGTTGTTTTGGCAATTTGTGTAAAAAAAACAAAGCCTCTCCATCACAAACTGTCATTCTGCTTGTGTAAAGGTTTCCATCATCTCTAACGTGATAACTTGTCTCCTAACCTCAGCAATACATCTACCAGGAGGTATGGAATTTGTTCCAGCAGATCAGCGTGAAAGCCAGCTCCATGGTCTACTCAAACAAAGACTACAAGGACCACGGATACAGGTGCGTAAATGAGCCGCTCGCAGCCCTTTTAAAGTGGGGGATATGCTGTGTTGACGCTCACTCTCTCCCCCGCATGCAGACACTGCTCTCTGGCTGTGATCAACGCTCTGGGAAACATAGCGGCGAACCTACAGGCCGAGCAGATGGTGGACGAGCTGCTGGTCAACCTGCTGGAGCTCTTCGTCCAGCTGGGTTTGGAGGGGAAGAGAGCCAGCGAGAGAGCCCCGGACAAAGGCCCGGCTCTGAAGGTACGGCGCGCACACGCACACACACACACACACACACACACACACACACACACACAACTACAAACAAATGCAAATGCAAAGTCGTGCAGCTGAAAAGTTGATCACACATAATGATATTTTGACGGCATATTTACATCACGGCAGTTTCACAGCCATGAAACAAGTTTCTGCTTAATTCAACATTTCCTGTTTCAAAATAAAAGTCTGTGTTAATATTCCCTTCTTTTGTTAGCTTAAGACTTTTATTTTTGATATAAATGTTAAATGTTTATGAGTGAAAAATATCAACTTGACCTGGAGTGTGTGTGTGATTGTTTTGGGCTTCCTCTCCTCCTTTTTGTCTCCGCAGGCGTCGAGCAGTGCTGGAAACCTCGGGGTCCTGATTCCGGTCATTGCTGTGGTGAGTGTTCATTGTTTTTTATCACCGTCTCCTGTCACGTTTCCTCTTTTTATGTTTCTATATACATATATATGGGTCATGGAAACCCAGCAAATTAGCTCAATTCAGCCTCTGAAACTGTGATAAAGCCCTGAATGCATTTTTTAACACTGTTTTTGTAGAGCATGCACATTCAAAAAGGGAAATACACTCACACATAAAAAGGATCCGGATTTCTTTTTGCGGAAGTCTTCTCCCCCTTCACATTACCAAACTAACATACATAACTTATACAATATATTGTACATCATGGCTCAGAAGTTTGACTATAATTATGTGGACATTTCCCCATGAATGTACAATTTCAGGACATGACTAAATACATTTGCTGCTCCTCAATCCTCAATTTCCCCTCAACACGGTAACAGACGGATATTTGCTTGTAATTTGTTGGGAAATAAAGAATATATTTACATTCTTCCAACGTGGTTCTCTTCAAGTACGCGAGGAACGTTGAGGACTGTTTCTCCCTCCAAATATACAACAATCTTTTTACCATTTCAGTTTCAAATGTTGATTTAAATCATTTTTCCGTTCATTAAATAATAGTAAATGCTGTTCACTGTTAATAACCACCATTGTATTTCTCTTCTTTCTTTCTTGTTCTTGTTCTTCTTTCCTTTTTTTGTTCTTTTTCTTGTTCTTCTTTTTTTTCTTGTTCTTCTCCTCCTCTTCTTCCTCCTCCTCCTCCTCCCTGTCAGCTGACGAAGAGGTTGCCACCGATCAAGGAAGCAAAGCCTCGCCTGCAGAAGCTCTTCAGGGACTTCTGGCTGTACTCTGTGGTCATGGGCTTCGCCGTGGAGGGCTCAGGTACAGCTAACGACTAACGTCCGATCGCGTGCTACGTGCTTCAGTGGATTTTCATTTTGCTGACACTTCGTTGTACCTCTCCAGGCCTGTGGCCGGAGGAATGGTACGAGGGAGTCTGCGAGATCGCCACCAAATCGCCGCTGCTCACGTTCCCCAGCGGGGAACCTTTACGCTCGGAGCTGCAGTACAACTCGGCGCTGAAGAACGACACCGTCACCGCGGTAAAGGGCGGCACACGCAATAGCCCGCATATAACGCTTTCCGTGAGGTCGACCTCCCGGCTCACAGGTGGGTTCGTTGTGGGTTTCAGGCGGAGCTGAACGACCTGCGCAGCACCATCATCAACCTGCTGGACCCTCCTCCGGAGGTGTGCGCGCTCATCAACAAGCTGGACTTTGCCATGTCCACATATCTGCTGTCCGTTTACAGATTGGAGTACATGAGGTAGGTACGTCGGCACTGTCGCACGCTGTCATGCGTGTGATTTAAAATTTTATATATACATCTTCATCTATTGCTCTGCAGGATGCTGCGGGCGCTGGACTCGGACCGCTTTCAGGTCATGTTCCGATACTCTGAAGACCGAGCGATACAGAAGGATAAATCTGGTGAGTCTGGAAAAGTCTTTGAAAAAAAATAAAAAACCCAAAGTGTAGTAAAAGTCCTGTAAACATGTTATATTCATGTGTTCATGATATGCTTTTAAAAGAAAGAGGCTCAAAATATAAGCATACATACAGGTATCTATATAAATGTTTAATTTTTAATCAAACTATTGTCTCTCTTTCATTTGTGTCATTTAAGGTCTACTGTATGCTTTGAATCCTCATTGTTAGTTTAAATACTACATTTTATCACTTTTTACTGTTTACACACATATTTCATGGACATTTGGTTAAAAATATGATTTAAAGTCATGGAAATTTGGTAAAAAGTCATGGAAATCCATTGGTCAAGATGTGTATGAACCCTACACGTGGTATTACTTCTTCTTGTAATCATATTTATTATCTTCTATTCCAGGCATGATGCAGTGTGTGATTGCTGTTGGCGACAAGGTTTTTGAGGTCTTCCTGCACATGATGGCTGAAAAGGTAACCCTGGTTTAATATGTTTTGTACGGAGTTCCTGTGCAGAGACGCAGAACATAGACGAGGGAATAAAAACATTAATACAAGTCGCTGGTTCATCACTGAAACTGTGTTCATCATTTAATGTCTGATGAAAGCAGAGAGAAACGGGGATGAAGTCTGAAATGTAATTTTACTGCCTCACAGAACAAGAGAGAAACATTTGCATTTTTCAGATTATTTTATTCATTTTGCCTGACTTCAGTTTTCATCCTTCAAAGGAGTTTACTGGATCTGCAACTATTTTGATAATCTCATACAAAAAAATACAAAATCTCCAGCTTCTCAAATGCAATTTGCTGCTTTTTCTCTGTTATTATAATCCATTGAATCTGTGTACTTTCAGCCCAAAACCAAAGCCCACGAGGAAGAGCTGGAGCGCCACGCCCAATTCCTCTTGGTCAACTTCAACCACATCCACAAGCGGATCCGCAGAGTCGCCGACAAATATCTATCCGGCCTGGCTGAAACGTGAGAGCCGACCCGACGGTTCACTCAGAAATACGACGCAGGGATTTTTTTTTTTAAGCGCAGAAGCCTCAACGGTGTTTTTCCCCCTCCTTCAGTTTCCCGCACTTGCTGTGGAGCGGCCGCGTGCTGAGGACCATGCTGGACATCCTGCAGACGCTGTCCCTCTCGCTCAGCGCTGTGAGTCACGAAATCATGGAGTGGCTTCAAGCTATATATATATATATATATATATATATATATATATATATATATATATATATATATATATATATATATATATATATATATAATTCAGTTCAGGAATTTACACTTGTATTTTATTGAATTTTTATCCCCGAAAAGAAATGCTGAAGGATTTTTGAATGGGTGTTTCTCAACACAACTAAAATAATTTTAACCATGTACTATTTAAAAACATTTATTTAAACATGATAGTTTTAACGCTCTAAGACCGAAGTCTTTGCTTCTCCAAAAGAGAATGAACGCTCAAGCTACAATGTTTTTTATTCAAGATTTATTTAAACAGGATCATGCAAACAACGATCTCCGGTCTGTTTTTGAAGGGTGAACGCGGTGTGTGAAAGAGTGTGTGTGCACCACGTCCATAATAATAATTCTTATGCTCTATTGCAGGACATTCACAAAGACCCACCGTACTACGACATCCCCGACACGCCGCACAGAATCACTGTCCCAGACACGCACGAAGCCAGAGAGGTAATGATGCTTCATTAGGAACCACGTCTCCTCCGGCTGTATGTGTAATATATATTTTTTTTAAAAACAATAAAATCATCATATCTTTTTAATTTTAGAGCATAGTGAAGGATTTTGCTGCACGTTGTGGGGAGATTCTGAAAGAGGCAATGAAGTGGGCGCCGTCCGTGACAAAATCCCACCTCCAGGTAACGCGATGTTACAACACAAGTAAACAAAGCACACATGGTTAACAAAGGCAACATTGTGGCCTTAAACGTGTTTGTAATCGCTCTCTTTCAGGAGTATCTGAACAAGCATCAGAACTGGGTGTCGGGTCTCTCGCAGCACACCGGCCTGGCCATGGCCACAGAAAGCATCCTGCACTTCGCCGGCTACAACAGACAGAGCACAACCCTGGGGGTAAGTCACAGACGCGCCGCTGACGCTGCAGGATCTTTGAGTCAGGTGAAGCGGCTCCAGAACGGAGCTCTGTGGGACGCCACAAACTGTAGCTGCTTTACAATGTTACGCACATTTATTTGCATCCCGAATACTCAGTTTACATAAAAGTCACTTTTACATAAAAATCACTTTTCAGAATCAGCTTTAATGGCCATGTACATTTTCACATTACATTAAAATCACTTTGTCATTTTTACATAAAATCACTTTTAGTCACTTTTGCATAAAAGTCACTTTGTCACTTTTAGTCACTTTTACATAAAAGTCAGCATTTGGTGTTTCATCTCTGAAAAGAGCCCAATAAAGTGGTCATTAATTTGTTTTCCCCTGTAGTCCACTCAGCTGACCGAGAGGCCCGCCTGTGTGAAGAAGGACTACTCTAACTTCATGGCCTCCCTCAACCTCAGGAACAGATACGCCGGAGAGGTAAAAAACACCAAATCTGAACCGTAATTCAACCGGATCCTGTGGGACGTGAACTCTGAAACTTCTGCTTCTCCCGGCTCATGTGTGCTCTTCTTCTCTTTCCTCTGCAGGTGTCGGGTATGATCCACTTCGCCCAGGCAGTGAAAGGACACTCCGATCTGAGCCGGCTGATGATCAAGCAGATGGGGGAGGCTCTCGACTCATCTCAGCCTGAGGGCTTCACCGAGGCCATGTTTAAGCTGGCCGCCTTGCTCATCAGCACGAAAGGTCTCTCTCTTTCTCTCTCGTAAAAGAGGCTTGCAGTGGTGTCATTATAATATCATATATTAAATCATTGGCTCCGTCTTGTCTTTAAAATGTCTGGACTTCTTTTGTGGTGTCTCCAGAGTGCGACCCTCAACTCCTGCACCACCTCTGCTGGTCTCCTCTCAAGATGTTCACGGCGCACGGCATGGAAACCGCCATTGCCTGCTGGGAGTGGCTGCTGGCCGCTCGAGTGGGAGTGGAAGTACCGGTACGTCCTTTTTTATTATTTTGAAGGTATTTTAAATGTGCATGTGTCCCCGTCAATGCATTTGTACATTTGAATTTTCTCATGTACCAGCCATATATTTCACTTGTATATTACTTATGGTGTTCAATACATTCAAATATAGCAGTTTTGGTTCTATTTAACATATCTGATTGTGATTTACAGTTTTAACAAACAATCTTTTATAAAATCCTTTGATAAAACCCTCTAGTTCATGCGTGAGATGGCGGGCGCCTGGCAGATGACCGTGGAACTGAAGATGGGCTTGTTCTCCGACGCCAAGGTGGAGGCCGACCCTCTGGCCGCATCGGAGGAGAGCCAGCCGATCCCCTGCCCTCCAGACGTCACCCCTCACCACATCTGGATCGAGGTCGGAAATGAAAAAACACATTCTAACTCGTCCGTGTCCATCGTCTCCTCCTCCGTTATTTTCGTCTCATATCTGAATAAACCTCACTTTTATTCACTTTTACATAAAAGTCACTTTTAGTCACTTTGACGTAAAAATCATTTTGACATAAGTCACTTTTAGTGACTTCTACATTAAATTAACTTTTAGTGATTTACATAAAGGTCACTTTTACATAAAGGTCACTTTTAGGCACTTTCACATAAAAGTCAGTTTTTTTCCTCTCATGCCTTGTCCTTCCCCTCCCACCTTTCTAGTTTCTGGTCCAGCGGTTCGAGATAGCGAAGTATTCCAGCGCAGATCAAGTGGAGATCTTCGGTAGTTTGTTGCATCGCTCGCTGTCTCTCAACGTCGGTGGGGCGAAGAGCAGCCTGAACCGACACGTAGCCGCCATCGGTCCTCGTTTCAGGTCCATGAACTAAGTTTAAAAAGGTGGAACGGTCTTCTTACCTGTTTGTGCTTATCTCATGTGATGTCCTCCTCTGCGCTCCAGGCTGCTGACTCTGGGTCTGTCTCTGCTGCACTCTGACGTCCTCACCAATTCAACTGTCAGAAATGTGCTCCGAGAGAAGATTTATTCTACGGCCTTTGATTACTTCAGGTAACACACACATTTGATTAATCAATTAATGTGTTTTTCTTTAATTGTTTTTTGCAGAAATAAGGTGTAAAATGTCCTGCAGTTTGAGTCAACTTTTGAGTCAACTTGTTATCATGCTAATGTTAGCATTTAACTCAAAGCACAAAGGATGGTACGACGGTTTCGTAAAAACTCACCGATTGTAATTTGGTTTCATTTTTTTCTGACCTGCCAGTTAAAAACTATTGTTGACTTTTCTTTCATAGACATTTAAAATTAAATTTTATGTTCATAACGTCTAAATTTAGTTGTTCCAAATATTACGATTCTAGGCTTATTTTGGACTTTTGATTTTCAAGATATTGAATCAGGAATGAACAGCAAACTTACAGTTAAAAATAAGACAAAAAAATAAAATATGAAATCAATATATATGAACATACATTAGCGAGGCAAGTTTATTTGCAGAGCACATTTCAACAACACAGCAATTCAAAGCATCCAAACATAATCCAAGTAAAACATAAAAAGCTAAAAATTAAATAAAAGTTGCAGTGCTGATTAAGAAATAAAATGCAGCGGTGAGATGCAGAAATGAATTAATGCCCTTTAATCTGGTTAAATTGAAGGCAACAGTACATAATGTCATAGCACAATAAAATCACATGCATTACAGGACAAAACATGTCACATAATGAAATAAAATAAAAAACAGATTGTGATTGTTCAACCCTTCTCTCTCCGTCCCTCCAGCGCTCCACCAAAGTTCCCCACCCAGGGGGACAAGAGTCTGCGCGAGGACATCTGCATCATAATTCGCTTCTACGCCAGCATCCTGTCCGACAAGAAGTACCTGGCAGCGTGCCACCTGGTCCCACCCGGTGAGCTTGGTACTACCCCGGCCCCGAGCACGCTCTCTGCCGGGATATTCGGATCGCTTATCGTGTCCAGCACTTCTCCGATTTCGCTCTTAAGTAAGCCTAAAGCGGTGGAGCTCGGACTGCACTGCCGCAGGGGCATGCTGTTTCTACGCACTGGCAAATCTGACGCTGTTGGTCCTCACGATGCTGCAGATAGATCCCGGTATCTATCCGCACCCTATCCGTCTCTTCATGTTTTCATTGATTCTTCTTTTTGGTTTTCTTGTTTTCTCCTTTTATTCCTCTTTCTTCGACTCCTGTCTTCCTTCTCATACCTTTTACAACTAATCTGTTTTTCATCCTTAAAGTGATGTTTAGACATGTGTTTGTATGAGGTACTTCTACATAGTTTTACTACAGCATATGGAGCAAAGCAATGTACTGCTGTGGACGTATTTGAAACAGCTGAAAGAGTCTCTATCAGTGTACATTATACGTATAATATGTTCACCTCTTTACTTTTTCTGAAGCTGTTATCTCGGCTCTCTTCAAACACACCAGACTCCATACACAAAAACAGCGATTTAAGCTTCCAGGACACGGGCGCTGCTGGTCTCCTGCTGGTCTCCTGCTGCCTCCATCTGTTGGTTTATTTGTGTTTATGTAATTTCATGTGATGTGAGTCTCCAAATATCATAAATAAACCAACAGATGATAAATAAACCAACAGATGGAGGCAGCAGTAGATCAGCAACTCCCCCGTGTTGCATGAGGTCAAATGATTGATTTTGTCAATGGAGTCTGGTGTCTATTGCTAAACTGCTGCAGTAAAACAACGCCTGTGGAGGAGAACCTCATGCAACTCCAGCTTCTAAACATCCAAACTATCCCTGAAAGCATCTGTGAGGAAAAGCGCAAATTTGTCATCCGCGTTAAGATGCATGATACTTCATCGTGTCAGCCCCACCCGTCTGCCCCTTCGCTTTCTACAGAAGTTAAAAAAAACAAAACATATATAAAATATTCTTTCTTTCACCCCAGAAAATCCTCTCCTCTTCATACCCGACGACCCCGAGAACAGAAATGGTCTCATTCTCATACACATCAAAGCGCTTCAGGTAGACGAGTCCTCGATACCGCTGATCCTGGAGCCGATCCATCCACACACCACCCGCGCATTAACAATAACATCTGACCCAGTATCAGTGGTTCAAGGCAGCTTCTACCGACATGTAAACCCTGCTGGTTCCCCCCCGCTTTCAATCGCATGACATCACGCCAGCAGAGGAGTAGCCGACGCCGCTCATCTCGCTCTCATCATCGACCATTTTACCGCTTTCTCTCGCTCAGACTTTGAACCCTTTTGAGTTTGCTGCTTGTGTCTCGGGCAAACTAATTGTGTGTGTGTGTCTGTGTGTGTGTGTGTGTAACAGACAACCAGGACCCGTCACTAAACAGTCTGTCGGTGATGAACGCCGCCGACCTGCGGAGCAACGTGGACTCCAGTGCTCGCTCCCAGCAGAGCAGCCAGGGATGGATCAACACGTACCCGCTGTCCAGCGGCATGTCCACCACCTCCAAGAAGTCAGGTGTGTATTGAGGAATACGTAAATAGATTATTTGACAGTTAAGAGTGAAGATTTTGAATCAAAGGAGTTAAAAATCTAAAATAAACACCCCAGCTGTACATGTGATGCACATGAAGCGCTGCTCCGTCTGTTCTCACGATAGTTCAGGGTTGTGTTTGTGCCGGAGAAAAAAATACCGAAGGCGTTAAACAGACCCGAGGTTTTTGTCCACAATCTCAGGGACATCCAAGAAGAGTAACAGAGGGACGCAGCTCCACAAGTACTACATGAAGCGCAGGACTCTGCTGCTGGCCTTACTGGTGAGGGACCACGACCACAAGGACCACGACCACGACGGGCTCCTGGTTTTAACTCTTCTCTCTCTTCCGGTCCTGCAGGCCAGCGAGATCGAGCGCCTGACGACGTGGTACAACCCGCTCTCCACTCAGGAGCTGGCCATCGCCACGGAGCAGTCGGTGGAGACCAGCATCGCCAACTGGAGGTCCAAATACATCAGCCTGACGGAGAAGCAGTGGAAGGACAACGTGAACCTGGCCTGGGGCATCGCGCCCTACCTGGCCATGCAGCTGCCCACCAGGTTCGTTCTCTCTCTCTCTCTCTCTCTCTCTCTCTCTCTCTCTCTCTCTCTCTCTCTCTCTCTCTCTCTCTTTCTTAAAGGGACACTACGCCAATTCTAAATCAACATTTAAAAGCAGCTTTCTTTTTCTATTCATTCTGTTTTGATGAGTTTCTATTGAATCTATGAATCTATTTGTAGAGTTATATTTCAGTTGTGGCTTTGCAGGATTGTTTCAGATTTTGTTTTCAAAATGTTCCATTTAGAATGTTGTAGATTCCTAAATGTATCATTTATTAAAAAAAAGATTTAGAAAAAAGTGTTTTATGGAACTAAATATTCTGCTTCAATCCATATTTTTTGGCGTTAAGGCTTCAAAAAATCGTTTTTATTGCAATTATTATTACCCATGTTATTCATATATTCCACTGCTTTTGTGGACCTAAGACCTTTGGTAAACCAATCACCAAAACAGTTTATCCACATGAGTAAAGTTATGTTTTCACAAGAGATATGAAGAATTTCCAAAATCAAGCTTCAATTTTTTAGCTTTAGGGCCATATTATCATGTTATACTTGTGCCTTTTGACAACGGTTCCCCATTACAGAAAGAAGTGAAAGAAGTTTGTAATGTAAAAATAAAAGACGACGTTCATGTATTTCAGCTTTCTATTTTCTATCTACCATGAAGTCTTGCTCTCACAGAAGAAGAAACTAGTGAAAAACACTGGTTTGTTTATTATTTTTGACCTCCTCGGTTTGCAGATTCAAGAACGACGCCATCGTGGCTGAAGTGACCCGGCTGGTGAGGCTGGACCCCGGAGCCGTCAGCGACGTACCTGAAGCCGTCAAGGTGAGCCCACTCAGTCCCATGAGGGGTGTGTGCGTGTGTGTGACTGTGTGTGTGTGTGTGTGTAGTCACATTTCCTCATGGTTTTGACCTCCTAGTTCCTGGTGACGTGGCACACTATCGACGCCGACTCTCCTGAGCTGAGCCACATCCTGTGTTGGGCTCCGACGGACCCACCCACCGGCCTGTCCTACTTCAGCAGCATGTACCCTCCTCATCCTCTCACGGCTCAGTACGGCGTCAAGGTGCTGCGCTCCTTTCCCCCGGTAAGCCACCCAGTCAGAGGGCGCGGTAGACTTTCAAAAGAGTCAAGTCTCAGCTCTTTTTGACGTTTCCTTTTCTCTCGGTAGGACGCCATCTTGTTCTACATTCCTCAGATTGTTCAGGCTCTCCGTTACGACAAGGTGAACGCAAACTTTCTGGATGTATCAGCTGGTTTCAGTCATCCTTTATGAGGCGGCGGCTCTAAACTCTGCCTCTATGTGTGCCGCTCAGATGGGCTACGTGAGGGAGTACATCCTGTGGGCGGCCCAGAAGTCTCAGCTTCTCGCCCACCAGTTCATCTGGAACATGAAGACCAACATCTTCATGGACGAGGAGGCGCACCAGAAGGACCGTGAGTGCAAAATGAACCCCACTATTTACACGTTTGAGACGCACAATTTCTTTTCGACACTTTAGAAACAGGAGGTGTTAAAAATAATTTACATTTGAGTGAATATTTTGCAGCCAAATTAAAACAAAACAGAAAAGAAATGCTCATACTTAGAGGGTCAAAGATTCTTAAAATATCACCAGGTAATCACATACATAATGAACTTTAATGCCATTTTAAAAATGTCTTAGAGATCTGTGTCTAAAATCCGACTCTGTTCCATAAGAAGAGTGATGCATGAGCGGGATGTGATGTTTTTTTGATGAAACGCATGAATATTTGTACTCGTTATAAACCCTGCATGTCCTTTAATCGTAAATGTACACGCTCGTAGCCGACATCGGGGAGCTGCTGGAGCAGATGGTGGAGGAGATCACAGGTTCTCTGTCGGGTCCGGCAAAAGACTTTTACCAGAGGGAGTTCGACTTCTTCAACAAGATCACCAACGTGTCCGCCATCCTCAAGTAAACGCCATGACTTGACACACTTATCAGCAGAGACGGGAAAAGGGGTTTCCTGGTGAAACGTAAACCATGATGTGTTTTCCTTTCCAGGCCGGTTCCAAAGGGAGAGGAGAGGAAGAGGGCGTGTCTCAAAGCTCTGTCCGACATCAAGGTCCAGCCAGGTGACGTACTCTTCTCTGCAGAGATCACAGATTAAAATATGTCTTTTTCCATTAAAAAAAACAGAAAATGCAACGTCATTGTGAGTCTGTCCACTTTTTTTTTTTTCAGGCTGTTACCTACCAAGTAACCCTGAAGCCATCGTGCTGGACATCGACTACAAGTCTGGAACGCCCATGCAGAGGTAAAAGGGGAGACTTCTGGGATCTGTGCAGATTAGAGTTATATTTCCAGGTATCTGAGTTCTGACTCCACTGAATTAAGAACCTTTATGTGAAGACCCAACGTACTCACAGATCAATTTTACCACCCTCTACTGGTAAATACAAATCTATTGGTTATCACACTGTCAAAAAAAAGTGTCCAAACCGAAGCAGACAAAACAAATTACGGCACTATTACCTGTAAATAACGAAATATCTAGTCTCACACTTTTTGGCAAGAAAATGGCAAATACATATGTTCATAACCACAAAAAAAACACACTTAAATGAAAGCAGAAGTCCTGTGATATGCCAACATGGAGCATTATTACCCAATATAACGGTGTGATTGATTAATCGGCTCCAACGCGTCGTCCTCTGCAGCGCCGCCAAGGCACCGTACCTGGCCAAGTTCAAGGTGAAGCGCTGCGGGGTGAGTGAGCTGGAGAGGGAGGGCCTCCGCTGCCCGGCCGACTCCATGGACGACGGAGAGGAAAATCCGGATGGGTCACGCCGGATTTGCTGGCAGGCGGCCATCTTTAAAGTGGGAGACGACTGCAGACAGGTACGGAGCTCAGTCGCTGGGGAGGAAACTTCTCTCAAGACCTTTTTATTAACTTTAACTTTTTTTGTATCCAGGACATGCTCGCGCTGCAGATCATCGGGCTCTTCAAGAATATTTTCCAGCTGGTCGGCCTGGACCTGTTTGTCTTCCCCTACAGAGTGGTGGCCACCGCACCCGGGGTAAGACCTCTGGTTGTATAAAAGTCCATGCTTCATGTAGTGAATTGACAGGTTGACACCAGAGACGTATATGGTGTCTCTACTCCTCCTCAGTCCTAATATGTTGACTGTTTGCAAAAGAATCCAAGATGACGGCGGCCAAAAACGGGTAATTATATTTCCATAACCGGGTGTTTGTTGTGGTCCTCAGTGTGGCGTGATCGAGTGCATCCCGGACTGCAAGTCCAGAGACCAGCTGGGCCGGCAGACGGACTTCGGGATGTATGATTACTTCCGCAACCAGTACGGAGACGAGTCCACCCTCGCCTTCCAGAAGGTGGGCGGGCTTTACATGTCTGTGATGTCATCGTGCAGCAGCGAAACCAACTTCAAGATATTATTAGAAATCATTCAATAATAATGCTGAATATTCTTCTGTCTTCTTATTTCTGTCTTCCTCCTGCTTTCTTCCTTCTTCTTGTTTCCTTCTTTCTTCTGTCTTCCGTCTTCTTCCTCCTCCTTCCTTCTGTCTTCTTCTGTCTTCTGTCCTCAGGCTCGCTATAACTTCATCCGGAGCATGGCCGCCTACAGCCTCCTGCTGTTCCTGCTGCAGATCAAAGATCGGCACAACGGCAACATCATGCTGGACAGCAAGGGCCACATCATCCACATAGGTGTGTGTGTGCGTGCGTGCGTGCGTGCGTGCGTGCGTGCGTGCGTGCGTGCGTGCGTGCGTGCGTGCGTGCGTGCGTGCGTGCGTGCGTGCGTGCGTGCGTGCGTGCGTGCGTGCGTGCGTGCGTGCGTGCGTGCGTGCGTGCGTGCGTGCGTGCGTGCGTGCGTGCGTGCGTGCGTGCGTGCGTGCGTGCGTGCGTGCGTGTGCCACAGAGCCCTATGACTCAACTTCTTTGGGTTGCTTTCTTGTTCATTGCTCTTCAGTCTGGTGCCTCCTATCAGCTCACCTGTCGTTCAGCCCTTTCCAACAACAAAGACATTGTGTAATGTTCACGCCTACCTTGGTTTTGGTGTTTATTTCCGTTCACAGACTTTGGCTTCATGTTTGAGAGCTCTCCTGGAGGAAACCTGGGCTGGGAACCAGACATCAAGCTGACCGACGAGATGGTGATGATCATGGGCGGCAAGATGGAGGCCACGCCCTTCAAGTGGTTCATGGAGATGTGTGTCAGAGGATACCTGGCCGTACGGTGAGGAACGGGAGAAGGAGATGAGCCGGTTATCCACACGGAAAGATACCTTTTTGTGTAACGTCGTTAACTTTCGCCGTTTGTTTGTTTCCTCTCCGATCGTGAAGACCCTACATGGACGCCGTGGTTTCTCTCGTGACGCTCATGCTGGACACCGGGCTGCCGTGCTTCAGAGGACAGACCATCAAACTCCTCAAGTAAGTCAGTGGAAGACATCTGATACCACTGTACAGGTATACATGAACAATTTGTGTGTTTTTAAAGTTGGCAATACGTAAGATTTCAGACCTGGAAAAACAATGAAAACTCTTCAGCATTGTAGGCTTAGTTCCATTCTTCTGTGCAAATAATAAAAGAAAAAATACTTTTTTACTTAAAACTCTAAGAATATCACCACAGAAACCCAGTTCATAGTACTGCAAATATATTAACATTGCAATATTTTCATCAGTCGGCTCGATCACGATTGTGTCACCTCCTTCAGCGGAAAGATCGTGAACATTTGAGTTTTTAACTTTATTGATCCTATTTTAACTTTGTATAAATACATCAATCTTTTGTGTCTATTGTTGAGTTCAAACGTTAGACAAAAATAGCTTTAACCGTGTCATATTAAATGTGTTATGTAGATTTAAACATTCAGCTAACAGTGAACAAAGTGGAGGGTTCAGCAGCTAAAGATACCTTTCCCTGAGGAAGTGGAGACCAAACACGGAGCCAGAAGAGAAGAAAGAACGCTTTACATTCATCAGATGTTGATGGTGTTCTTCTTCTTGCTGTGTATCCGTTGTCAGTGCATTTTCTTCTGCATCTTTTAAATGTTAATTTGTATCTTTTCTGTCCATCAGAGGACGGTTTAATCCTCAAATGAGTGAGAAAGAAGCGGCAGCATTCATCATCAAAGTCATCCAAAGCTGTTTCCTCAGCAGCAGGTATGAAAACTCCCCTCCTCTCTCTCTCTCTATCTCTCTCTGTCTCTCTGTCTCTCTGTCTCTCTCTCTCTCTCTCTCTCTCTCTCTCTCTCCTTCTCTCCCTCTCTCTCTCTCTCTCTCTCTCTCTCTCTCTCTCTCTCTCTCTCTCCCTCCCTCTGTCTATACACGCATACTGATGTATTATTTTAAAATGGATATTTTCCTCAGCGTTTTAAAAATACATTTACATTTTCTGGTTGCAAAAAAAAATCTAAGATGGCGACAACCAGAATGCCGCACTTGAGGCTTCTGCTAGTTCTCGGCTGTAGCAAGCTAGTGCTGCTGTTAGCTTGCTACAGCGGGGAGCTAGCGCTGCTGCTAGCTTCCCGCTGTAGCTGCTGCTACTGCCCGCGGGGCCGGAGCTGGTCCCGCTACCATCGGTGGTTGTCGGGGAACTAGCAGCAGCGCAAGCTGGCTACAGCGGGTAGCTAGCGGGGACACCCACCAAAGGTAGTAGTGGCTCGTAACCCGACTTTTGCGGTAATCCAGGACCTTAAGTCTATGATAAATTCACATAAAAGGTTGGACCTTCCAACAACATAGAGGAAAATATCCATTTAAAAACAATATTTCTCTATATTTCTGCACGTGTCACATGATACGAACTCACATGTTTGACTTTGTTTTCCAAACAGGAGCAAAACCTACGACATGCTGCAGTATTACCAGAACCAAATACCCTACTGAGAGTCTTCACGCCGAACCTCCACTGGTCTCCTCACAAGAAGCAAAGCAAAACTTTTTCTTTCTTTTCTTTTTGATGATTTTTAGAGGCGCCGGGTGCTCGTCACTTTGATCCCCCCAAAAAACGCTCTACCTTTTTTTTCCTTCCGTAAATCGTCGAATTTTTATAAATAATGTACTTCTGCGTTTTTTTAATTAACTCAAGAGTAGAGAACAATGTGCGACTTTTACCAAGCGATGAATTTGAATCGCCCTTTAAGTATTTTCTTGATTGTTGCTAACGCTAACAAAAGGGAGCCATATTTACCATTCGTTCGTCATCGTTAGCGCTTTCCTTTTACGACGCCGTCATCCACTTTTATGCACTTTATATCGGTCGCAGTACTTCATCGGCTTCTCCTGCCGTCTGACCGCGAGCTTGAACCACCGAGATCAAAACAATCTGAAGTTTAATCAGATGATCAAAAACGGGGCAGGATTTTAGATTTTTCCTTTTTTTTTTGTAGAAGACTAAGCTGGTGGATGGAGGAGAAGTCGAAGCAGGAATCAATCGGCATTTAATCCAACGGTAGTCTTTAGGAATGTAACGGTGTTGTAGAGATGTCACTACGCTGTAGTATTTACTGTAGTATTCACTGTAGAATCACGTCACGCTGAACTCGTAGAGCTAAATGTGAAAAACATAATCAAAAGATTCTAATAACTGTGCGACTGTGATCCTCAAAAGCCGGTCATGTCTCACCTCCACGTGTCAGCTTTTAGCTTTAACTTATATTTAACTTTATTCAGAGTTTTTATTTTTATTCCCACTACAGGAACTTAACGACCCGCAACCTGAACGTTTGAGTAGCTGCGAGGTCTTTTGTTCCCACTGTTTGAACAAACCCATGTGGGCTTTACTACTTGACTACTTCTTTCCTGGACGTATAGAAGTCTATGCTTCTTGTGTTAAAGCTGCATTATCTATGCTGACCACCAGGGGGCGACTCCTCTGGTTGTATAGAAGTCTATGCTTCATGTGTTAAAGCTGCATTCTCTCTCCTGACCACCAGGAGGCGACTCCTCTGGTTGTATAGAAGTCTATGCTTCATGTGTTAAAGCTGCAGTCTCTCTCCTGACCACCAGGGGGCAACTCCTCTGGTTGTATAGAAGTCTATATAAATGACTCTGCTTCTCTCTTGATTCATTCCCTCCTCCTTGTGTATATATATGTATGAGTTTTTACTACTGCAAATGTATAAATATTGCAATACTTTCCTCAGATCGTGGCTTTTATTAACTTTAAAAAATCTTTTAAGTTCCTGTAGTGGGATTTTTTTTAGAATTTTTTTTTTTACATCCAACATATTTGGACCCGTCTAATAACACAGTACCGGCATCATGTTTGCGTTCCCTAGTCCGGGAACATTCCTGTGTGTATCTGAAATATATGAATCCCTAAAAGCCATGTCTGCTGCCCGTAGAGGTAGAAACTGACCGTCGTGATACTTGACAGAACAGAAACCTGAACCTTATGCAATACACGTGTGAATATTGACGCTGTGTTTGTGGTGTGACTCCTTTCCATCCCGATGCCGACGTGCGAGGAAGTGGTCTTTGTTTTTTGTTGTTGCAGGTTTACTGTTGTTACATAATCAAGTGTGTTTAAGTACACAGAAAGTACTTGTGAGGGGAGAGTTGTTGAACACAAAAAGCCATTTTTAATGTAGTGGGTTTCAAAAATGTGTACAAATCTATAAACGTGTGTTCAGAGATCATGCGTGAACGCTTCTGATTTACAGATTAAATGTTCCAACAGTCTTTTGATTCATGTCTCTGTGTCTGTCTCTCTCTCTTTCCTGTCTGTCTCTCTTATCTGTCTCTCCAACTCTTTCCTGTCTCTCTCTTTATCTCTTTCCTGTCTGTCTCTCTCTTTATCTCTTTCCTGTCTCTCTCTTTCTCTTTATCTCTTTCCTGTCTGTCTCTTTACCTCTTCTCTGTCTCTACCTCTTCTCTGTCTCTACCTCTTCTCTGTCTCTACCTCTTCTCTGTCTCTACCTCTTCTCTGTCTGTCTCTATCTCTTTTCTGTCTCTGCCGTTATCTCTTTCCTATCTCTATCTCTTTCCTGTCTCTCTCTTTAACTCTTGTTCTTTCTTCATGTGATTTTCTTGCTCTGGTGTTTCTCAGTGAGATGTTTAATTAAAGGACAACACAAGTTAAAGTCTTCTTTTTTTCTGTCTTTCTCCTTGTCCGTGTCTCTCGTCTTAAAACAGTAAACATAAAGTTAAGAGCTGAGAGACATCGGTGCCTTGAGCCTGGTGGGTAAGGGTGGAGCTGTTATCCGTTAGGGAGGAGGAGGAGTCCTGAGAGTCTGTTGTATCTCGAGAAAGCGGCAAGCAGTTTAAAGAGGAGGAAGATTCAGATAGCGTCGGCTTAGTTTGTGATTTGTTTTTAGACTTTTAGCAACAACAAAAAAAACACACTTTTGCAAACCTTTTTGTGTTTTTCTTCTCTTTTGGAATTAAAAGGACTAAAGTCTACTCAATAATAAATAAAGTATAGGTAAAAGCACTACATTTGCCTCTGAGATGTAGTAGGATTAAAGTATAAAGCAACACAAAGTGGTAATACTTGATAAGTACGTAGTACTTGATACCTTTTTAGGTGAGTACTTTATGGTTACCTCAGGTGTCGTCTTCAAACAGGTAAATAAGCCCCGCCCCCTCCCCTGCCGCTGTTTGAGTGACGTCACCGGGATGGGCAGGTCACGTGGTAGCGTCAGAGGGGAAACTTGTTGGTTTAATGTTCCTGAAACGAGAGAAGAAGAAGAAGCGAGGAGAGGAAGCTAAACAAGGTAAGCGGAGCACTAACTAACGGACTGTTTTCACGTCCCGTAATCACTCGTATCGATCCGCGCGGCTCGATGTAATCGATCAGGAGCTTTTACCGGAACTTTAGAGAACTTTCTACTGCCGAACTTTCTTCTTCTGGCGAAGTTTAGCGGCTGAGAGCGAGACTGGACTACCAGAACCAGCCAGCGACATTTTAAAAACACAGCTCACACTGTGTACTACTATCAAGTAGTACAACTACTACAACACTGTAGTTAGAGCCATCTGGGTACTCGGCTTTTGACTGCACGCAGTATATGTATATTTATATTGTTATTGTATCACCTGTATAAATACACCTATATCGTAATAGCACCGCTTCCTCATCACAGGAGGAGCCGTCTGGCTACCGGATGATGTACTAGTACACAAACAAGGTGGGCCGTTATCCTAGGAGGAAGTATTCTCATCATCTACTAAAGTAAAAAGTACTAATGCAACACTGTAGAAAATACTCTGCTGCAAGTACAAGTACAGCACGGAAAACCTCACTCAGTGCATGAGAAGTACAAGTACTGTCTGTGTCAGTGTTTTATACTAGCACATGTTTTGACCATGAAGTACAAAGTACTAACGCAACACTGTAGCAATACATAAAATGTACATAAAGTAGGACACATAATTACTCGATGTATAGTAAAATGTGTTTTACATTGTACATGTTTTATGTATTAATATTTCTGTACTTGCATTGACAATATGTTACTGAAGTAAAGGAACTATGTACTTAAGGTATTAATAAAGTAAAAGCTTGTCATGCAGAATATATTTAGAATACTGCATTATATCAGTTTCATCACTTTTCATGTACATTAGTATTTAAAGTAAAAGTACTCAATGTAGAAAAGTGTGCTGCGACTGTTCTCTTACTAAATATTATATATTTAGATAATTATGACTTGAATGAAGATTTTACTGTTTGAGTTTACACTATTAATTCCTATTTTTTATTATAGATTTATTGATGATTGATTGTTTGTTGTTTAAACGTCCCAATGTTTGTTTTGTCCCAAATATACATTATTAATTAAACATCACAGTTATTGACAATTTAAGAAGAAGAAGCAAATCTTCACTGTTATGAAGCTGCAACGTTACATTTTAACAACAACATTGTTGCCAATTAATTGTCTGGTTTCATCTTCGGTCGCCAACAACAATTCAAATTATTGCTGAAGTGAAAAAAGCTTTTCTCTGATTAGGATCTGCTGCTTTTTCTCAGCTTTAAATCCCTCTGAATATAAATATATATACATTTGGACAAAACAAACAATGGAGACGTCGCCCTGTTGGACGTTGTGATGCTTTCTCTCCTCGTCTCAGACCCTCCTCTGTGTTCAGGACCCTCGGCCTCCAGGTTTGCATTCTGCGCTGCGGGCCAATGTAAGTGGTGCTGAGTGACTGCGTGTGAAAGAGGTATTCACAGTTCATACTCTCCTTAAACCTCTCGGTGATCGCTTCACATCTAACGGGCTTTTCAGGACTGATTGGGTTGTCAAGAATGTATTTCTGTGCTCCTGGTAAGTTTAGCATTCTGGGACACGACACACAAGTGCTTATTATTATTATTATTATTATTATTATTAATATTATTAATAAACTACAAAGACAGAGCTACGTATTTGGTTGCAGCACAAAAATGCATTCTTGACTCTGCTTGCATGGAGGATAACATGTTTCTCTGGTGACCTCGGGTACTTTTCTGTTTGTGGAGTAAACGTTGCATGACTTGTACTCGTGAATTTCTAATTTTAATTTCTGCTCTGTTGTTTTTCATCTTCTGGCTTCTTCCTTTTCTTCTTCTTTCTTCTTCCTTTGCTTACTGTTCATGGTTATAACTTGATGAGAGCTCAAACAATTAATTGATTGACATAAACATATGTAACTGGAACAATTTAGTTAACTGATGAAAGATATTACTGAGGATTTGCTGCTTTTCTGCCCTTTTATGATGGTAAATTTAATCACTTTTAGTTTTGGACTATTATTTCTGCCAAACAAGACATTTAAAGATGGAGGAAACATCTGGTTCTGACCAGTGAAGTCGATGCTTCTCTTAAAGCTGCGTTCTCTCTCCTGACCACCAGGGGGCGACTCCTCTGGTTGTATAAAAGTCTATGCTTCATGTGTTAAAGCTGCATTCTCTCTACTGACCACCAGGGGGCGACTCCTCTGGTTGTATAAAAGTCTATGCTTCATGTGTTAAAGCTGCATTCTCTCTACTGACCACCAGGGGGCGACTCCTCTGGTTGTATAAAAGTCTATGCTTCATATGTTAAAGCTGCATTCTCTCTACTGACCACCAGGGGGCGACTCCTCTGGTTGTATAAAAGTCTATGCTTCATATGTTAAAGCTGCATTCTCTCTACTGACCACCAGGGGGCGACACCTCTGGTTGTTTTAAAGCAACAAATCCTCAGATTTCATTAGATGGAAGCTGCAAATATTTGGCCTTTCTGCAAAAAAGTTCAAAATAGATGCCGATCAGCTAATTGTTTGAGTTGAAATAAAGAACAATGACTGGCAGCTGAAATTGAAAGACGTTTAAAGCATTGCCTAATGACTTTCATGTGCATCTCAGGGACCGACGCCATCCTCATGTCCAATGGAGGCTTTTACGGACGCACTGAGCGCACCCGCCAGTCGCCGCTCTACGACCGGGTGCCGCCTGACTCGCTGCCCCGAGCCGACTCCTACGACCGGCTGAGAGAGCAGCGTGGAGCCTCTCCCCTCGCTCGGAGCGCCGACCCTTTACCTCCTCCGCCTCTGCCGGACCAGCCGCCCGTGGGCCGCGAGTTCGACCCAGGCAGTGAGGACGAGGACCTGGACCGCGACGACGAGGACCCGGCCCTCGACATCAAACCGGTCCACCGTTTCGTCCCCGACTCCTGGAAGAACTTCTTCAGGGGAAGCAACCGCGGCAGCAACACACCGGGTTCCTCCGAGCCTGCCGCGCCCGCCTCCGAGCCCGCCTCCTCCTCATGTAACAACAACAACAGCACCAGCGGCGGGGTGCGCTGCTCCCCGCCACGCTCCCCCTCCGTTCCTGGGTCGTATCGCGACCCGTATGGCGGCTCGGGCGGCAGCTACAATTCGCGCAAGGAGCTCCTGGAGCTGCGGGACGCCCGCGAGTCCGAGTCGGGGCGCTCCCACCACACGGGCCTGACCTACGGCGAGCGGGTGGAGGAGTACCATCAGCGCTACGGCTTCATGAAGTCCTGGTCCGGGCTGCTGAGGATTCTGGGATGCGTTGAGCTGCTGCTCGGGGCGGTCGTGTTCGCCTGCGTCATCGCGTACATCCACAAGGACAACGAGTGGTTCAACATGTTCGGGTACTCGTCCCCTGGGGGAGCGTACGGCGGCGGGTACGGCGGCATCACAGGCGGGTCCTACTACTCGGGCCCCAAGACGCCGTTTGTGCTGGTGGTGGCCGGGCTGGCCTGGCTGGTGACCGTCATCGTGTTGGTGCTGGGCATGACCATGTACTACCGCACCATCCTGCTGGACTCCACCTGGTGGCCTCTGACAGAGTTCATCATCAACCTGGTGCTGGCGGTGCTCTTCATGGCTGCAGGTGGGCTTCTTTATTCATTTTATTTTAAAGAGACACGTGTACAACATTCAGGGTTCTCACGGTCATGGGAAAAAACTGAAAGAGTCGGGGGATTTTAAAAATAGTTATTTTCAGGCCTGGAAAATCCTTGAAAAAAAAATCCTTCTTAAATCAGTTCTTCTTACAAAGTCATAATATAGAGTTGTGAATATCTACCGTAAAAGTCATGTTACAAGCCGCTACTATCTTCGGTGTGTGTCTATGCTAGCTCCCCGCTGTAGCCAGCTAGCGCTGCTGTTAGTTCTCCGCTAGCTCCCCAACAACCACCGAAGGTAGCGGGGCCAGCCCCAGCTCGACGCCCGACTTGGGCAGCAGCAGCGGGGAGCTAGCAGCAGCAGCGCTAGCTTACTACAGCGGGCAGCTAGCTGAACACCCACCGAAGGTAGTAGCGGCTTGTAACATGACTTTTACGGTAATTTAATAAAGTAAAATGAGTCTGTTTTTCCACGCTAAATATTTGTTGTCTTTTGGTGCGCCAGGCATCGTCTATGTCCGGGACACGACCCGCGGAGGCCTCTGCTCCTACCCGGTCTTCAACAACGGCATCAACGGGGCGTTCTGCCGCACGGAGGCGGGCCAGACCGCCGCCATCATCTTCCTTTTCGTCCTTCTGGTGGTGTATCTGATCGGAGCCGCCGTGTGCCTCAAGCTGTGGAGGCACGAGGCTGCGCGCAGATACCGGGAGAAGCACGGCCGCGAGGTGAGCTTTTATTTTAAGCCTCGGGATTCTTCTCAAAATCAAAGGATCCTTCATGCTGACGACACACACACACACAGACACACAGACCACAATGCAACAGCAAAACCACAGATTCTGCAAACAGGCTTTCAAGGTTTGAGTCGGTGGAGTCCTGCTGGGGGGCAAACCCTGCACATTGTTTACTGATTTCTATTGTTACAAAAGTCCTTTTTTCATGTCTTGTTTGTTCCTATTTTGGTCTTTTAAAAGAGTTGCATTCTGGGACATTTGATGTGCTTTCTTGCTCAAAGTTTAACGAGAGGATTGATACCACTCTTGTGTCCGTGGGGTAATTAGGAAGCGCAGCAACCAGGAGACAGGTAGCTTAGCTTAGCAAAAAGACTGGAAACGAAGGAAACGGCTAGCATGGCTTCGTCCATAGGGGACGAAACCCTCTTAAAGCTCGTTAATTAACCCTGTGTTTTGGCTGTTTTACTCCGTACAGAAAGAAATGTGAGTAGTGATGTAAAGTCTCTGTTTTGTGAGTATGGTCCTCTACATAATTACATCAAGTGTCGTCCTTTTTCCCGAGGGCCAAAAGACGCAAAAGCAGAGATAGTGAACAATGTGACAGCTATTTTATGTTGTTCAATACATGTAAAAATGACACGTTGGCGCTAATGGGGCCATGCTACCTATTTCCCCGCCGTTTCCAGTCTTTATGCTAAGCTAAGCCAACCGTCTCCCGGCTGCAGCTTCGTATTCAACGCCCAGACATGAGAGTGGCATCAGTCTTCTCGCCTCCTGTGAAGCGTCGTCATTGGTTCCTTGTTAAATGGGGTTTTGTTTTTTGTGAACACAGATGTATCCCACCGACACTCGAGCGGCAGAAATCTTGGTGAGCGGCTGGCAAACACAATCACATCTGGGTTGACGAGCTCAATCGGCACGACGACGTTGACTCTGTTTGTTTGTTTGTTTGTTTGTTGTTTTTCCTTAAGATGGCGCCTGTGCCAGCTCCGGCTCACAGAGCTCCAGTGCAGGTCGAGGGCTCTTCGGTGGTTCCCATCAGAGCCGCCGCTCAGAAAGCGGTTCCGCTGCACATTTTACAGGGAGCGATCCCGTCGGGACACATTCCCAAACCGGTCATTGTGCCCGACTACGTCGGGTAAGAAGCTGATATAGTTCTCTTATAGACGCTCATATCGGTTCTTGTGTGAGAGAAAATATCAATTCATTTAAAATTAGGAAAATAATTGAAATTTCTTCGTTGTTATTTTATGTCAATAGTCTCTCTTGAGCAGCAACACCAGAAAGTTACAGATTTCCAGAATATTAAAATGTTTTGTGCAACAATTATAGTACAAAAATACTACTACTAAAATAAATAATAAAAATAATTATAAAAAATAATTATGAATGAGTAAAAATATACAAACAAAAAATGTATGAATTAAGAAAAAAAATGTAATTTTATTTTCAAATTAGTATTTATTACTTATTTTAAATAACATATATACATTTTTGTAAAAAAAAAGGTTTGCATTTTCCTTTTTAATTTTTTTTTTTAATTTTTGAATGTATTTATTATTATTTATTTATTATAAGCTCTGAGTTTCTTCTGAAAAACAAGTGTGTTTAAAAATGAAATGTATTATTATAGTTATTATTTTTATTATTATTATTATGACCGGCGTGACTTCCTCCTCCTGCAGGAAGTACCCGACCATCCGGGCGGACGAGGAGCGGGACCAGTACCGGGCCGTGTTCAACGACCAGTACTCCGAGTACAAAGAGCTCCACGCAGAGATGCAGGCCATCCTCAAGAAGTTTGACGAGATGGACGCCATGATGCGCAGTCTGCCTCAGCAGCCCGCCAGCCAGAAGGTGATCGAACCCTCGAGTCTCTCTGCTCTCTATCTTCTGACCTATAGTCCGTGTGAAAGCCTCTTTCTTCTCATTTTCATCACTATTTTTACTTATTTATGTATTTAACTTACCATTTAATAGAGTGTATGTTCACTAGGCTCTCATGGTTTCGTTGATGTTGCAATGCATCATGGGAATTGTAGGAACCCAGGGATTTATATTCTCCTCAAAGCTGAGGTGTGTGTGTGTGTGTGTGTGTGTGTGTTTAACAATTCCAGAAGTTACCTTTTGCATCTGTATATGTGGCACCCAATTGCATTATGGGAACTGTAGGATCTTGTATTTCTGTTGCTTTACGTGTGCTACTTCTCCTCAAAAATAAGGACTGAATTTCTCGTGTTGTGTGTGTGTCTAACAATGGCAAAATTATCCTTTAACATCTGAATGTGCAGCACTCTTAATTATATGGACTGTATATATTGCATTATGGGAATTGTAGGCTCGAGCTGGGGATTTAAATTCTCCTCAAAGTAGAGGCTTACAGTTCAAAGGTCGTCTCCAGGTCATCAGGTGTTTGTTGGCGCTCTGGGGGAACATTCTGCAGTCTTTGTCCCTCGTTACTTCCTGTGTTTGCACTTCCTGTTCCCGCTGCACTTCCTCCTCCACCCTCAGATTCCTCCTCTGCTCCGCCCGGCTGCTGATTTAAAAGTCAAATTAAAGGATTGTCTTGCGCTCCTTTTCTTCACTGAAAACCACTTGAACTCTTTGTCTCTCTTCTCTTCTCCTCTTCCTCTCTTCCTGCAGGAGGTCGATCGCATCAACAGAATCCTCCAGGACTACCAGAGGAAGAAAAATGTGAGCGTGTGTGTGAATGTGTGCGTGTTTACACACACATATATATATATATATATTATAGCGAGAGAAAGAGAGATATAGATATATACTTATTTAAAAATATAAAAATTCATTTATATATCAATATATTTTATACATGAATAACCATAAATATATGTGTGTATATATATGTGTATGTGTGTATATATATATATATATATATATATATATATATATATATATATATATATATATATATATATATGTGTATATATATGTATGTGTATATATATATGTATGTATATATGTATGTATATATATGTATGTATATATGTATATATGTATTAAAAAAAAAATATATATATATATATATTTTTTTTTTAATACATATATATATATATTTTTTTTTAATACATATATATGTATGTATATATATATATATATATATATATATATATATATATTTTTTTTTTAATACATAAATGTATAAATATATTTTGATTTCTACGACCCTTAATCGTGAACCTCTTTTTAACTTTTAGTAACTGACATCGTGGACTGATGATATAAACACTGTTTACACATCTAGAAATTAAACAAAGAAGCTCTATAAACAGGAAGTGTTAAATCTACATTTGAATAAATATTTTTCAGCCAAATCAAATAGTTACAGGATAATTCACCATTTTGTTTCTTTATAAGTCATTTAATACTTGACTTCTTTCTCTACAGGGTTTGCATAAAGGTAATAAAGTAGTTTATGAATTTGAGCTATGAGTTTACAGATGATTATAATCCCTCCTCTCTATAGTGGAGGTTCATGGAGTTCCACTTCAGTTCATTTAGTTTGTACGCCCTCTGGTGTTTAGGAGAATAATGCAGCTCAAAGAGAGTAACACCAACAAACTGAAATATACTCACTGTTTGAAGCGAGTGAATGAAGTTTATGATGCATTAATCTAAGAGAAAAACGTCTCATTTGTTTTTACAAATTTAGAAAATTTGGCGTATAGTCAAGCATCAAAGGATCCGTCTGGTGGTTATTTTTTTGTTTTTAGTATCATTTATTTTTGTAACTGTAAAATGTGCTCATAAATATAGTTTTATTTTATGAAAACTACTACTCACAAATATATTTAACAGTGCATTTGTTTGGGACTATTTTCAGCGGCGGATGAACACGTGATACTTCGAGTGTATTAGTAGTAACTGCTGCTCCCTGAAATAACCCAGAAAACGGTGAATAAAGTGTGTTTCTGCGTCTTCACACCAGGACCCGACCTTCCTGGAGAAGAAGGAGCGCTGCGAGTACCTGAAGAGCAAACTGTCGCACATCAAGCAAAAGATCCAGGAGTACGACAAAGTGATGGAGTGGAACGACGGCTTTTAGCTTAACGCCGAGTGAAGGAGTGACACTTCGGCCCGTTAGCGTAGCTTAGCACAAAGACTGGAAGCGGAGGGGAACGGCTAGCCTCGACAAACAGAATCAGCCTACAAGCGCCTCTCAAGATCACAGATTTACTCGTGATTAGTTAAAAACAACTTTTAAATACAACTATATAACAATAAATATGAAGTTGAAGAATATTATTAATATTGTTTTATTTTTATTTTACATCAATATGTGGATAAATATATTAATACATTTTTAAAAAAAAGTTAATTAACCTCATTATTTTGGTCTTGGCGTACAGATATTCTTTTGCTTTTTTATAGCGTGTAAATCTTGATTTTCATAAAGATAGATTTAAAAATAATGTCTGTTAATAAACTATCTGTCGCTGAAGGAGGTAACACGTTGACGATTGAGCCAACTAATCAAAGTATTGAAATATTTCTATATTTCACGTCTTATGAGACGATTTTCTTTGGAAAAAATATCCATTAGTGGAGTTTATCTCTGTATTATTCCCATAAAATGATTAACTGAAGCACACAATTCAGAAAAAAAACTTGTTAGCATTGAATTACAGACACGATCAAAGACTCCAGACTAAAAAACTTTGAGGGCAATTAATTAGTTTTGTCTCAAATAGAGTTTCTAAATCAACCACAACACACAAAATGTTCTCTAACGAGCTTTCAAAGGTGCCGGTCAGCGGCCTTTGGCTAGCAGTTTCCACCCGTTCCCAGTCTTTATGCTAAGCTAACGGTCTCCTGGCTGTTTAAATGACGTGAGAGAGTGCCGTCAATCTTCTCATCAATCGCTCCAGCTGCAAGCAAATAACACTATTCCTTTTTACTGAATATGCAAGTACCGTAAAAGTTGGGTTACAAGCCGCTACTACCTTTGGTGGGTGTCCCCGCTGTACCCAGCTAGCGCTGCTGCTAGCTCCCCGAGGCTGCTCCCGCTACCTTTGGTGGTTGTCGGGGAGCTAGCAGCAGCGTTAACTGGTTACAGCGGGAAGCTAGCAGCAGCGCTAGTAGAGAGCTAGCAGCAGCACAAGTGGGGAGCTAGCAGCATGTTAGCTGGCTACAGCGAGGACACCCACCGCATGCAGTAGCGGCTTGTAACCCAACCTTTACTGTGTGTGTGTGTGTGTGATACTGTGATTAGCTCTTAAACTCACTGATTTCTGCTGTGAACGTGATTTTTCTGTGGAAGGTGGAAGAACAGAAAAGGTAAAGAAATAAAAGCCGCTGCATAATTTTGCCGCGACACAACTTTCACTATATGACAAATGAACTGCTTTGTCCAGACAAATCCCCAACGAGCCCGTTTACTTTTAATTGCACAGTGTCTTTTTTTTTTACTGTATCTTTAAATGTTTTCTTTATATAATTGTAAATGTTGTATGTTGTGACACTTTCGTTCTACCATTTCACACCGATTCAACATTGTACTTTATAGTCACTTAAGTGGCTGAATCTCTGCTCTTCATTGGACCTCGCGGTCGACAGGAAATGACATCACAAAGTCTGTGTTTTCCTCCGGTCGCCAAGTACTTACGTTGCTGTAAATGTCCGTAGTATTTCGTAATTTAAAAGTGATTATTTGGTGCTTTCTGTCTGCTGAATACAGGTTTTGTTTCTGCGTTGACGGTCTGTGGTTTTCCCCTTTCTTTGATCAGTAGACGGTTTTGTTTTACGGGAAAATGGAAGGAGGAAAAACTCAGCAGAATAAATTTACTTCTGTTAATTTTAAGTCTTTTGTTCGAGTCATTTTTTTCCATGCAAAAACATTCATTGCAATCTTTCAAATGTGAGGATTTGTTTGTTTTCTTGGTCTTTTCATGTTTAAACACAACTTTTAATGGAGTCATCTGTGATAACAATCATAAGCTAAAAACAACTGCATATCAATTATTATTCAGTTGAATAATTAACAATAAAATAAATATGAAGCATTATTTTCCTTCTGATCTTTTTAGGTTTCTTTCATCCATCACCAACTTAGTTGTTAAATTGATTATTTTTATTTATCCCAAGACAAAAAAAGTTGAAAAAATAAGTATATATATACTATTTTAATGATTATTTTACTTAATGAGTGTACATAAATGTCTTGCAGTATGTAGACATATGTATATTCTAAATAAGTAAACATATACATTTTATTTATTATATATATGAAATATTTCGAGACATTTCCTTGAGGATTTCCGGTGATGTTGACGGTAACGTGACACCTGTGGGAGGGGGCGTGGCTACGCTGGTTGAGAGCGGTGCTCACCTGGGTGTGTCCGGGGTTGTTATATTTTTATCAGCGGCTGCAGTTTCAGTTGAAGCATTCGAGGTAGAGCAGATACACGCAGACAGGTGAGTGTCCGCTTCAGAGACCCGCGGGCTTCAGAAGGCTCGGTACCGTGTTACCTGTAACAGGTGTGTCGTTTGGAGACAATATTTAATCAATCATTTCCTCTCCTCTCCTGAGTTGTCGAAACATAATGTTGTTGAATTGTGAAAAAGTGCCGTTTTATTGTGAATTAACCCAGTAATTGTTTGAATATGTCGTTTGTCACTTTATGTGGATTAAACATGAAGTTTTGTGGTTTTGAAGTTTTAAATAACACGAATTTTGAGGCGAAAATACTGCTTCAGTTTGGGCTGGTTTACTGTCGCCGCAAAACCCGGTTGGGAAAAATCCCGTTTAAGAGACAGACGGCATGTTTTGGAGGTTTTGGTATAATTGTAAACAAAACTGAAACTATAAATCGATTAGTTGATCGACTGAATAATAATCGGCTGTTTTTATTATGAAATGATCGTTTACGTTATTTGTCTTGCAAAAATGCCTAATAAATTCCCTTGGCCCAGCCTCTTTACAATGGGAGGAAATGCTTCATGTATTTGTTCTGATGTCATAGTAGACTTACTTATCTCGTATCTTTAGGTTCAGGAGTGATGATTGGACGAACTACTAAGAATGTATCTTTAATACTCAAATACAGAACTCAATCTGCAGATTAATCAATAAAGACCATTTTCATTAGTTGCTGCTTGCTGTTAAACATGTTTTTTATTAAAGGTAAAAATCTTCTTGCAGATTCCTTTCACGGAGCAGCACCAGTGGATTCAGCAGTCATGTCCTCCAGGCCCAATGGGAGTCCACCTCCCTACGAGTCGGATACTGGATAGTGAGTCTATGATTTATTGTCTTATTCACAGAGCTCAAGTTAAAGACCGACTGCATGTAAACAAGTGCCTCAAATATGGAAGCAAAGAAAGGCCACAATATAGGTTTGATTTAAATGTTGAGAAATTAAACTTAAAATTTGTTATTTCACAGATCAGGAAAGAGAATTTACATGTTTACGTCTTTAATCTGAATTATTTTCTTGGTTTTAATGTTCAATTTGAGCACCTTGATGTTGTTTGCTGTAAATAACAAAATTGCACAACTTTTTGACAGGATGTTTTCCAAATAAAATCCAAATATTTTTTTAATTGAATATTTTCCTCTCAACCATGCAGGAGGAGGAGGGAGGGGAAGGGGAACACATATTTTTGAAAACGCTTTTTAAGATATAAAACACGAGTCTTTTGGGATAAGTTGACATCTTTTTCCCGCCTTGCCGTCTTATCTGGCGTGAGGCTGTTCCTGAGCGGCCACAAGATCCATATTTTGTAGAATAAGACTTGTTTTCTCGTGCTTTTCACGCCTTTTTTACAGTGCAAAATGTACTAAGCTAAGCTAACCTACCGATTCGATGCTCTTCTTTAGTAACGTCGCTCCCCAGCCGGCCTACTCCTATTACCCAGACGACGAGTTCCAGCACTTCTACCGCTGGACGTCTCCGCCGGGCATCCTCAAGATCATGTCCATCATCGCCATCGTGATGTGCGTGGCCATATTTGCCTGCGTTGCCTCCACGCTGGCATGGGACTCCCAGGGAGCCATGGGCGGCTTCGGCGGCATCGGCGGTGGCTACGGAGGAACGGGCGGCTTCAGCGGCGGCTACGGCAGCTTCGGTAGCGGCGGCGCATACGGAGCTGGGAACAGCTACGGCTACGGCGGGATCGGGGGGAACTACAACGACCCCCGAAAAGGCAAAGGGTTCATCATAGCCATGGCGGCCATCACGTTCATCGCCTGCTTGGTCATCTTCATCATCATCGTGTCCCACCAGAGCCTCTCGGAAAGCCGGAGGTTCTACCTGGCGGTCGTGATTATCTGCGCCATCCTGGCGCTGCTCATGCTGATAGCCGCCATCGTCTACCTGGTGGCGGTGAACCCAACGGCGCAGTCGTCCGGGTCGGCCTATGGCAGCCAGATCGCCGGCCTGTGCGCACAGTACCAGCGACCGCAGACTTCGGGAGTGTTCGTCAACCAGTACCTTTACCACTACTGTGTGGTGGAGCCGCAGGAGGTGAATGCTTCTTCCTTACGTGCACAAATAAAGATTTTATGTGTGGGTTTTTTGTAACTTGGTGGTTTTTCGCGTCCTCTTCCAGGCCATTGCGGTGGTGTTTGGCTTCCTGGTCGCCATCTGTCTCATCATCATGCTCGTCTTCGCTCTAAAGACTCGCCAGAAAATCAGTAACTTTGGCAAGAGCAACATCTTGTGGAAGAAGGTGAAGGTCATCAATGAGATGGAGCCGCCGCAAGACGTGGAGGCGTGGGTGAGTTAACTGTTTAGAACTAAAACGATTCATCGTTGTTTTGGGCTGTTTTTAAAGGGCCAGCGTGTCAAATTTAGGGCCATCTGGTGGTGAGGTTGTAGATTGCAACCAACTGAATGCCGCTGCGCTTTCTCCTGCGTTGGCGGTACCGCGGTTTTTACTCTCTGCAGCTCACGTTACTACGCTTCATAAGATTTATGTGCTAAAGCTGCATTCTCTCTCCTGCCATGAGGGGGCGTCTCTTCTGGTTGTATAGAAGTCTATGCTTCATGTGTTGAAGCTAAAAAAATCTTGAAAATGCAAAAACTTGTTTTGAAGGTATGTTGATTCTTTAGAGGCGGAAATGGTTGCTTCCATTCAGTCAATTTGTTAAACAATCAGTCTATTTTAACATTGATGTCAGTTTTTTTATGCTTTCTTTTCATTCTGAATGACACATTTTAGAAGAAACTCGTGAGCACACAACATTTAAAGTGGTGCTTTTTTGCGATCACGAGCGTCTCCTAGAAGGAGAAGACAAGGGAGTCGGGTGTTTTTGTCTCAGCCGAAGTGGTTCAACCTGTTGGCTGTCACCTGGTGATCAGCGGGGGAGGGGAAGCACCGGCGGTTTCAGGGTGTGGCTTTGACACAGACAAGAGTTTCAATGTCATGCGACGAACTCAAACAACAGTAAAAACCTGGACTTTTATAACGGTCGAGTGTTTAAGGTCTCGACTCTCTAGAGGACTCCGGCCTCTTGAGGAGCCTCGCACACGGGGAGGCCCTCTGCTCAGAGTTAGGGAGTCACGATGACTTTCTGCTGCCGCGGAGAGGAGGAACCGGTCGGACCAAAAGCTCTGGAACAAAGCCCACCAGTTAGAACACACACACACACACACACACACACACACACACACACACACACACACACACACACGCATAGAGACAGGCGCACACACAGAAACATGCACCCACATGGGAGACACACACACACACCCCCACCAGTAATGCGACACTGGGAACCAGAGGTGTTTTTTTATTCTACTGCAGCTCGTGGGAAGCCGTCAAAGTGCTGAGGCGGCACATTCTGTACCACATGCATGTTGTGCTGCAACACAACATGCATGTTGCGCTGCAGCGCAACATGCTGCGGGTTAAGTGGGACAAGTCCATGCAGGTTTCATCATTCCAGAGTTCAATCCGTCCGTACAGCAAGTCACACGTGTGGTAACAAACGTACAGATTCCAGAGGCACTTTATTTCAGTCCAAGTTGTTTCATCAAATAACCCCAAACTGTTCATTTTAATATCGTATATTACACAGAAAAGCATCAAATCGGCATTCCAGAAGCGAAAATGACCAAATATTTGGCCTTTGATGTTTAAAAAGTATTTTAAATGGTTATTTGCTTAATAAAATAGTTCTAATTTTACATAAAGAAATACTGAAGTTGTATATTTTGGTGTTTTTCTTCCTCCTGAAGGTGAACAATGTGTCAGCGGGCCCTGAGGTGCTCCCGATGTCGGACTACCCCGAGAAGCTGCGCGGCTCCAGGAGCCACCTGGACGACGAGAGCACCAACTACGACAAGCCGGCCTACAGCTACTCGCCTCCGTGGGTACCGCTCACCTCACGCTGCCGTCTCATGCATCATGTCTTTATTGCGGCAGTAAAACCGAGTGAAATACTTTAGAGCTGATTGTTGGGAATCGTCACAAGAACACGTGATGGAAACAGGAAGTCACTGCTGGTGCACTGTGTACTTCCTGCTGTGTCACGTGATCTGTGAACCACAGTTCATTGTCATGGATTCTGCATCTGTCCCACTTCGTCCCCGCAGGCCTTCAGAGGAAGTCCTGCCCTTGCAGAACGGCGCCCCCTACGGCACAAACTCGGAGGTACCGAGCTCCACCGGGAGGCCCAAGAAGAGGCGCGCCGGCCGGCCGCGCCGCACCGACGGGAACGACACCGACTACAACTCCTCCGGAGACGAGCTGGACGACAACGAGTTCGACAGGTAGGATGAAGCTTAAAAAAGGCTTCAGGTCCTTTTTAAAATGCTTCTATGAAGATCATTTGCACTTTATGTGAGCTGGTTGAAACATTTTATTTATTTATTTTTATTTATACAACACATTATGAATATGTTATTGAATCCTAAAAGTTAAAAAGTAACTTACTTTATTGACAAAAAACAACATAACTTTTTAGAAATTTATGTGAGAACAAACAAATAATCAGTGAGGTGTGTAAAATTGTGTTGGTCTGCACCTCCCAGAACTACGGTGGCCTGCAGGGTTTGGTTTGTCCCTTCTGGGCTACCGTAGGAACATGGCGGACTCCGCCTCCCTAATGTAGATATGGAGGGAACGAAAATGCAACGATTCTTAGTTTCAGGTGATGATATACAAATAAAAACAAAGTTAATAATGTCATATTACAATCTCTTCTATAAATCCTTTGAAATGCTAAAAACTGGACCTTATTAAAAAAAAAAACACCAAGCACTTAGTTAAAAACTTTTCCTGTAGAAGTACAGAAAAACGATCAGGCCATCGTACAGAAATGAATATTATATTACATTTCTGCTCATTTTCAAAATGGCCCTTTAAATACCTTATTTAAATACATTTCACTTTGTTCCCACCACTGCCAACTGAAGCTGGTCGTCTAATATATATATTTTTCTGTAATTTAAGTCTCCTCTCTCTCCTCCTCCTCGTTTTCCTCCAGTGAATTCCCTCCGATAGTGAACGAGCCGGACCGCAACGATTACAAGCGTCAATTCGACCGCGACCACCAGGAGTACAAAGACCTGCAGGCCGAGCTGGACGCGCTCAACAAGAGTCTGTCCGAGGTGGACCGCGAGCTGGATGACCTGCAGGAGGGCAGCCCGCAGTACCTGGTGAGCGTCTGGCGTGTGCATGCACTCGCTTGTTCATATTTCTCATGTGACGAGTGCCATTATTTTATACTTGAGGCATTTTTTGGGATATTTAAACAAATTGAAAGATGATTTTCTGGCAGCAAGGAATGTAGCTTTAATCAATATTTATTTACTAATATTATGAAATGGATCAATGTGAAAAGAATCGATTTACAGAGAGAGTTATCACCAACTTTGCAGTTTTAGCATCTAATAACTCATCGTTTTGTTTTTTTTAAAGCCGACAAATAAAACGTGTAGTCTCAGCGCTCTCGTTTATGCAGCAGAGAGTTAGAAACCAGCTGGTCAACAAAGTGGAGCAATAAGCAGCTAAAGAGACCAGCGTTTCCCTCAGGAGGAGGTGGAGACCAAAAACGGAGCTAAAAGAGAGAATATTGGACTTGTGAGCGTCTTCTTTTGTCCTCCAGTGGCCACAAATGTTTGTTTTTTGAAGTCTTTTACACACTGAGGGAGATTATTTGTATTTGTGCAATTATTTAGCACATTACAGGGCGAAAAGGTGCTTTTACACTACAAATAAATGCGTCCTGCAAGGAGCGGGTTGAGTGGCATCTTTATGAATCAACAACACAGTCTTCACTGTCCGAACCAAGAAAGTAAACTTTATTACGGCGCGCGACGCCGCAGAATTTTGTTCCAATCGGATGCAAAGAAGTGACACAGGGCCAGAACCTTTTTGAAATCAAAAGCAGCTCGCATAAACTTTCATGTTTCCACTGTTTATTACTTCATCACATGCATGTTAAAAACACAGGACAGTTTGTTTTTTTTAATGTATTTATTTAAATTGTTGTGTGTGCAGAGAACAATAAACTGAAGCCAGAACAGGAGCGGGTGTAGAAAACAGAATCTGATCCGTTCTGTTCTCACGTATTGATGTGTTGACTCTGGAATCGATCGTCTAAACGAGAGAGAGTCGTCCGTATCCATCCGCCCAGCCCTATTTAATCCTCCTCTCAACGTTAACAAAGGCAGTGCAGACCACATCCGCTTCCTTCAGTTCGTACCTTTCACAATAAAAGCCCGAGACGCAAAACATTCGCTGTGCAAAGGCCTTTAGGCAGATGGAGTGCAGACTAAATAAAGCTTATTTTTCAGTGAAAATCTTAAATGTGATATTTTGACTCTTTGACAGGATGCTCTGGATGAGTACAACAGGATAAAGAACATTAAGAAGGTATGTGGGATCTTTGTCGAGGACCGATTTAGCATTCTTAAATTTATTTTTTACAACTTTCTGATCGTATAACTCATCCTCACGCCTCCTTCCTGTTCTCTTGTCGTGTACACAGTCTCCAGACTATCAGGTGAAGAAGCGCAGGTCTAAATACCTGAAGTCCAAACTGAATCACATCAAGAAGATGGTCAGCGACTACGATCGCCGGGCCTGAGTGACCACGAGGATGCTCACGACCAAATCGGGACACGACAAACTAAATTTACGACGGCAGACGTTGGAGGACGGAGCGACGCTGATCAAACAGACACACACACACACACCTCTGTATTCTCTGTTGTTATGCCGCTCTTTGTATTATGAGTGTCAGCTGCCATAGACACTGTCATATGTATTTATTTCTGCAGTGAACACACAATAAGACGTAATCCCTGTTTTTTGTTTTTAAAAGCTATTGTCACAATGACTCATTGTAAGACGTTAAATTTTTTTAATTCTTGCTTTATTTTCATCTTTAATCCTGTCTCAGCGACATAAACTTGTAAATATGTGGGAAACAGTTGTTTTTTTTTAAACGTTTTAAATTTTTTTTAGCATGTATGTGTTTCTTTAAGGATAGTAGGACATTTTTGTGTGTTCAATACGATGTGCTATGAGGTGTGATAGCTTTTTATTGAAATAAATACCTTATTGAATACTTTTTCTGCCTGTTCTTAAACAGTATGTGGCCGGTCACACCGAGATGACTCGCTAGAAGTAGCTCTGCTCGTAGATGTCACTCTTAACCGAGCCAGCCAATCAAAATTAAGCAAGAGGCAGGCGTTACTACTTTGCTATTGACTTCCTGTCCCCATAATTTACTAAATGAACATCATGCTGTATTGAAGACTTGAAACTAGAGATTGAGACATAAACTCATGTTTACAATGTTTGCTGAAGAAATACATAAAGAGAGAAGTAGTCCTTTATATAGACTTCTATACAACCAGAGTAGTCGCCCCCTGGTGGTCAGAGAGAATGCAGCTTTAACACATGAAGCGTAGACTTCTATACAACCAATCGGTAGAGAGGATGCAAGTTTTAAGACTCTCCACTCGGCAGAACTGGAGGTTGTTGCCAAGTTTGCGACGCGTCTGTGTGATCGGCCTCTAAACGTTGTGAATGACGACGTATACCGGAGACTCCTAGAGTGTGAAAAAAGCCCTCTTGATTTAAAGCCTCTACATGCAACAGTTTCACATGATTAAAGCAGCTTTCAATTCATTTTGATGGCTTTGTGTGTTGAAAATTTAAGCAGTGCTTGTTGCTGTCGTCCACGGTGGCTTTTAATACCCGAAGGACAATACGATACCCAAAAGAAATGCATATGGTAACGTAAATCAGATGTATTTTCAGCTTATGCTGCTGCCCCTAGTGGCCAAACAAAGCAATGCAGGTTTCAAGGAAGTGTTACAAAACTGCCCGCTGACGCCACATGACAACGACACACGGCACACTGAAGCAGAGGAAGGTCCCGACATCAGTTGGGATGCTTTGTTTTTCTCATTTATCCCGTTTTGGTTTTCCCTCTTTTGTAATTTCCGCACACTGACACGAAACATTTCACATTGAAACGCACTGAACCCGGTTGGAATTTTCAGGCCGTGGTTTTGAACTGTTCGGTCTGCATCGAGTGTCTCCGCAGAAGCATCCTCCTGGTCAACTCTTTGGGGTGGCCGGGAGGAGCGGAAGGGAGGAAACCCCTCGCCCCGGACTCTTTCTCACAGAAACCACCTCCGGCACCGGAGTTGAGGTTGTACACGTTGGGGTTGTTGGCTGAGTTAAGCGCCAGAGGTGGCAGAGATCTAGGCTTGGCCTGGGAGATGTGGTCCAACAGGAAGGCTCCAGATCCTCTGCGCTCGTACCCGGATAGCACCCTCCGACTCGGGCCCGACGTGGCCAGCGACTCCCTGGAGCCCAGCATGCTGGAGCAGCGTAGAGGGGCGAGCCTCTTGCCCTCCGTCAGGTCTCTCGCTTTCTGCTGGGACTCCTCGGGCAGATTGCGGACATTCCTCGCGAGCTGCGGGTCCGAGCTGTAGATGTCCCCGAGCTTGCGCCTCTGGATTACATTGTGAAGGCTTGACGAGGCCATGCTGTGAAGCGGAGTGCTAAGGTTTTTGGCACCGGAGAAGGACGACGAGGAGGCGAGAGAATCCGTTCCGAGGTTTGCAGAGTGGAGGTTAGGGTGGGAGGCGGAGTGGGACGACAGGAGACCCGGTAAGGAGATCTTTTGTCCCGCTTGTTTGGCACATTCATTCTTTACTTCCACTTCTTTGTCCCTCGCTGAGCTCCCTTCATACCACTTGAAGCCGTCGCTTGTTATATTTGTGCCGTCTAGTTTGTGGATTCTGAGGGCGAGGTCCTCAGGGTGGTAGAGGTCTTTGCTGTTTTCTGAAGATGATGCCGCATTAAGCTGCTGGCTGAGCAGAGATGCTGGGATCTTCAGCCAGGGCTCGGAGTTTAACCTCAGGAGGGGCTGCTGCAGGCCGTTTGGCGCAACTTGGCCGAACCTTTGAAACCGGGATGGGGAACAGGGATGGGAGCTCACGCCACTGTACTGGGCTTCTTTGAAGGAGAAGACGGTCTTTGGGGGACATAAGGAAGGGGAGGTAATGAGCTGGATTTCTGAGGGAGACGCGGGAGCCGCTGATGCCATTTTGTCGGTCCGATCGAGAGGACCCAGGGAAGGGATGCCGAGGTATTGCTTGGCTTGCAGTTTCCCACACGGGAACTTGTCGGTGGCTATGATGATCACCTCCTTGCCCTTAGCCTTGCACGTGTCGAGCAGCAGCTTTAGAACCTTCCAGTCTCCGGCCATGACCGCGTAGACCAGCGCCGACGTCCCGGACTGATCCTCCAGGCCGACGTCCGCCCCGCTGGCCAGGAGCAGCGATGCCACCTCGGGGCCGGCTTGCTCAAGGCAAGCGTGCATCAGCGCCGAGCGGCCCTCTTTGTCCTGGATGTCCGGGTCCGCTCCCTTCTCCAGGAGAAACTGGACCAGCTTGACCCGGCTGGCGCTCTGGGCGTCGGTATGCTGGGTCCGGCAGGCCACCATCAAGGGCGTCTGGCCTTGGCCGTCGCTTTCGTTGACGTAGGCGCCTCCCTCCAGTAGCAGCCGCGTCAGTCGCAGGCGACGGAGGAAAACGGCTCTCAGCAAAGGGTTCCCTGAATCCATCGCCCCGGGATTACTGCCTTCTCCCTCCATCCCTCTTGGTCCCAGCTGGCAGGTTTTGGAGATGTATTTGGGCAGGTTTCTGTGGAAAATAACAAAACACTTTTAGAGAATTATTTATGGTATATATATATATATATATATATATATATATATATATATATATATATATATATATATATATATATATATGTGAAACCAGTAGTTTAGGTGTTGGAAAAGCAGAACATATAAAGTCATTGTCTATTTTTTCTTGCATATAGGATCCATTCAACAGCTCCTTTTCATGAGCTCGTCCTCCGCAGCACCAGCAGAGGCAGAGACGCTTTCTTTCAGCCTTTGTGCCGCTTGTCCTTGCTTCTCTCGGTTAGACCGGATGAGGTGGCCGATGTTAACGTCTCAGACGGCAACACAACGGATGAGTCACGGGCGTGAAATCAAAACACAGCAATGATGACGATGAATGACACACTGAACAAGCAACAAGTGTGGTAAGAAGAGTTTGAGTGATTCAATTTAACAAAACGATTCTTCTGTATATTAAGATTCTGCAGAGTATATTGCTGTTAGCGATATAGTGTAGCCCTGGTCCTCTATAGACTTCAGTGTCGTTCTGGTTCTCGACATTCTCAGTGTCGTAATGGTCTTCTATAGTCTTAGTGTAGTCATGGTCTTCTATAGTCTCAGTGTTGTCATGGTCCTCTATAGACCTCAGTGTAGTCATGGTCTTGTATAGTCTCAGTGTCGTCCAGGTTGTCTATAGTCTCAGTGTAGTCATGGTCTTCTATAGTCTCAGTGTCGTCCTGGTTCTCTGTAGTCTCAGTGTCGTCCTGGTTCTCTATAGACCTCAGTGTAGTCATGGTTTTGTATAGTCTCAGTGTCGTCCTGGTTCTCTATAGTCTCAGTGTAGTCATGGTCTTCTATAGTCTCAGTGTCGTCCTGGTTCTCTAAAGTCTCAGTGTAGTCATGGTCTTCTATAGTCTCAGTGTCGTCCTGGTTCTCTATAGTCTCAGTGTAGTCATGGTCTTCTATAGTCTCAGTGTCGTCCTGGTTCTCTGTAGTCTCAGTGTCGTCCTGGTTCTCTATAGACCTCAGTGTAGTCATGGTTTTGTATAGTCTCAGTGTCGTCCTGGTTCTCTATAGTCTCAGTGTAGTCATGGTCTTCTATAGTCTCAGTGTCGTCCTGGTTCTCTAAAGTCTCAGTGTAGTCATGGTCTTCTATAGTCTCAGTGTCGTCCTGGTTTTCTATAGACCTTCATCAGTAACCAGACCAGCAGAGAGAAGATGGTCTGGTTCTAGAGGGTTCTTCTTAAAGGTCCTTATCGGAGCTACCGCGTCAAATTCCAGTAAAACCAGATGACATCATTCAGGTTCACCAGAACCTCCTTCAGCTCAGACTCCAGCAGAGACCAGTCTATGGTGGACAGATCTAGATCCAACAAAGAACAGTCCACTTCTGAGACCCAGGACATATTTTTGGACCCGCAAAAGGGAACGGGGGCGTGGGAGAACCAGAACTAGGACTGAGACGGGACCTTGACGTATTAAATGAGAGTTTTTCTCAAGGGATCCTGGTGCTTAGAGACACTACCAACTTTAGTCCACAGGGTAACTTTGAATCAAGGATCTCAGCTTTTCTGGTCATCTTTAGTTCTTCATCACATCCCAGTTAAGAGGCTTTTGTTTTCCGTCCTCTTATTCTGCTTCATCATGCCGTCATCATCACGATCATCACTAAAAACAAGCGAGCTCTTTCTTTCTCCGGCAGCCACTCGAGACAAAACACCACCTGCATGCGCCATGTCTGACAGATGAGATGGAGGTGGTGTGCATTTAGTCATGCTGCTCCTTTTTTATTCTTCTTTCGCTTTTGTCTCTCTGTCACTGTTCAATCATCCAGTCAGTAAAACACTTTGTTACAGGACTACAGGTTCTGCTTTTAGTACCTGACAAATTCAATGTACTTGTACTTTTAGTATATATATAACCTGCTACTTTCTCTTCCACTCTGAGGTAAATATGTGTGTGATAAACTGAAGGATGAAGTGGTGCTTTTTTGTATTGATGATGAATGTTGGTGATAAACTGAAAGATGAAGTGTTTCCTTGCAGACATTCATGTTATATAAATGAGGTTATAAAAACGGCCTTTAAAGAGATGTTTCGTTACATTACACACACTCTGAAGACGCTACAGGTGAACAGGGTCAACACATGACCTCATAGATATCACCATGAACTATATCACTGACTGAGAGGAGGATTTATTGTATCACAAGTTTTATGAAATGATATTTTTTTATGTATGCAAATAAGGCGTTATGTATTGTTAACTTTTGGTGAATTTATGAGAAATCTAGAGACACAAAAAGATAAAAAAAATAACATTTGTTTGTTTTAGTCAGAAAGGAAACATATTATGGAAGATAAAATGTATTAAAATGTAAAACACATTTTAAAATGTTTTCCTGTCCCCTTTAAGTGAAACTAGCAATTAATAACAACTGTTGTATTAGCAAAGTATAAAGTAAAAGTACACACTTCTAAGGCAAAATGGCCCCTGTCAGAGACATGTAATATATTACACTATTTCACAATCATCGCACGCATGCAACATGCATCTAAGATATTTTTGATGCTGAAATGTTTTTATCTGCAAAGTGAAAACAGCTGTCCGGTACATTGAAGTAAGAAAAACACTATTTCCTTCTTAGAGGTGAGGGACCGGCAGGAGGAAAACGTTTCTCTGGCCATCATGATGGGAAACCACAGCCTGCAAAACGTCACAGCTACACTCAGCCTCACATCCTCCGCTCCGACTCTTTAGTGCGTTAAGTAACAACAACACACAGCCGGTCGTACCTCGGGGGCTCGAGCTCCTCCAGGTGTAAAGAAAGCCTCCGTGCTCACCTGATGCTGCTGTTAAACCCTCACACTGAAGATAAAAGTCTGCACTTTCTCCCCATTATGTGACCACGCAATTCCCTTCAAAATAGGCGTGGTGATACTTACACACACACACACACACACACACACACACACACACACACATACACTGTACAGCTCTTATTCTGCAGTGTTGTGTTTGCAGCCCGCCTGCAGAGAATAGAAAGTCTCCACTTCACCTGAACACTCGTCCTCTGTAAGAGCTCTCTAACACCTCTGTGTTAGAGAGCGTGTGTGTGTGTGCGTGTGTGTGTGTGTGTGTTTGTTCGTGGCGCACACGTCCGATCTCGAATAGATAAAATGTGTGAAAATGCTGCAACAAAGGCTGCACATCAAGCCAGACCAACCTTATCCTGACAAAACAATGAAGTTTAGTTGATACGTGTGTGTGTGTGTGTGTGTGTGTGTGTGTGTGTGTGTGTGTGTGTGTGTGTGAGTGTGCGTGTGTGTGTGTGTGTGTGTGTGTGTGTGTGTGTGCACTACTTACCAACAGCAACAAGTCAGGATGAGTCCGAGTCCTCTACTGTAGACATTTATGTTGCAGATCAGGCAGCGCTGAGTCGTGTGTGTGTGTGTGTGTGTGTGTGTGTGTGTGTGTGTGTGTGTGTGTGTGTGTGTGTGTGTGTGTGTGTGTGACAGTAAGTCACAGCAGCAGCAGTCAAGGTTCCTCCGCTTGTGTTTGCTCCTCACACAAAGTGTCCGAGCTTGTCGTCAGGCAGGTGTGAGAGACGGTTAATCCATCACGTCTCTGCAGAGTCACAGAGGGGAAGAGAGGAAGAGCAGGAAAAAGAGAGGAAGAGCAGGAAAAAGGTTGAATAGAGATGAGAGAGATGAAGGTGAAGAAGCACTATAGCAACCCGGCGCCACGCAGCGTCTGATTTGCCTCCTCTGATTCACTCAAAGGCCTTTTTTTTATTTTTTTTTATTGTGAGACTCAGAGCACTTTTTATTCTCTCTCTCTCTCTCTCTCTCCCTCTCTCCCTCTCTCTCTCTCTCTCTTAGTTACACACAGAAAGAAAAACTGTTTTGTCCACCTTGCCAATGACATCTCCATGACAACCATCAAGGAGGCCGGATGACGGCACATGTTGAGAAACTGTTCTTTGTGTGTGTGTATGTGTGTGTGTGTGTGTGTGTGTGTGCGTGTGTGTGTGTGTGTATGTGTGTGTGTGTGTGTGTGTGAGAAAGTGTCCATGTGCTCTGCTCGCATTAGTTATATTTATTGTGATATCAGAATATGATTTATTTATTAATAAAATGACATTAAATAACAAACAATGTGTTGTTTTATTTACATCCGACCGTGAGTAAAATAATAGCAATGATAATAGTAATAATAATAGTAATAATAATAGAGTCCAGCTGTAACTGCGGCAGTTCGTGCACACCTGTGTCGTGATTTAGTAAAATTCTGCATGAACTCAAAGAAATAAATAATAAAATAAAAAACGCTGTTCTTTGTAGACATTACTAACCCAGCTGTTAATTGTCAAGACCCGTAGCCATAGCAACACTGACTTCACGGTGCAGTTCACGCAGCCGCCACCAGGTGTCAGCAGCTGACAGCGTGTGTTCTTACGTCAGCTGTAACGTGACCTGCAGGTTTCGACAGGTGTATCTAATAAACTGAACGTCTCAACTCTAATGAAAGAAGATCTAAATGACAGCAAGTTACTAAAGTATTACACTTTAGTAACTTTAGACTTATTGTCTGAATTAAATGAAAAATATACTCTGAAGGGCCGGGTGAGAAATTTTATTTAATTGTTTGTTTCCAAATACATTACACTAAACCCTAACCGGCTGTTGCTGTATTTTCGCGAGCCCTCCAGATTGGTCATGTCCAGGATGATTCTTTCTATGGCCGGCGTGACAAACATGCGGAACGTCGATGCGATGTCGCGTGCGCAGGACTTTGCATACTCGGTGGGCCCCCGGGTCGCCGGCGTAGCGTTTCGCAACGTTTTTTGACAGGAAGGTCTGTCTTTCGCCTCGAGAGGCGTCCTCTCCGTCAGTGTCTGCTTCCTCCTCGTCTTCTTCTGAAGATCACACACATTGTATAATTCCTTGTCTTCTTGTTCTTCTCGGTCTTCTAGTTCTTCTCCTTCTCCTGACGGCGATACATCAGCACAGGGTCGACCAGCATTCTGACACACTGAATTATGGCGACGAGACGCACGGTCGTGTCGGCTTTGGCAGAGCGGTGGACAGGATCACCACCTTTTTCTTCTTCTTTTTCTCCTTCTCCTCCTCCTTCTTCTTGAGGTGAAGCTTCGCACACCGGGTTGACAACTTAACTTCTGGTAAAACGACGCGCTGTCCTGATGACTTTGGCAGAGTTTTGGAGAAGGCCACCTCGACCACGACCTCGACCACGACCACGTTCTTTTTCTTCTTCCTCTGACGACGGTGACGCGTCGCTCACTGGGTCGACCAACATTTTGACGAGCTGACTTCTGGTGAAACGAGGCGCTGTCATGTTGACTTTTACAGAGTGGTGGAGAGGCCACCGCCACCAGCAGCAGCACGACTGGACACCGAGTACAGAAAATATGTAAACACTGGGCACCGGACAGTTTTAGTTAGAATGTTTTATTGACACGTACGCGGGGTAATGTTGAACCCGAGGGCGACGGGATGGTTGGTGAGATACAAATGGGGTGAGGTGGAGACTCGTGGGTGGAGCAATATTGTTTAGATAAACGGAAGACAAGTGACCCCTGACATTGATCACCGCTGGAACTCAGAAATGTCTTCCATGAACGGAAGCAAGAATATACCGGACTGTGACGATTCCCCGATGGCCCGACAAAAGCGCGGCTCTCCGAGAAAGCAGAGGGCGACGACGCTGCACCACCGCCTCATCCGAAGACGGTCTCGCGGGCTGAGACTCGAAGAAAGAGGCCGCGGTGGTAAACGACGAAGCCACGCCCTACCTCAATGTCGTCCATGGAAACGGAAGATGCAAGGCCAATGGCCCCGATCCGTACTGGGACTCGGGCACGTCCAAGCTCGTCGACTGGATGCAAGCCACGGACAGCGGCAAGAATATACCGGCTGGTGACGATTCCCCGATGGCCCGACAAGCCCGATGGAGGATGCTTTAGGCTGTTACTATGTTTTCTCACAAAGCGAAGGCCGCATCGGACGACTCGGCGCGACCCCGTCCAGTCGGATAGAATGGGCTCGAGCCACGACCGCACCGGCCTTTGACGATTCTGCGTTTGCCCGAGAAGCCCGACGGAGAACGAGTTCTCGGAAAGTAGACGCCACGACCGAATCCGAACATCGGTTTGCCCGTTTGGCCGAGCAGGGCTCCATGGATCACACGGGGCCGGGAGACACTCACCGATGTGCCAAGTGTGACCTGAACATCTCGACCTGGGTGCCGGGCGACACGTTCCTGAATCAGCTACACCCATGGAGGGTGTGCCTACCTGAAGGCGACGTACACTGCGGAGCGTCTGAAGCTCGAGATCGGGCAAGAGATTCCGCAGAGGGTTCGTCGCGCGTCCGAACGCCATCGCGGCCCTGACGCGGAGTAATGAGGTTTCATTTGAAGCATGGAGCTCGCTGTCAATCTGACACGTTGCTTTATTGTTCATGAACTTTGGATTCAACCTCCAGCAGTATTCCAATGAAAGAGTAGCTACCCATGATGCAGTGCACTAGTGTGCCTCTTCATGCAGTCTGCTCTGGAGGGTTGCTGTTACCCGTCATATTTCTGTGAAACAATCACAGGAACACAGATCACATGATGTACATTGTTGTTGTATTTCACACAACATTGAAAAGTTGAGTAATAACGACTTTATTTTGGATATGTTACATTTGGCCATTTATGTAGTATGTGTGTAAAATGGTTTGAAAGAAAGTGAGAAACTTATATAATATAAATAAAAACAAAACAATAAGGATTTGTGAAAAAAAAGCCACAATTGTTTGAAAACTAATACAAATTAAAACCTCTATGGCCTTGCATAACAAAGGCCTCCAAGAGAACACACTGGAGCCATGTCTGCAGGGTGAACATCAGTCTCTATCACCTGCACACTACGCAGGAAGTAGAATAACTTGGCCTGCAGAGCGCTCTGCATCAGTTGAATATTAAAGTTCTGGTCATATTGTGACGAATGACAACTGTCCGTCTGTTTCTTCATCCACTAAAACACTCGATCAAACTCCGTCTGGCTGGTGGTGGCTGGGTTTCTGTTCTGGTTGGGCTGCTGCTGCGGCATGTGACCTCTCCGTCTGGGCGGGGCCAGATATTCAAACATGGAGGTGTTGTGGGTAGAGAGCATGTTCTTCAGGTCGGACGGCATCGGGTCGGACCAGAAGAAATCGTGGTTAAGCGCGTCGTCGCTGTCGATGCGCTGCGCCGGGTCCAGGACCAGGAGCTTATCTATCAGATCCAGAGCGTACGGGTCTTTGACGTAAGCCTTGAGGCGGTCCTTCACCTTCCTCTTTTGGCCTTTCGGCAGCTCCATTTTCTGGTACAGCTCATACTTCTTATCCACGCCAGGCCACACCTGAAGAGAGCGACATGGTTCATAAGCCAGTGTGTCACAAAGCACCTTCAGTCTACAGGACGTTCCTGCTGTGGGCTCATCTTACCTCAGCAGTGATGGACCCACAGAGCTGGCTGATGAGAGTGAGCTGATGCTGCTCAGTGTTGCCTTGCATTATGGGACTTCTGGTCCACATTTCTGCCATGATGCAGCCTGCTCCCCATAGGTCAATGGGGGGGCCGTAGTCCCGCTCACCTATCGGGAAGAATAATCATGTTTTGTATCGTTTGTGATGCACTTTGGAAACTCGGCATCAGTGAGTGCTGTGATACAGACAGTGCATCCGGAAAGTATTTACAGCGCTTCACTTTTTCAAATCTATTCGAAATAAAGAAGTTTATTTTCGTTCTTTATGTCTAACACATTTGCAAGAAATTCCCCTAAACTCTTTTTAGGGGAACAGCTTGTCATTTCTGTCTCTACGTGGTCGCCCGTAAACACTTCTCCTCTCCTCTCCTCTCTGTATCGCGCTCGGCGTTGTTCCGTCCCGATGCGCAGAGACACGTGCGCGCACACAGGTGAGCGCTGAGCACCCAGCAGCGGGCAGAGAACGTAGAAAAATATGTCGCGTGAAAAGCAGACAACTATAGCAACAGTGGCCCTCCTGCAAGGAGCACCAGAGCAGCTCTCTATACCCGGAGCAGCTCTCCTGCTCAGTTTTCCAAAATGAGCTATTTAGTAGAAAGTACATATAATTTATTTTTTGCACAGATAAAACAATGAAAATAAAGTTCTAAGTGATTGCAATTTTTGTCTGATGGGACAATTTGGCTAAATTGAAAGTTATTTTCCTTTACTCTGTTATTTATAAAAGCACAGATGGAGTCAAAAAATGATGTTAATTACAGAAAAAGTAATGCTTTTGGTGTTTGTGGCATTGTCTGTGTCGTAAAGGTCCCCCCCCCACCGAAGCTGTAAATCTAGGGAAAACATTGAAAAGGTGCTGTGAATACGTTCCGGATGCACGTGACTGAATGTCTTTATGACATTTGTTGACAATGATGGAGATAAAATGTGAGAAGAAGAAATGAGCAGACAGCCGCATGCGATGGCTGTACACAACACTGCGACACCCGCCCAGTCAACGAAGGTGACTTGCACTGCACCCATTAATAGACGGCAGTAAGATGAAGGAGTGCGTGTCTGTCTCTTACCCAGCAGCAGCTCTGGAGGTCTGTACCAGAGTGTGACCACACGGTTGGTGTAGCGGTTTCCCTGGCTGTTTTTAGCCAGACTGAAGGCTCGAGCCAAACCAAAGTCTGCCAGCTTCAGGACCCCGTCTCTGGTGATCAGCACGTTGGCTGCCTTCATGTCTCTGTGAAGGATCTGATCCAAGACATTGCACAACACAATGATGAACACTACAAGGAATGGAGTGAGAGTAATGCATGACAACATAGGTGTTCTTTCTTTGGTCGAAAAGGTCAACAGGATACTGTACCTGCTTTAAAGCAAAAGGGGCCTGAGGTCATTTTCTTAATTTTACAGAATTCATTTGCATATGATACAGTCTCAGCTCTCCATATGATGAGGCACCTTTGTCCCAAGGCACAAGGGTAAAGAGAGATTATAAGCTCAACAATGGATGTTCAATACCAAATTGTGTATTATCGTTTTTTGGGTAGAAGTGTTAAACTGTGTTACTGTGTGTAACGACAGACAACACTTCTACTCAAGAAACAACAACAAACAATTTGGTATTAGACAATTATTTCATTTATTTCCTTTCATATAATCCACTGCTTTTGTGAACCAATTTCAAGAACCAGACAGAGATAGAAAAGAGATCATCAAGAGATTTGAAGAATTTCATAAATTGAGCTTCAATTTAGGGCCATGTTATTTCTTTACACTTGTGCCTGAGAACAATGGTATATTATATTATTATATAGATAGCTGAAATTGTTCTGCAATTTTGTATGTAACACAAGGGTATACATCTCAAATGCAAGTGATTTTAAAAAGGTGAATTTAAGAAATTAAATAAAATTGAGACCCTGAAGGGTTAACATACATTTCTTTTAAATCCTAAATCTGTGAAAAGAAGAACGCATGGTCACCTTCATCAGACCTCACCTTGTTTCTGTGGATGTAGTACAATCCATTGAGCAGCATCTGCATGACCTTCTTGATCTCCGCAAGGGTGAACTTCACATTGGCATTGCTCAACAGCCCGGCCAGGTCATGCTCACAGAAGTCAAACACCAGGTAGATGCTGCCTTTGTATCTGTTGAACTGAGTAGCTTCAAGACAAGGACAGGGAAAAAAGAATGAAAACAACGAACAAAGAAATGTTTACGCAACAGGCTTCTTGCTCCCGTCACTGGAGAAAGACATTCAGGTTTGGCAAACGAGTAACGAGCACACAAAGCCAGAATGAGGACAGAAATGGATGGCTTGCTTGTAGACTGGAGACTTTTGACACTAACCTTTGGTTCTGCAGATCTCAATCAGGTTGACCACATTCTCATGTTTGAGGAGCTGCAGGATCTTGATCTCTCTGAGAGCTGTGATTGGGAACTGCAACAAAGCAGCCAAAGAAAACCTCCAGAATGAGTGTGCACCAACAGGACTTCAGCAAGTTGTCAACACTTAGTTTTCTGAGGCCAGAGCAAGGACAAGCAGTACTATGAGCACAGGATATACACCGCAGGTTGACTCCACAGAGGTCCAGTTTAAGAGGCAGGCTCTGCTTTTAACTCCATCCTCCCGTCCCTGCTGCAGGATAAGCTGTCTCAGCTGTGGATCACAGACTTCCTGTGTGACAGGAAGCACCAGCACCGATTCCCCCCCAAGGCTGCGTTCTTTTCCTTTATACTAACAGCTGCACCTCCAGGCACCAGTCATCAAGCTCCTGAAGTTTGTGGATGACACCACCCTCATCGGACTCATCTCTGGTGGGGATGAGTCCGCCTCCAGGTGGAAGACTGACCACCTGGTGACCTGGTGCAGCCACAACAACCTGAAGCTCAACGCTCTGAAGACAGTGGAGATGGTTGTGGACTTCAGGAAAAGCGGAGCCCCACCCACCCCTTTCACCCTGTGTGACTGCCCCGTGGACGCTGTGGAGTCCTTCCTCTTCCTGAGCTCCATCATTACCCAGGACCTCAAATGGGAGCTGAACATCAGCTCCATCACTAAGAAGGCCCAGCAGAGGATGTTCTTCCTGAGGCTGCTGAGGAAATTCAACATGCCAAAGACAATGATGGTGCACTTCTACACTGCCATCATTGAGTCCATCCTCTGCTCCTCCATCACCGTCTGGTACGCTGCAGCCAGTGCCAAGAGCAGACTGCAAAGCATCTCACCTCTGCTGAGAGGTGGTTCGCTGTAATCTGGCTGTAATCTGCTGTCCCTTCAAAACCTGTTGGATCCTGAAGCGAGCAAGTAAGATTGTAGCCTCCTTACCTTCACAGCTGATTTCTTGTCAGCCGTCCTTTCTGTATTTGCCAGTTTGCACTGAAATATGTGCTAACTTCTGTGTATTCGTCAAATAGTATAGTCTTCTCTTTGTTTATGAAATGTGAAGAACAGATACACTGGGTATGTTGAACTCCTTCGTAGTATACACACCCTTTTCTCTGAAACTGAATCTTGGTGGTTTATTTAGAACCAGTCTGTCTTAATTGCAATGTTTATTGCCCCATCTGTCTTCATAATAATATAATAACTCATATGAGACTCTACCTGTAACCAGAAAGACCAAGTCTGTCATATGGACCAGACATTTACGCTGACTCCACATCAACAAGTTCATTATTATACTGAGTGGTATCTCACCCCTTCTTTCTCATTTTCCATCAAAACCTTCTTCAGGGCGACCTTCTTTCCAGTTTGTCTGTGCTTGGCTTTGAACACCTCCCTTCAAAGTGAATATTACAACAAATCAAATACTTGGACTTTGCTTACAAACATCATTTTTAAAAACCAAGTTGTAACTATAAACAAGATGAGCATAATAATTCTCACATGTAGTGCTAACAGTCATTTCCAGTGTATCTTTGTTTATGAGTTCATACTTTTCCTTTACAATTGTAGTGTTACTTTTAAAGTGATTTGGGAAGTTATAAAAAAACAACGAACATAACCTACAGACTACAACGTCCCTCTATCAACTAGTGTACAATCCACACACTTCTACCAAGTTCAAAGACTTTATAAGCTACACTTTCAAAACGTTTTCAATGCGGAGGAAAACAGAAGTACCTTAGCATTACTTGTCATGTAAGCAGCTAGCTACAGAGAAGTGACTTAGCATTACTTGTTTCAACAAATAAACAACAAGCGACGTTTCAAACCCGAGTAGACTATTTTCCTCAAAAGACTATATAACGTCTCGTCCGCTATGTTTTATCAGAGACTGTTCACGAGAAGGTTTGACATTGAATTAAACAATAAGGCTTTCACGAGGACAGCTAGGTGTTGTCTTCCCATTCTTGACCGCATACGGTCGAAGGTTTCCAATCAACAGGCCTGTTAAGCCATAACACCGGTCCTTCCTTGTATACCGTCTATGCGTCAGCCACACAAACACACAACAGGTATTCGCGTGAGACTCACCCAAAGGTTCCTTGTCCTATTTTTGCCATTTTTTCATATTTGGAGAACTCGTCACAGAAAGGAAATTCAACTCCATCGTAGTATTTCGACATTATGGCGGCCTCCCGGTCGGGCCTGATGAGATATTTATTTAATATTAGAGCGTTATGGTTATAAACCAAGCTACATAGAACACGAGTCACAGTAGTTACATTTATCAAAACACAAATGTTTTAAAAGTTTAACTGTAAATAGCTGTATTCTTACTTTTCAGCCGCGCCGGCGTTGGTTGTTTTGTCTCGCTGCATCTCTGATTTGAGTCTGCGCTGCTACGTACTGCGCATGCTCCGAGACGGTTTCCGGGTTTCTTCTTCTTCTTTTCAGTTAATTGGCAGACTACAAACCAACGTGTAAGGTGCGTGCCGCTGCCTACTGTACTGGAGTGTGTAACATCACGACTTTGTGACGATTATGAATTTTAAATATATATATATATATATATATATATATATATATATATATATATATATATATATATATATATATATATATATATATATATATATAACAGAGACTTCATATATAAGTTATATTTTAGACATTAAACCTGTTCCATTCAAAATGTTAATAAAGCCCTTTTAACCTGAACCGGTTTGTCCCCTGTCAACAGTCCTGTGATGCTCCACTCCCTTCCAGCTACGAGGTCTAAAACCACGGCCACTGATTTAAATAATATACTCAAGCCTGAGTTTTTTTCTCTCAATAGTTTATGCTCCAGAATATATGCATTCTCTAGGATTGTTTGTGCACAAGCGGAAAAAAACTAACATGGATTTATTACATCGACAGGTGGTTCTCTGTATGGAGTTCCCAGTGGAGTGTTTGTCTGGGACTGGGATCAGCACAGGCTCACACCTTCTTGTGCTTTTGTTCTAAAACAAACATCCTGTTTGCTTCGCAACGTGTGTGCTGCACACGTTGTGTTCGACTACCGTCCCATTTAGTATGCCTGAAAAATATTTAGCATGTCCCACATATGCGTATGGCAAATGCAGTGTCCCAAGGAAGTACCAGGATTTCATGTCATGCTCATTGTGCCCGTTGGTCCTCTCCTGCCCTCCCTCTGCTGATACAGCAGCAGTATTACGTCTGCCTCACTTGAGTCTCCCAGTGTACGTCATTTCCTCCACTTAATGCTTTCTGATGGGCACGTGTTTGTTTATTCTTGTCATGGTAGTGCCCATATTTTTTTATTAAAGAGGCTGCATGTTTGCGGATTATTATCAGTCCTCCTCTGGTGCTCTAAAAGTCGAGTGTGGTGACGCTCAGTGTGAATGTAGCAAAATATATGTGTTTTAAAATGCAACTCCCACGTGAGGACGACAGGGATTAAACCTGCTATCATGTGATTACAGGGCGAACACCCTACCACATGTAGTTGTGTTTTTAATGAAGCTCAGTGTAGCCAACACATTACTATTTTCTCCTCTTCATGAGAGTTTGATAGTTATAAACAGGTAAAATAGCAATACAATGTCAAAAATGGTCTTTATTCTTGTTCTATAATTTCAGAAATACAACTATAGTTTTTTGTACATGTAATATATAAAACTTTATAAGCTGTGATATCAAATAGCTTTTGCAGCTCAAGACACATTTTTTGGGTGCAAAAGGGCAAAATGGCTCTTTGGAGGGGAAAGGTTGCTGACCCCTGTACTAGCCATCCTTCAGCCTTTCTCTTCCCACATTGACCTTATTATCAGCAACATACCTTCCAAATTTAAATTTGTGATTTTGGGCTATACAACATAAACTGAATTGAACTATTGGCAATAGTCTGAAACAGTGGCCATCCTCTAACCATGGCACTCCAGGCACTGTCAGCTATAAGGAGAGGACAAGTGGAGATATCATCATTGTATTTTAGCCGATTGTTGTAAATGACTAAAAAAGTAAATATTTGGAAAGAGTACATTTAGTTTTTATTTTTATTTTTATAAACCAATCATACTAAAATAAAATGGATGAGAAACGAAAAAGGACAACGTGGCGACTGTAAGGACGCAGAGAACGGGGCTCAGTTGCGTATGCGTTAAAAAAAAACAACTAATTAAGTTAATCATAATGCGTTAACGCTCTAATGTATATATATATATATATATATATATATATATATATATATATATATATATATATATATATATATATATATATATTTGATATGTTTGATATGGTTTTCCATATCCAGGCAGGAGAAGATGGTTGGTTGTTGTGTCATAAACATAAACAAGTTCCGGTCCACATGGATTATCACCAAGACACCATCAAGGTACCCTGCTAATCGAGAGCCTGATGAAATAATACCGGGAAATATAATCAAACATATTTTCTATAAAAGCTGTAAAGTTTGTAAAGAAGAAGTTGATGATGGGGCGTGTCGTGACGTCAGCGTGTTGCAGCTTCCTGTGACAGCTCCACGTGACAGCTCCATGCGCCGAGATGCTGTTCCTGTGGAGCGCGTGGCAGCGGGGCTCCGTGTTGGCCGCGCGACTCCGAAAGCACAACTGGACCGGTAGCCTGCCGGGCCTTTCAGTCCGGTACTACAGCACCAAGGCGGCCCCGAAGATACCCGGCATGGAGTACCAGGTACGCGCTTCCCTCCCGGTCGGTCCGCGCCAGCTGCTAGCGGCTAGCCGCCACCGCTAGTTGGACAAGTTAGTAGAAGAGTGGCGCGTTTGGAGACGATAGAAACATGGCTGACACTTCATGAGGCTTTTGGAGGGACCGGACCGTGAAAAGTTCCCGTATGGACCGAGCCCACGTCCACCGGCCAGACGGGACTGAGCCCGTGTGCGGACACGTGGTCTGGACCTCTGCTGGACTCACACCAAGAGCAAAGTTAGCAGCTGCTCGTGTGTGTTGTGTTTGGTTTCTACTCAACATTAGTGAAACTACTTGAGCTAAATACACAAGCATCTGTCAACACCGCCTCAAGAAAGACCCGTTTATCCTGTCTCTCTACACACACACACGCACACACACACACACACACACACACACACACACACACACACACACACACACCTGTGAATGGTTCTACATACTAAATATTTGTTAAAGTTGTTATAGTCTCTTTATTGTACAGCACAATGAACAGTCACATCCTGTTTACTTCTCTGTCCTAAAGGTCCCAGTTTGTGGTTCTAAACTGCGGTTGGGTCCAACTGGTCCTTGACTGGGACCAGTTGCCAGCACCTTGTTCTTGGCGCAGCAACAAGTCAAAGGCTGTGGAGCAGCAACCACGCTGTGCTCGTGTGCTGTGGCTGTAAATGCATAACTCTTTGCTTTCTCTCCAGGATGCCATTTGCACTCTTAACACACTACAGACCAACGCCAGCGCCCTGGAGCAAGTCCGCCGGGAGCGGAGCCACCCTCAGCTGCAGCTCCAGGCCATGAGAGGCTTCCTGGAACGGGCTGGCCTCACAGTGAGTCCGTTAGCTCGGTCCAGCACTGCTCGTGTCCCAGGATTACAAAGCGTGTCATGTGGTCTGGTGGATAGAGTCTGTATTTCTGTGTCTAATCTGGTGTTGTGCCTGTTTGAAAGGTGGAGGAACTCGACCATCTGAATATCATTCACGTTACAGGAACAAAGGGCAAGGTGAGCCGCTTGAGTGTTTTCCATGGAGCATTTTAAAGAATGCTTTGATCATACACGCGTATTGACATATTGGTTGTTTACGTTTAGATCCAACACTATTCCTAAGTTCACATTGCGTAATCTCTGGCAGGTCATGTAAGCTGTTGTGAAACGTGGCCTCTAAGTGTTTTCATTTCCTTCAGGGCTCAACGTGTGCGTTCACCGAGCAGATTTTGAGAAGTTATGGCTTCCGCACAGGATTTTACAGGTAAAACTCCAGCTCATTGAATACAGATGGAGGAAGGGGTCTGTGCATGGCCTCGTGCTTTTTGTTTTGAAACCGTAGATGGTATTGAGCAACATAACTGACCTCTGTCCTCTGCTGAAACGTAACGACCCGTAACTTAAGGGGAAGTCATTGGCATTCTTCTGTCGTGGCGCTGTGGAGACGTTCAGGGGCACGAGGCTTCAGGTTGTTCTTGCAGTCAGTGATTGCCTTAAGTCTCAAACCCGTAGTCGTCACGAGACACTGAGTCTCTCATGAGATGTGTTGCAGGTCTTTCTTTAGCCTTCAGGTGCTGCTTGTTTGTCGTCTTTCTGCTTCACTTTTCATGGAAAAGCTCACTTGGGTGGCGATCAGGTGACTGACTTGGCCATTGAAGAATATTCCATGTATTTCTCTTGAGAAGCTCTTGGGCTGTTCTCAGCGTGTTTCGGGTTATTATCCATCTGTCTGGTCAGCACTGTCCAATCAGTTTTGAATCTCAGTTGATCGTATCACATTAAACACCTCAAAACTCATCCTGCTGATTCGATCAGCTGTGACATCATCAATGAACACCCGTACTCACCCTTCCAGCCCGTGATGAGGATGTGCTTTGCTTCGGATCAGGAGCCGCTCCTTTCTTCTCTACACTTTTCTCTTCCCATCATTCTGGAACAAGTTCATCTTGGTTTCATCTTCCAGAGAACCTTTATTTAAACACATTGTGGAGTTTGACTTGTTTTTTGCATCATTTCATTAATGACCCATTTTAATAGCATTACCTGCATTTATTAAAAAGTACCATATGTTGCCACCGACATCATTGATATTGGTCTGTTACATAGAGCTGCAAGTGTAATACAACTATTTCACAAGTGACCTTCATATTGATGCAACTTGCCATGGTGTTTATCTACTTATGTTTCAGTCAGAGTGACTAAACACACCTTTTCATTTCCCTTGCTTGGTTGTAGTTCCCCACATTTGGTACAAGTCAGAGAGAGGATCCGGATCAACGGACAGCCCATTGGAAGAGAGCTCTTCACTAAGTACTTTTGGCAGGTTTATGGACGACTGGATGAAACTAAGGTAGGTAGAGATGTTAAGCTTGAAAAGGCGTTCCCTTCTCACTTTGACATGTTGTGTGTCTGTTTGACTGAAGATGTCCAGCTGGAAAGCAACCTGACTTCCAGACACGGCTACTCATTAGCGTCACAGCCTGTAACCAAGTTAAATAGTAAATGAGAGCCCTCATGTCAGGATGAGCATGACCAGCATGTGACACATTAACAGAAGTCAATGTGCAGTTTGAGTCTCTGGATATTTTAGACGATTTAGGTAATTATTTGAACTATACACTTAGTGTGAGCCATAGAGAAGTAATCCCACTGAGAGACTAGAAATGTATTTTCGGCAGAGAATGTGTGTGAATGCTGACGGCTGAAATAAATCATGACAGAAATCATAAACGCAAATGCATTGAACTGCGCAGTCCTGAAAAACAAAAGAGACGAAAGCTTAAAGAATTGGGGCTGGTCTCATATGCCTGGCGGAGGCCACAAAGGTAGTCGAAAAGCTCCTTGGTGGCAAGGTGCCGGGGGGGGTGAGATAATCCCTGAGGTCACCAATTCTGGGTCAAGACCAAAAGAACCAGGCCTCAGGTACAAGCGGCCTGTGATGCCGCGCAGTGGCGTGTATAAAATGTAAAACCGGGGTCGGCTCTGGCATGAAAATAATTAAGGTGGTGTTTTTAGTGTCCAGTGTGCAGTTCCTGCTATTCATGCCTCAGGTCCAATCGATAATGATCGTTGTTTCTCTGGGTTTATGTTGACTTAACCATCAGGGCTGTAAACACAAAATCTGACACATTGCAATACTTTTATATGAAGTCACTGAACTTCCCGTAGCGGTGTCTACTGGTGGGCAGCACCTTAGTCTCGACCCCTTAATGGGTGATGGTGACAAGTACTCTTGAATGCTGGGACTGGTCAGAAGAGAAAGAACCTCTGCAGAGCTGAGGGAATGATTAACTTTCACATTACACAGTAATCAAGTCATTTGAATAGTTTACCTCCTTTGATTAGTATAGCTCCATGTGTAAACTTTGAACTCTTGATTCTGACACAATGGAGCGATCAAACAGACCCTGGCAGATGAATGGCTTGACTGTAAAGGGATTCTCGCTTCCCCCAAAACACGTATGATGCTGTAGTCTGTAGTGCTGGGATTACGATTTAAAAATACAAAACGCCACGTAAACTCTTGCATCAACTGGTCTATTATATTGCTTATGTACTTTGCTAACAAGGTTAGCAGTCACCTTCTCCCTCTCTTTGACCCCTTCAGGACGCCCATGGAGGGACGATGCCGGCATACTTCCGTTTCCTCACCATCTTGGCCTTCCATGTGTTCCTTCAGGAGAAGGTATGCTAGCAGCCCTCTGCTGTCTTCTTTAGCAGTCAGCTCAGAGGAAACCAATGTTTCTTGGGCATCTACACAAGTTAGAGACTCATCATTTGGCACTAAAGGTAAACACTTGTGAACATGGTCACTGTTTTGAGTCTGATGAGATTCTACTCACTTGTTTTTAGAGGTGACCTGTTGTGCAACATCACAAAAGCTGAAATGGTCCAGAACGAACTCTCTGGCCTGTAGGTTGTGTTTATGTCATGTGTTGCATCATTGCGTTTGATGGACAGACTAATCGACTGACTTCTTTATCCTCAAACATACTAGAAGGCGGAAGGTTTTTACTTGAATGATTAACTTCATCTGACTCTAAAGATCTCTGTTGGTCGTCCAGGTGGATTTGGCTGTAATAGAAGTTGGGATTGGAGGTGCATATGACTGCACCAACATTATACGGTAAGACTCAATATTTATTAAACCATGGTAATTTACTTTTGGGCTGGTAGTACATTTCATTGAGCTGACGCTTTTATCCAAAGCGACTTACAATAATTGCATTCAACCACGAGTACAAACTCAGAACAAAAATCCACAAAGTTCAATTCAAGCCCAAAAGTACTTTTTTTATTGATTGTCTTTTTTACTCAAGATGTATTTGGATAAAAGATGCGTTTTTAATTTGTGGCCGAAGATGTAGAAGAAGAGAGTTTCTGCTGTCCTGATGGTACGTCCACCATCGAGGAGCCTGATAGTTTGACATTTTATTAAATATACTCACTTCCTGTAGTGTGAGTGATGGTAAAGCCTGACGCTGTCAATGTTAAGCGTTTGGATAGAAGTGTCTCTCTGGTGAGGACCCAGGTGACATCAGGTGACCCAGTGAGTGCTCCTCCTCCAACAGACCATATCTGTTTTGGGCCAAAGTCTAAAGCCCCACTGATTACGCAACGGAGTGCTTTGCTATGTTTTAAGTTCTGTAAAATATTTACTAAATGTGATAGTGCTTTAGCAACACGGATGTTGTTAGTCGATTGGGCATTGTCAGCCTCATATTGTGTTGAATTTAAACATGAAGACAATGTGGAAGGTACTTTTAACTGTAAAAAACAAAATGTCCACGAATAGACTCTTTTGTTACGCTCCTGTTTCAGGTCCCAGGAATGTGTCGACCTGCAATTTTTGGCATTTCAAAATGGTCCCTTCCTGTTTTTTATTTTCATTTTCTTTGCGTATTTGTTACACTTAAATGATGCCCTGATAACCAGAGTAAATACAAAAGCTGGTTTGATAAAATGATTTCATTTACTGGGAACAAAAGCTATCCAAACCTACCTAGCCCTGTGGGAAAGTAATTGCCTCAAACCCTAATGACTGGCTATGCCACCTTTTGACGACAACAACAACAACAACTGTATCCAAGCGTTTTCAATAACAGTTTTCTGTATAAGAAAGTGAAATCTTTAGAAATATCACAATGCCCGGACACCCAACAGGATGCTCATAAAGTGTATCCATTGGTTAATGGATTGCTGCGTGCGTGTATAATGGTGTAGGATGTATAAAAAAACGCATGATAAAATAATTTCTTGCATTGGGAGGGGCTTAACATTACGCAGCATTGATGCAGCAACCAGCGTCCTTAATCCAACGACTGCCGGAGCGCGTGAGCCTCTAGACGCACCGTCGTCAGGAGAATACAAGCTGTATGAAACGCAGCGCACTACGTTACAACGAGCAGCAGCTGTTGCTCTCACTGAGACTGCTGGACATCACTGTTCTCTCAGAGTTACACGCAGTAGCGCAACCCTCCGACAGACGAGTCTTTAAACACCGTAGCTTTAGCCGTTCAACGGTTTCAACTGTTTCTCGCCTTCAAGATAAAAGCACCTCATCTTAAAACAGGGTTGGACACAAGCTGTTCCAACTCCTCCCCTCTGGTATGCGCTACAGAGAACACTGTACGCCAAAACCACCAGACACAAGAACAGCTTCTTCACACTGGCTGTCAGTCTTTTGAACAACTGAACAATTAGTCAGTCACTTCCACCACTAATTATATGAATGAACTGGCTGCTGCTTCACATGCTTTGACTGCTTGTGAATTCTTTTGAATGTTACTGTTTGAACATGGACAAAAGGAGACCCTTACTACTGAACAGACTGTTTATGTTGCTGCCTGATGAAAGGCAAATGATTCTTCTGGTGCCTGTTTATAAAAAAAGAAACTGATTTATATTCTTTTGTGAACTTGCTGTTGCTCACAGAGAGCCTGTTGTATTGTCCTGATAGCATTACTTTGAAAGTTTTTTGCGCATAATGCAGTTAATCACAGAAAAATCATGCAATTAATCAAATGGCCATTCTTATTCTGATCGGTTTAAAATCCCAATAATATGGTGTGGTGACTTGGGTATTGTGCTCATATGGTATGGTGAAGCCTCTAGTGATCCCATCCCTATTCATCACCACCTGAAGTTATGGATTTGCTGTCAGCATGAAGTTTTGCTCTCTCCTCTGGTTCTGTGTCCAAAGGAGGCCATGGGTGTGTGGCATCTCCTCTCTGGGGATAGACCACACTCAGATTCTTGGTGACACCATTGAAAAGATCGCCTGGCAAAAAGGAGGCATCTTCAAGGTGTGTTGACTGTACTCCTCCGTAGTAATAATACTTTAATTTTATAAAGCGCTTTTCAAAATGCTCAAAGACGTTTTACATAGGACAAAGCACACGGAACAAAACAAAATATAAAAAGACAATGGAGCAAACTAAAGTGAAGAAGTCCTTTGGTGGAGGGTAGGGAGCAGGGAGCAGGGGTTAACAGGTGAAGAGCAGGGGTTAGCGGGTGAAGGGTAGGGAGCAGGGGTTAACGGGTGAAGGGTAGGGAGCAGGGGTTAGCAGGTGAAGAGTAGGGAGCAGGGGTTAGCAGGTGAAGAGTAGGGAGCAGGGGTTAGCAGGTGAAGAGCAGGGGCTAGCGGGTGAAGAGCAGGGAGCAGGGGCTAGCGGGTGAAGGGCAGGGAGCAGGGGCTAGCGGGTGAAGGGTAGGGAGCAGGGGTTAGCGGGTGAAGAGTAGGGAGCAGGGGTTAGCGGGTGAAGGGTAGGGAGCAGGGGTTAGCGGGTGAAGAGTAGGGAGCAGGGGTTAGCGGGTGAAGAGTAGGGAGCAGGGGTTAGCAGGTGAAGAGTTTGAAGAGCTTTGACAGCTCGCATAAATTATGATAAACTGAGTAAACTTCATCCACTGATGAAAAACGTGAATTCTATTTGAAAGTGCTGAAAAATGCTTATAAGTACTTTAAGGTCAAGATTAAACCTAAACAGTTAGTTATGTTTTTTCATGCTTAAATTCTGCCTCATCAGATGTTAAGATTACAAGGACTCATTGTTGTGCAGTATAGTTCTACTTGTCTGCTGCTCTGTGAGCCCATTGACTGGTCCTCATGTGGGTGTGTTTCCAGCCTGGGGTTCCTGCCTTTACAGTCAAGCAGCCAGAGGATGCCATGGCTATGCTGGGGAGCAGGGCCACAGAGATCAGAGTAAGTTACCAAGTCACACTCATGCTGAGTTTTCAGTCAGGAACCGAAATCTCGCCTCCAGGTTCCTGTAATGTGGTCTAAGCTGTTGTTTTGTCGTAGTGTCCTCTGTGGGTGTGTCCAGAGCTGGAGGACTACCAGGCAGACTGTGGACCTTTGCGTCTGGGCCTGGCAGGGCAGCACCAGCGATCCAACGCCTCCCTGGCCCTCCAGCTGAGTCATTCTTGGCTGCAGAAAAGATGTCTACCAGGTGGGATGGGAGATCTGTATGTCCCATCACAAGAGAGCGCTCCTCTTGGTGAGGGACAGAAGAGGGTTGGAAGCAACCAGCTGTGTCTTGTTCTATGAATGTCCTCTCATAAAGCCGAGCTAACGCCTACGTCTGACTGTATATTCCATGTGGCTATAGTCTTCACTTCTCCTGCTCAACAGATGAGAGCTTTCTCTCCCCCGGTGATGAGAAGCCAGCAGTGCGGCAGGTGCTTCCCTTCAAGCCCAGCCCCATCATGATGAAAGGTGAGTCCTGAAGAACATCTGAACAAAAGGAGATCAGGAGATTTAGGTCTTGGCCTGAGCTGTAACCTCACAACTCGTATTGGGACATACATTTGTCTGCAACGTGAGCAGCTATGAAAGTAATAACATTTTAGAAATAATAATCTTCTATTAGTTGACTTGAACAACATCCAAATGGTTTACAAGGTCCTGCTTTGATGTGTGATTAGACAATGATAGATTAGGGTTATTTCAGTTAAAATAACTACATTGCTTGGATTTTTTTTTTAATGAACGGATGTTGTGTATTGTTTAAGGAACTAACAACCCTAGTGCCTTTTTTTAATGTCTGCATTAAGAAATTATCCCAAAGCAGTGACTACATCGACATATTAGGCTTGGAGGCAAGGTCATATTTACAAAATGTAGGAATGACATGTGGTCTTTGTTTCAAACGTTGTGATATTAGTAAAGTTTGATCTCAGGTCTGGCAGACACGGAGTGGCCTGGAAGGAATCAGACTCTTAAACACGGAGCGGTCACCTACTTCCTGGATGGAGCTCACACCATGCGCAGTATGCATGCCTGTGTCCACTGGTTCAGAGACATGGCAGCGCAGCATGAAAGGACGGCCAGGTGAGTGGTGTACCCGCATCTATCTAGCAACCTGATGGCTCGCTGTACGGGTCACTGCTGGTGGGATGAGTCCCTTCACACAGTCTGTGCTAGAGGTGCTCTAGAAATGAAGCGCTCCAGCCTACTGGTTTAGGGCAGTGGCACGAGACTATATGTTAAAAGGTTGTTACATGAAGCTGTAGCCCAGCTCACTCATCCTCATGTTGCTTTGCAGATGTGAACTGAGCTTGGTGGAAAAGAGAAATCAGACTGCGTGATTGTTTCGGATTCTAGAGAAGCAGACTTTATTTTTTAAACGGGACTGATTTAATGCCATGACATGTTTGTGTTGTAGTGGACCTGTGGCCAGAGTTTTGCTCTTCAATGCCACCGGAGAGAGAGACTCGTCAGCTATGCTCAAACTACTGGTGGTGAGTACAAGGCCATTGTCTTCACAGCTATTACAGGTGTTAAAGTTGACATTCACAGCATTGATACAGTATCTCCTCATCGTCAACTCTCCATTTAAATACAGTGTCGTGGAGTCTCCCTCTGTGCTTCTCCTCTCTCCATTAACACATGCATCCCAATGCACTGCTCTCCAGAATACTTTGAAGGGTCAGATGTTGGGTGGCCTCCAATGTCTAATGTTTATAAGAGGCTTCTTCAGGACTGGAAGCTGTATGTGTACTGTCTTCTGTCTCCCAGTGACTCCAGGCAGACTGTGTATTGTAATCAGATGGCTGTCCACCAGGATACAGAGCAGCCAGCCATGAGCAAAAGTAGCTAGCTTGGAGGGGCAAGTACTCCTGGAGAAAGTAGTGGCTGTTCCTCTGACACTTTCTAATGCCACTGTTTTCATCATTTTCACCGACCTTATTGATGCTATATTGTATTGAGTTTAATGATGGTAAACATAGACTGGATTATTGTAAAGTAGGATTAGGCTTCTTGTGCCATTTGACTCACGTGGTCTGTCAATCAGTACTCGGTGACGTCTTTCCTCTCCCTATACTCTCTGAAATCCCAGCTGAGCGAGATAACAGCAGCTCAGCGTAACTGAAGGCTTTACCTCCATACATCACCACACGCACATGGACCAATGGAGAAGGATTCAGGTGGTTACTGATGGAATCATATGGACGCTTTAACCAAATCAATGTCTTCATTTTTATATCCATGATTTGGACCATATTAGAGCAAAACTTCTAACAAATCTAACCTCAAACTTGACCACATAGTTTGATAATAAGCATTTGCACTGGATTGCAATGTGTTTCAAGAAGAGAAAACACGACCATGATGGCAAAGGCAGAACATGGACTTCTAACCGAGCTGTCTGAAGTCTGTGTGGTCATAGCAGGTGACTTCCTGAAGGTAGACTTCTCAGAGCTGCTGCTTGTGTGGTCCGGTCTAGTAATGACCTGTCATCTCAAACTGTACTACTACTGTATACACTAATGTATAGAGCTGTATGCACTACTGTTATGCAATAGGCTATTTTATACACTTACAAGTGTCAACCTGCTGCCACTTCTTTGGTGCTTTAGTAAAGATAGTTACAATGTTAATAGGAAACTTTTTTCTTTTACTAACATGTTGATTCTGGTTCCTTTTAACATTGCTAAAGATAATTATTACTGCTATATGTGTTTTTTATTCCAGAGTATAGTTACATAGCTACATACTGTCAGTACACACGTCAGCTGACATTCATGTTTTTTACTTTCTCTTTTCAGCCGTGTCATTTTGATTTTGCTGTGTTCTGCCCAAACATCACTGAAGCCATCACTTCTTGCAATGCAGGTGAGGTTGTGGAGCCGGTTGTTTCTGTTTTTTGACTCAAACGTTGAACTGTTAAACCATGAAAGGACCATACGTGTGCTTCACATGAGCTAGTATCAAAGCATACTGTTGAGGCCCATTCCCTCTTCTGGACAGGCAGTGTTTTGGTCAATGCAACGAACACTGAACCTCGGTTTGACATCCTAACCTCAGCAGGCGCAGTCACTGCACCTCACAGTTGTTGGGGCAATACATAAAACAAACCAGTTGTCTTAAAGAAAGCCAATAAGCACATCCGAAATGTTGAACTATTGCTTTAGATATCCGTTGCTGAAGATAGATTTGAAAATGGTCCTATCTGTAATACTTTGCCCTCCTGTGAACAACATTGATTCCTGTCATTCCCTCACTTCAGACCAGCAGAACTTCAACGTCTCGGTGGAGAACATGTTGACTCGCTGCTTGGACAACGAGAGAAGCTGGCATCTCCACAACGGCCCGGGCCATACCAAAGGTCCTCAGCTGCTCATTGAGGACCGCCTGGCCCCTGAAAAGAAGGCAGACACCCTGGTCTTTCCCTGCATCCTCAGTGCCCTCCAGTGGATCACCCAGGGCAGGGATTCAGTGCTGGCAGACCCAGCCAAGAGAGACGTACCAGTTAAACCCAGCATCATGGCCAAAGCTGCTCTGCTCTGCGATGCAGCCGAGATCCACATCCTCATCACCGGAAGCCTCCACTTAGTGGGGGGGGTCCTCAAACACCTCGACACGGCTTCCTCTAAGTAAACGTCAGTCAATGTCAAACAGTCAGATGATGGCACGCTCTGCTTACATGCACATGGACCTATTTAAAGGAAAAGTGACTTGTGACTGTATCGAAAAGGGTTTTGGCGTCCTTGCTCTTGGACAGTGACTTCAGGTGTGTACCTATATGGGATTAGCTCGCCCAGGTATCGGAGCAGACGCTAGGAGCCCCGAGTTTGGACCGAGGCCGCTCCAGTCCTCACGAAAGGCCCAACTTCACCCAGAGCCTTACGGACGACAGCACAAGCGCGTGGAGCTCACATCTCTCGTCTTACTTGAAGCCAAATATGTTTACAGGAAGTGAAAAGGGCACTTCCTTTACACGACAATGTGAGCTGACCCCCTGTGCTCGCTCCTTACAAGATTCACTTAATTGCACCAAAAAAGAGCTTCATGGAGTTGAGTTTTTACTTTCGATTTGGAACTCTTGACCCTTTAACTTTTTTTTTCTTTTTTAATTAATAAATGAAAGCCATTTTCATTTGACATGGTTCCTACTTCTGTTTTGCGTTTCATACACATGGCCTACACATTTCTTTTTCGAGAAGTGTACATAATCCAACAGTGTTGGCACAGGATGGATACATGTAACTCCATCAAGTTCATCCGTTTTACACTGGAACGACCCCTCATCTATCTCACAGTCCTACATACAATTATTGTATGTATCATTTTGAAAGAAATTGGAACTGTATAAAATACGGAGTGTAATATGTACTAATTATGTCTTAATGTTGCCATGGTGATTCATCCAGTGACGCTCACAGAGCTTGACAGGAAGTTCGTTCATATCCATCCACCCTTTGACCTCAATGGAGTTTCAAATCCAGACGTGAAGAAAATGCACTAAGATGGAACTTGTCCAATAGGGGCATGTCTTTAAAATGAGTCAATAAAAAATATAGATCTGTAAATTGTGTTCATCATTTCTTTCAATTCCTGTCTAAATGTTTTTATTTTTGTATGAACTGTAGGGAAAGTTCCGTTTACTACCCTCAGAGGGACCCTGAACTCACCATCTGCATGTCATCAACATTTGTGGGGTTGGCCTGCTCCTCCTGAGCCACCAGTACAGACCGCTAGGTGGCGCTGAGGCTCACAGTATTTGTATCTATTGACAAAGACGTTATCTCGGAGGCAGTAGTGACTAAATAGTTCCACGTGAAGCTGCTGTGACGTGTAATCTCCACAAGGGGGCGCCAACTGGAGACCATGAACTTTCAGGAAAAGTTGAATTATAATACAAACGTGTTCATGCTTATGAGGTGGACAATGTGGTCCTCTGGGGGCCAGAAAGGAAGGCAGACCAGCTTCTGGTCCTCTGGTCCCCAGAAGCTGGTCTGCCTTCATTTTCAATGTGGAAGTCAGAACTGGATCACCGGCTCTGAAACCGAAAGGCAGAGGAGAGGGGGACTCAGGACCTACTGACAGTGTTTTGTCCATGCTAAAAAAGAAGTTGTTGCTCTTTGTATTTATTTTGCTCATGGGCTTTATCAGAATCAGAACCATTTATTGCACGTATGTTAACAAAGACGAGGTTCAGCGCTGCGGGTGGCGTGGTGATGGGCCTTCCGGCTCTTTTGGCTCTTCAGATTTTTTGGTGCTAAAATTAATTTATTACCAACAACAATGTCAAATTATGCACAATATGAATTACTAATGTAAAAAAAAAAGCGCTATATCAAATGTTTATTATATAAATACGCTTTTATTTATACACTGCGTCAGGTCTCGCGCACGTGTCCGTGTATACCTGTTGGAGGAGCTTCTCTTTGAGGGGCTGAACCGCTACAAGGCCCAGTCTCTCTGCCACCTCATGAGTCAGGTGTGGGGACACTGAAGCCTTGGCCTCCCACCAGCTCAGTGGGTCTGCACTTCTCTGGAAAAGGGGCTCCTCAAGGTCGGATCTCACTTCCAGAATCGAATCAGCTGAAGGATTCCTTCTTGTGGTGTCTCCACTTGCTCTTTCTCCAAACAGCAGACGCTTGTGGCTCCTCTTGTTCACGCTCTGTTGCCTCGTCTTCCTCTTGGCCCTTTGGCGGTGAAGTCGGCTGGCTGGGTCTTGCTGCTGCAGTTACTCTCTGAAGAGCTTCATCAACCGCTCTGTTGTCATTGAAGGCCGGCTTCTTGAGTCAAGAACGGTGCATTCTGGGAACAGTGTTGTATTCTATGGAACTTCCTGTCCAGGATGCTCAGAGAGCAGCCATTAACTCTCCCTGTGGTTCCTAAAAGGAGTAAACAATAAGTGTTAACATGATGCTTCGTTTTATTTAGCAGTATATATTATTACTTCTGGTCATGTCTAATTCGCTTTTCATATCAATAATGCAACAACTGACACTAGCACTAATAGCAATAATGTGATAACGTGTTCACTCCACCTGTCTGCACTGATCTCCACAGTGACTGCTCGCATGGCTCCAGAGCAGTGCAGATCTCCTGCAGTATCTCCATTCCTCTGGGCTCAGAGGATCAACGGATGCACTCATAAGAGGGTATGACTGCATCCTTGGACTCCAGAATCCGCTTCAGGGTTTTAATATGTTTGCTGCGTTGTCACCAACACAGCAAACCACTCTTTAGCCACTTTGAGCAGCTCCTTTGCTAAGTTGTCAGAAGCGTCTGCCACTGGACTCAAAACAATCCAGAAGACAGGACACCATTTTGTAACTTTCAACAAAGTGACTTGTAACTGAGCAGCAGGATGTGGTGGGACGGGATGCCTAGGTGTCAGTTGTTAGACAAACTGCTGTGGCTTTTTTAACCCTCTCTTGCAGTGAAGCATGTTGTCTGTCATACAGGCCTGGGATGATTGCTTGGGAGTGTTTTCCTACTTGGAATTGCATACACTGGATTGAGTTACAGTTGCAGTAGACATTCTGGCATATTCATTAATATCAGGTTCACTTGCTTGTCTTTTTTCTTCCAATTGCACTGTTGGATGAACAGTTCTCACGAGCCTGTGCAGGTTGTTTGTGGAGCCAGCTCGATACAAGATTTTAGTCTTGCAGACTCTCCATTCTGCCTTAGTTTGATCAATGTAATGGAAATGTGTCCAGATTTGGCTGCGTTTCCTGTTTACACTCATTTTCTCTACTTGTTTTACCAAAGTGTTAGCATGTATATTTACTGGAAGCCTGGTGTCGCCTCCAGAAGGATTCAGATCAACAACTTCTCATGTTCTCGTAATTTATTTCCTCGATCACAGGCAAAGCAACAAGCGCTGCAGTTGCAGAGGCAGGGTGTCGTCCAGTCAACGCAGGTTGACCGTCCACAACAACATCCAGAACAGCCGGAAATTCGGCTCTTTAATACACGGTTTTCCGTCACTAACATATCATAAGCAAAGCAACATTTAATTGGCTCTAAAATGTCAAGAGGAGGAGAATCCCGTGTTCTCATCTTTTCTCACAGAAAAGATCTGCTTCTCTAGTGTCAACGTCCCGATAAACAGGTGTGTGTGTTGAGTGCAGGCGTGTAACTAAAGTTCCCTTGAGAACCGGACTTTTCTAGACACGACAGCTGCATAACTGTGTTTACTGACCTCGCTAACCTGAACTTCACTAGGCATGAATATGAAAAGCATCTACAGACATTTTAGATTTATAATATCACTTTCCAGTCTAACTCTCTCTCTTTCGTGACCCGTCTCCCTGCCTCCCGTTCGAGAGCGCGCGCGCGAAGCGGCTCCCAATCAGGAGCCGGCTAGCAGACCCGTTTCGTTCGCGACCGACACGTCACTACGTACGGCGCGGTGACGTGTGACGTACGGCGCGGTTACGTCGCTGACGTGTGACGACGGGGCGCCTCGCTGCTTGGCGGTGAGTTTAAAGAGTCTCGGTGGTCGGAGGGCAGCAGCGGAAGAAGCTCCCGGACTCACCCAACACGGTACCGACTCGGCTTGACCCGGAGGAGATGCCGCAGCATAGGTACGGGACACGTGCACGAGACCTGACGCAGTCTCGTGAACACTCGGCTCTCTTCTCCGCCAACGCTTCTCGCGCTTCACATCGCGCTTCAATTATTACAAAATACCGCTAATGTCTCAAAACGTCGCACCACGAGACCCGACGGGAGCAGACGCGGCTCCGTGCTCCCGGTCTGCTCCCGTCGGGTCTTGTAGCGCTTGTGATCGCCATTGTGAGCAGCTTTAGTTTAAACGAGCAGTCAATGCCGCGCTTTCACTTGAGTCAGGCCTCTGCAGGTCTACGTGGACCTCCTCCTGGTGCAGAGTTAGCCCGGACTAGGGTTAGCCCGGGCTAACTCTGCGTGCGTCTTTGAGATGGAGGAGACGACGTATTTGCGCTTGTTTGTAGTTTTGCGCGGTCGCGCCGCATCAACATGGCGGCAGGGGGAAGCTAACGGGAGGCCGGTCTGTTGCGTCCTCTTTGGTGCGCCACTTGTAACCCGGGTTGGTTTCTCCTTCCTCCTCCAGCATGCCACTGCAGGACCTGCCCAGCCTGAGCCTCCAGGCCAAGAGGACCCACAAGCGCAAAGCTCGAGGAGGCCTCAGTGACGGCCCGGACATGGAGTGCACCCCGACAGAGCTCGTCCAGCAGCGGGCCCCGCTGCTCCAGCACCAGCGGCTCAGCAGCAAGGGCAAAGAGAACGAGCAGCGGTTCGTCCTGGCCAGGAGGTCCCGCAGGAAGAGGGAGGCCCTGTCATGTAAGCCCAGACTCCTTTGAGCAGTTGTGAGTTTGGAGCTGGCACCTTTGTCACTGTGCTGCTCTTCCTCAGCAGACCTTTCATGGGACCACCTGCCTGACGAGCTGATCCTCCGGATCCTCTTCTACATCCCTCTGCAGGACCTGCTCAGGATGTCCACCGTGTGCCATCGCTGGCGGCGCCTAGCGTGAGTCATCGTCACTCACGGTCCCCGACACCGCCTCTCTCCTGTGCTTCCATTGTTGTGTTCACTCCTCCACCCGTCACTTTCATTCTTTATTCATTACATTTACTTAGCTGACTCTTTTAGACAAAGCAACCTGCACTTTTGCACAGGGAGCACTTCAGGGTTAAGTGTCTCGCTCAAGGACACAATGCCGTGGACTAGCGGAGCCGGAGTTCGGACCACCGACCCTCTGATTTAAAGTATGGGCATGCTAACCACTGAGCCACAGTCGCACACATCCTTCTTATTCTTTATAACTCTGAATGAATGACGAGCGCAGCGCTCAGATCCTTCTAATCATTAGTTCATTCTCTTTCACGCGGTTAGTTAAGGAACACAAAACATAAGTCCGGGTCTGGAGTGATTGACCCCACACAGGAGTAACCTGAGGGTGGACGGCCGCTGTAGCTCTGTGCTGATGCATCTGTGTAGTTTGACTCGTTTGGCGGTTGTGCCAACGGGTGCAATGCTTTCCGTCTCTAGATCAGGTTTAAAGTTTCCAACTCTGGACTAAAGCTTTTCCTGACGTCCGTGAACTTGTGTTCCAGGTTCGATGAGTCTCTGTGGCACAGCGTGGACCTGGAGGGCCTGACCCACATGGGTCCAGCGCTGCAGCAGGTGCTGAAGACTGGAGTCCGTATGCTGCGCTGCCCTCGCTCCTTCATAGAGGAGCTACTCGTCACAGGGTGAGTTCAGCAGCGGGACGCCGCCAGGCTGCTCGGGGGCCGGTTTGGTTCCCCCGGGAACCTGATTATCAGACATTGTCTCTACTTCCTGTCCATAGAGCTCCTTTAACACAGCAATGAGCCTCACTGTTGCGCTGGAGACGTGTTCCTTCATACACACACACACCGCCCTGCTAGAGTGAGATGTGTGGATTCATTCGCTGCTGAACATAGTCCCCAACAAATGCACCCTTTCACTGTTTGAGTAAAGTTATTAAAAACTACATTGACAGCTCGTTTGGCGAAATGATTGTGTCATTTAAAATGATAAAAATTGTCCTAGTTCAATTAAGATTCACATTTTAAACTTGTGTGATTGACAAGTCTGTTAATGCGTAGACCAACAGTGCACACTGTTCACACACACTCCTTTCCTTTGCAGCCCTCTGCAGATAACTGTAATGGACCTGTCCAGCTCCATCATCCCTCTCTCGTCCCTGGAGAGCATCATCTGTCACTGCAGGCAGCTGGAGTATCTGAGCCTGGAGGGGCTGCAGCTCTCAGACGCCATCGCCAGGTATGTGTTCAACATGAAAGCATCATTAATACAAATGTCAATTAAATCAACCTAAATGAGAGGCAGTGAATCATATATAGACACACACCTATCCATCAAATGTGTAATATTGTCTTGTTTGTGGCTCAGCTCTCTGTCTCAGAACACAAACCTGCTGCAGCTCAACCTGAGCGGCTGCTCTGGCGTCTCTGCTCCGGCTCTGGCGGTGCTGCTGCAGTCCTGCTGCAGGTCTGCTTCAGTCGTGTTCTCCAAACAGCTGCTTTCCATTCGTCCTTCATCTCTGCAGTTTTACTAATGTGTGGTCTTCCCTTTTAGGATAGAGCAGCTGAACATCGCATGGTGTGACTTCAGCAATGATCATGTGAAGAGTGTAGTTGGCTGTGTGAGCTCTCGTGTGACTCACCTCAACCTCAGCGGCTACAGAGAGAACCTCACGCTGGACGGTGAGTGGGAGTGTTGGTGCTGAACAGTTCATCCTGTGCTCGGTCATGGCGGCAGCACTGTCTTCATCTATGGAGCAGGGTTGGCGTGAGATCAAAAAAGCATAGCGTACGGGTGCAGCAGGGACCAAATGAGTCTTAATGTGACGGCGTACAGCTGATGCATGCAGTATGCTGTAAACCGCCACAGGGTGTACAATAGCTATGTTCATGGACTGCTTCACTGCTTCTACACAAGCCCTGTATACATTCATTATGAAGAAACATGTTGAATATCCTGGAAACCATTTAATTTGGCTGGAAACTCTCTTACTGAAACTGTCGGTCTCCACCAAGGAGTTCCTCACATCAGCCCGCACTCTTAGCAGAGCTGCATCAGCGGTACAGGCTCTTGGTCCTCCTTTCCTTCTGTCCTTACAGCCTCTTAACCTTCCTCTGTCCACTTTGTCTTCCAGACGTGAAGCTGCTGGTGAGCCGGTGCCCCCGCATTCAAACGCTAGATTTAAGGTGAGATTGTCATTTTATAGATTTTCTGTTAATGGACTGATCATGTCGGGCGTCTCTGGGGGTCCGTTTTTTAATTTGACTTGTCAGCCACCTGTTGGGATTCAGAGCGTCACTACGTCATCATCAGATGTTTTACAGTTATTCGTACAATGAAAAGATTATTCTGCTTGGGTAGAAGCTAGGGCTGCTCGATTATGGCCAAAATCATAATCACGATGATTTTGATCAATATTTAGATCACGATTATCGCAATTATTTCATTTTAGAAACATCTTTTTATTGCACTTTAACATTTTAAATGAACAAGAACACTGCTTCTACTTCCGTTACTGTGTTGAATTCTGGCTAATTTCTGGCTAATATTCAAATGTACATGTATTTGCATCAAAATATGAATAAAATGTTTCCAAAAAATAAAGTGCAAAATATGAATTACTCAAAAATACAAATACTCGACCGCTGTGACGTCCCTTTGGGAGGGGGACGGATACGCTGTCACATTGCAGGCTCGGTTATGCTCGTCTCTGACGTTGCACATGGACGGAGGTTCAGTGTGTTCGCTTTAGCGTTAGCCCTCACTCATTGGTCATACTGGGGTCTATAGTGGTTAAATAAATGAGTTGTGTTGCGATGTGGCGCAGACACGAGGCACTCTGTGCACGTGACTTTTTCTTGATTCACATCACTAGTTTCACAGTAATTGTGAAACAGTAGTTGTGTCCCTGATGATGCGCTGTGCTCTCCTGGTCACTCTGGTGGACTAAATGTCTCAGAGGGGAAGGCTGCACCTGAGATGTCCTGTGCACTTTTATCACAGGCTGCAGTGCCTTCCTGTCCTGCAGTGCTGAGAATCTTGGGTGGCATGCCAGATTTCCTCAGCCTTCTTAGGAAATGCAGTCGCTGCTGGGCCTTTTTTAATGTTCTGCAGGGTGTTGTGAGATCAGGTGAGGTCCTTACTGATCTGGAGTTTAAAGGTTTTCACCCTCTCCACCTCTGTCCCACCTCCTGTAAAGTGGAGTGTGCTGCACCCTCTTCCTCCTTGGGTCCATAATCATCTCCTTGGTCTTGTTTGCATTCAAGGAAAGATTATTATCCTGGCACCAGGCCACAAGTTCCTCCACCTCTCTTCTGTACGCCGTCTCAGCCCCACCAGTGATCATTCAAATGACCGGAGTATCATCCACAAACTTGATGATGCTGGTGTTTCCCTGGGAGGCCACACAGTCGTGTGTGTGTGGGTGTGTGGAGGCTGAACAGCAATGGTCTCGGTACACGTCCCTGGGGGGTCCCTGTGCTCACAGTTCTTGTGTCAGATGTACTCTGACTGATTGGGGTCAGCTGAGAGGGAGTTCAGCACCCAGTTGCAGAGAGCAGGTGTCAGACCAAGTGTGGTTGTGTGCAACTAAAATATAGAGGTCGAGTTACAGACGTTTTCTTGAAGATCTTAATGTTTAACTATTGAGTGTGATATATCATTTATGTGGTTCTTTTATGCATTTAAAACCTAAAAACACAAGAGGAAGGTTAAGACAAAATCCCTCTGAGGCACAACCAGGTCTGAGATCTAATGAGCTGGTCCCAGCGCTAACATGTAGCTCACGTGTTCCAGTGACAGCACGCTGCTGATGGCAGACAGCCTCCCGGTCCTCCGGCAGCTGAAGGACCTGATGCATCTGTCCCTGAGTCGCTGCTACCACATCCACCTCGCCGCTCTGACGTGAGTCTGATGGTCTTACCCTGACCCTCTTGTGTCTGTGCTGGTCTGACCCTCTTGTGTCTGTGATGGTCTAAACCTGACCCGACCTGTTTCAGAGACCTGGATAAGTCGCTGCCCGTGCTGAGCCTGCTGGACGTGTTTGGCATCGTGAGCGGCAGCCACCTGTCCTCTCTGAAGAAGGAGATGCCTCGCGTTTCCATCAACTCCAGGCCGTTCTCCAGCATCGCCCGGCCCACGCCCGCCTCCAGGCCCACCGGCTGCTTCCTGTGGAACAGGAAGTGTCGCCTGAGGTTCCAACAGTAACCCGCTCCGTCTGTCTGAAGCCGAGTCGTTCCTGCAGCCGAGGGTTTGCCCCCCGAGTTCAATGGCGCCACGTTTGTTTCTGCTCGGGGGCGTTTAGTTGGCTGAAGACCCCGGACCGGGCCGCTCGGCACTGGACACGCACGCTTGTAGACGATATTTTATTTAGGGAGGTCAGAGCTTGATGTTGGGGCCACTTCCTGTTGGAATGTGTTTACAAACATTTTAATGGATTTTTGAATCTGTTTTAGGTTCTAATGTGTTAATTTAAAAATATGTTGTAAGGGAAACACGGTATATAAGACTTAATTAGCAGATGTATCCCTGAGACATTGGAATAATACTGATGACAGAAATGTCTTTGAGCTGTAATAATGTGTGAACGGATGGTTTTTATGAGCATACAATGATGTATTCCTGTATGCAGGCTTTTATGAGGAACTCTTTGTCACTGCACACCTTGTGTCTGCTGTATGAACTTTATATCATTCAAATGAGAGATGAGATTAAACCAGTGACTACCCAGCTGCCCCGTGTGGGCGTGTCCACGCTTTAATCACTGTGCTGCTGTCAACCGTGTACGCTATATACGGCACACACTGGCCTCCTTATAGTTACATGCATACACACAACTGATAAACTCTTAACTAAACTAATGTTAATTACATAAATGAGGCATGTATACAAGGAGCATGAGTGTTTCTGTTAGCATCGGTAGCTCCTTGAGCGGCAATCAAAATGCAAGTCTTAAGAAGCTTTAAAAGTAGAGGATGTGCCTTCACATGATATATTAGATATGACACCATGAGATGGTTAATGCTGGGGCATCGCCAGGTCTTGCTGTCAGAGGCTGAAGTTACTTTAAATACAAGCAGCTCAGGAACAACACACTAAATCTGAGCGTTTATTCACCCAGACACAAACTCTCATCTGTGCTTTTTGATTTGTCAAGACAAAACTCCCATTCAGTCAAAATGTCTGCTGTGAAAGGCCTGTTCTTGTTCAGAGTAGGAAAAGCACAAGTGTTATTAAAAACAGTTCTATTCAAAAGTGGAAATCAACCGTCATGCATTATGTACACCCATGCTCAGTCAAAATGTCTTGTGGAGATAAGTGTTCAGTCACTAATATACAGTGTGTAAAGTAAGTGTTCAGTCACCACTTGGCTCAGTAAATATGCTTCTAAAGGAGATATTGATATGAAAATGAGCTGAGTGCTGCATGAGACTAGTTTCTCATACAGGAAGCGTCTTGAACAAACAAGACTTTTGTACCAAGTATTTATAATAGTATTATTACATTTCAGTCAGCGCGTTCAACACTCTTTCCCTGTCATTCCATTTAATTACACGTAACTTAGTTTTCTTTTATTTGTACGTCTGATCACTTGGGATGTTAGGGACATCTGGTGAACGTGTCATGAATATATTTACTGAGACAAATGGTGACGTGTTCACTACTTACTTCACCCGCTGGGTAGCAGGAGACAGTCGGGGCCAGCAGCTGAATGTCACAATATTGAATCATCAGCATTCATGACTCAAACTACATTGTCTGCTTCCCCCAAATGAATAAACAGCTTGTCCAGTGCTTTGCAGCCGCTTTGGTACAAACATATAGATAAGCTACTGGAATGCTTCCCGACATGTCCATGTCCTTCTTTGTGAAATGGGTGATGGGAGGGTTCCAACATGTTCCTGTGGCAGACCACACGCTCTCTGTGTGTAATGTGCGTTATGAAATATGTTGAGCAGTGTTACCCCAATACATGTAGGCAGTAGCTCATTGCTTGTCATTACACACTAAATGATAAAGTAGTTATAACCTGTCAAGAGTGCTGAGGAAGAGGGCGGGGCCACAATGACTAATGTGCAACCGTTTTAACATGACACTATAATCACACTGTACACAATGACACTTCTGATGCCACACACATTGACAACAATGTTGACTTGAGAGATGAGGTCATAGATCATGTGACATGCCCAAAGGGTTATGGCTCTGGCTTCCAGAGTCAACTCTTTCAGGAGGCTCGAGCTGCTCGACCTCTCAGTTGACGCTGCAGCAGGCACTCGGCTACGAGGGTGAAAGAGGCAGGAATGACTTCAGATAAGCTCTAGTTCCCATTCCACTTTATTGGGTTGAAAAAACAAAACATCCACACCGACACATGATGCTGATGACCGCTGCCTATTACAACCCACGCTGACAGGGAGAACGTGGAGGGAACCCACGATGCCACGGGGAGAACGTGGAGGGAACCCACGCTGACAGGGAGAACGTGGAGGGAACCAACGCTGACAGGGAGAACGTGGAGGGAACCCACGCTGACAGGGAGAACGTGGAGGGAACCCACGCTGACAGGGAGAACGTGGAGGGAACCCACGCTGACAGGGAGAATGTGGAGGGAACCCACGCTGACAGGGAGAACGTGGAGGGAACCCACGCTGACAGGGAGAACGTGGAGGGAACCCTGGGGAGAATGTGCAAACTCCAGAAGGGCCGCATCTCTCGTTGGGAGGCAACAGTGCTAGCTAGCTAGCTAGCTAGCTATCCGCTAACCACTGTGCTAGCTATCCGCTAACCACTGTGCTAGCTGGCCGCTAACCCCCGTGCAGCCCACAGAGCATGCTGTGTGCACGGTTCAGCCTGGTTTCACTTCATATGCGCTCTGGCTGGGCTTCGGGTCCTGAGAGGGTCCAACAGAACTCTAAACACAGTTCATGGCCCCGTGAAGCGTTTATTGCAGTTCATTCCTCCAAATGATTCAAACAGCTAGATCCAAACACAAGCAACATTACAAAAATATCTTTAGTGAGACAGTTCACCACAGAACCCGTTAAAGCAAGCACCAATTACACTTCTGGAAATCTGGTGATCTATATCTATATTTTCACGCACACAGAGGAAAAAAATGTGATTTGAAAATACTTATTTTGTACAAATTTAATAAAACCATGGTAACAATGAGAGCCTTCTGTCAGGCTCAAAGCTCTGCGGGGACGTGGACTCGTCTCAGTGTTCGAGGACAACCGTCCGGAGCTGGTCCTCCTCACTCATGCTGATTGTAGCGATGGCGCCGTCGTTGAACTCGAATGAAGTCCCACCGTCGACCACCATGCAGGCGTCCCAGCACCGCGAGCGGACCGACACCCTGAAGCGGCATCACAACATTGTAACTAACTCCGCCACAGCTTTGTACATTGTGAGTCAGAGGAGGGCAACCGACCACTGACCTGCTGGCGAAGCCTCTCTGCCGGCTGCTGGAGAACACCCGGTTGACGATGGGCTCCCTGATGCTGTACAGCAAACGTGTGTCATCGGGACGGAACACCAGAGACGCGTTGTATTCATCAGTAACTGCACACGCACACGCACACACACACACACACACACACACACACGTCACTTCAAACAGTGACAGGATATGTACGGCTCTAGAATAAATGGAGGCTGATCATTACCCTTTTCAATCATGTCACGATTAAGTGGGACATCCAGACCCGTTTGAGACTTCCCTGGAAAAGTACACGGTGGTCTTTAAAGACTGGATTCATGTACATTTTAACATCCCAACCTGCAGACAGACGTACCGATCTGTAGAACCTCCTCCACAGCTTGTTCAGTAAGTTTGTTGATGTTATAGGACCTGACCAAGACGGAGAACATGGATGAGTCAGCAAATTTAGGGAGACATTGGATCTGATGAAGTCAATGGCACCATTGGTTGGTCTGGAGCAGCTGTAGTCAGGGCCATGAGCCACAAGAGGACTTCATCTCTAGTCACTGATCAAAGCACTCTTAACATCTGAGGAAACACTGAAGCTGCGTTCATACCAAACATTCAACCAGATTACATGAAAGTCAATAAAGAGACGCGATAGGTTGCAAAAAAAGCGTTTTTCCCGCCGGGTGAATGACGCGGGACGAACATGTTTGACACGGCACGAGTTGAAATGTTCAAACTCTGCGTCAGCCAATCAGCGTTGGGAAGCGTCGGCGTCCTGCCTTCGCTGATTCAAACTGCTGTTGGTCCCCCTGAAGGAGCAGCCGTCATTCAGACTACGGATAATATTATGAACCCATACAGCATGGAGTTTGACGTTCCCACGTTTGTGAAATTTCTACAACAAATATAAAGCAGAACTACTAATTATTTCTATGGTGGACAGCAGACACGGTAACGTAACACCAGACGCAGTTCCTGGAGGAGCGGTGTGCGGCTATGGATGGTGTTATGAATCCAAACACGAGGGCGTTTGATGTTTCCACGATTTTATGACTTCCCCAACAAGTATAAAGCAGAAGGCTCTTTTCACGGCGATAAGCCACGCCCCCTTTAGTTCATCGTGTGAACACTTTTATTGTCGAGCGAGTACACACACACACACACACACACACACACACACACTGCTGAGACCGTCTCTTGGGTACTGATGTCCAAACTTCAAATAAACAATGGACACGAGTGAAACATTAAATATTATATTTACCAGGCTTTGGATCCTGTTCCTGTACAAATGCTGAGTCCTGAACTCTTCTGCTTTTCCCACGGGCCGTCGTCCACAGAGATCTCGTAGTAGGACGCCCTGAGGAGCGAGAGGTTGGTGAGCGAGGGCTTTGAAGCAGTCGGAGGTTTCCAAGGGGAGCATCGTGAGGATGACCGAGGTACCTGGAGGACAGAGACTCTCCGATGAAGATTTCATTCAGGCTTCTGATGGGCAGAAGACTCGTCTTGGAGAAGCTGTCGTGTAGTGTTCCTGCCTCTGAAGTACAACAAGAGAATGCACACTACATTAACAGATGCAGTAGTGTTCACAATGTCCTCGTCCATGTCGATGTTAGAGTTCAGTCTGACAGAACAAAGCGCTGTCAGAGCTTCAGCAGGAAGAGACACAGCTCAACAACAAGAAGGAAAACAACAGCCACTGGGAAAAGAGACCGGAAGCTGAGAGAGAGAGAGGACAGAGAGCAGAGAGACCAGAGAGAACGACAGACAGACAGACAGACAGACAGACACCTACTCCGCTGGCTGTACATGGTAGTGATGCGGTGAGCTTGGCTGTGCTGCTCCAGGCTCAGCTGCTGCTCGTGCAGGTCCACAGAGGTGGGGTTGATGCCGGTGCCCTCCAAGTGCACCCGGATCCTCTGACGCCACAGCCACCTGCACACAGCACAGGGTAAGAGGACCACCCCTCAAGACCCCCTCCTCAGGACGCCCCTCCTCAGGACCGCCCCACCAGAAACCTTCAACAGTCCTATTAGGAGGGCTAATGTGACCGCAGTGAGAAGAGCTCGACACTTCTGAAAAGTCATTGCTCAGGTCCACCCGAGTCCCCGCAGACATCTACAGTCTGAGGGCCGAGCGTGACGAAGGGCCACAAACCAGAAGGCTCCTTTAAGTTTGTCCTTTTCTCACATGTTCGAGACTAAACAATCTAAATGTATGCAATCCATAATATTGAGGGTTGTCATCACATAGTGAAAATAAGAACATTAGCACTTTCCCTCTCCACTGTCCCGGTGAGTCTGCGTCAGGAGGACACCTGAACGTGACATCAAACTACGGCAGGAACTATTCACATGATTTTGATAGAAAAACTGGAGTGTGTTCCTAGACGTAAACCTCTGACACGGACCTCTAGCAGCAGTCAGACCTCCAGATTTAGCGCCTGAAGGCACCGGCCTGGGCTTTAGGAGCTGAGGGACCTTTTCCAGACAAGACTCCATTAAACCTCTGGGACTCCAAGCCACTGACAGAGCACTGGGCACACAGTGAAGGTTTTCAGCACGGCCCGTGACATTACACGAGTATTTGAGGTAGCTTATACGTAGCTTATACGTAGCTTATACGTAGCTTATACGTTGTCACTAATGGGCGAGACAGGCTGGTTGAAGGTACGTGACACGGCCGCATGCTCACTACAACAGCGCTAGGATTGTTTGTGGGTAAATACGCACCTGAACTCACCACGGCAGAGCTTTCCCAGGGCTTCGGGGAAGGCATGGGTGTAGTACACCGGCAAGCACAGATGACCTTCTGACCTTCAATTGAAAGAGAGCAAGGTCATGAACACAAGTGTTGAAGAGGTCCAACGTGGACCAATGACATAACGACTACCACTGCTTTCTGAGAGCCCCAGCACATCAGGTCGTATGTTCTAAGCCCTTCTCCGTGTTTACCTCTCAGGGTCTGTGTTCACGCCAACAACTGGTTTGTCCTTGCTTAAAACCTTACTGGCAACCAGGAGCATTGTCCCATCACCTAACAAAACAAACTGCAGTTAGAGAACTTGTATTGTGTAGGTGCATGTGTTTTCCGAAGCTTTTGTTGGGGGACTTTGACCCTGCGATGAATAAGTTAAAGTCCATTCTATACACCGGAGACTCTTATATTCAGATGGTAAAGATATTAGGCATAAAAGAACACATTTAGAAATTCAGCAAGTCTTGTAATGACGTGCATGTATTCCTACATCCTGTTTCTGTCATGAATCAGCGTGACAGTATGAAGTCCTACCTCCAGCAGAGATGATAGTGTCTGCCCATCGCACCACTTCTTCATCATACTCTCCTCTCTTCACCACTCGGACCTCGATGCCTTCTTTCCTGCAATGAAGGAAGTACAAACCATGTTTAGGAGCAGAGTCCTGCTGAAGCCCAGCTCCCTGTGCTGGCCCCGGCCTCACCGCAGGCTCCTCACGACGTGCTCCACGTTGCTGGTGTGGATGTTGTGTCTCTCCAGCAGGCCGCTGTAGCTGGAGCCCTTCATAGCCAGCTACACACACACACACACACACACACACACACACACACACACACACACACAGATAAATACAAAAGCATGACTACACTCTGATGTCTTCCTCCAGGACTGACTGACCCACCAGCTGCGTGAGGTCCTCCTCGGACAGGCCTGCGTACAGGTACCGCTGCTGCTCGAACTCATACCGCGTGGTTTTGGTAACGACGGCTACTTTCTCCGGTTTGAAGCCCGCGCGCGGCTGCGCGGTGTGCATGCGCCGCAGCGGGTTCCCGTACAGTAGGCTGACGGCTCGAGTCCCGAGGCGCAGCAGGTTCCCCGCTGAGTTCCGACCCATCCTGAGTAAACACAGCACCATCACTCACGCGCATGTCCAGGTGCACGCGCTGAGTGAGGGCTTATCGCGCGCGTCAGTCCTGTATTGTGCATTCACAGACGCCGGACACACGTCCTGTTCCCACGGAGAGGATAGGGGGGTCCCAAGTCCCCGCGCACAGCGCGTGCAGTCGAGGTCAAGCTCTACACTTCACACGGGGTCTAGCTCTCCACTTCACACGGGGTCTCGCTCTCCACGGGGTCTCGCTCTCCACGGGGTCTAGCTCTCCACGGGGTCTAGCTCTCCACTTCACACGGGGTCTAGCTCACCACGGGGTCTAGCTCTACACTTCACACGGGGTTTCGCTCACTGGGTGCCCTCCCATCCGTATTTGGAGAGGGCGGAAGAACGCGTTACGTTACCAGCTGAGCATGCGAAACTTCGCGTCGCTCGCGCTTCCCTCTCAGCGTGACGCTCGCGGCTGTTCTTCTCAAAGTTCCGACTGAGAGACTCTTCCAGCCTCCAACCTGCCGCCGAAACACTTCTAAACACGAACTAGAGCACGCGACCGCAGCGGCCACTGACCACACCGTACGTAAGTTTCCACGCAGCCTGGACGTAGGCCACGTAACGTGAAGCGACGTACGTAAGTTCCTACGCAATTTGCACGTAGGCTTCGTGACGTGAGCGACGGAGCTCGTGTTTCGTGATGCGTTCACGGTCCCATAAAAGAGCGGAAAGGTCACACAAGACCACCAGACAATACTCTCCATTCTAGCTGGTCGGGGTAAATACGTTACATGTATTTTATTTATTCAGTTAACTATTTTCTGTACGTTTTAATCCCCAACCGGGAGGTCGAGAGGTCCGTTTTAAACCCCTCTCAAATGGAGGCACGTGGGCATTTAGCCCGATTAAATACCTTTACAACATTATGGAACATAAAAACACATGAATTAGAGGAATGCAAACGGAATATATATATATATATATATATATATATATATATATATATATATATATATATATATATATATATATATATACATACACATATATATATATATATATATATATATATTATATATATATATATATATTTATATTTATATATATATATTTATATATAAAATGTATATATATGTATTTATATATATATATATATATATATATATATATACACATTTTATTTTGACAAAACAAGTAAATAAATAATATAAAATGACTTCTCATCTTATGAGTAAGACGTTTGAACCAGTGAATAAAAAGAATAAAATAAATACACAATTGTACACAATATTTTTAATGTAGTCACGTGATGTTGCAGTAAAGCGCTGTCCCATTCATATTCACACCAGCTCAAGCCCTCACAGACTCTCACACTCAACCATTTAGCAGCTGACGTCAGTGAGTCCCTGAGGGTTCAGGGTTTGAGGGTTTAGGGTGGAGATTGGGCCTTTGACCCGGAGCAGAGGTGAAGCGTGTTGGCGAAGGAGCCTAAACAGCTCAGTCCACGGGTCAGAGACAAGCAGGCGGGTGCGCTCAGGGACGAGACCGGGAGCGCACACCAGACAGCTGATCAGAACAATAAATATATGTTATGAACCGCAAATCCCATGCCTTTGTGCCGCCCGAGACTCACGGGGGTAACGCAGATACGTTACACGCTGAAATCAAAACACCGAGTTGTATTTCACGTTTAGCTGCGTGCAGGTACCGGAGGCAGAGAGAAAGGCTGCCGTCAGCAGGTAGCTGAGTTTAAAAATACATTGCCATTTTTTAAGATGGCCTCGTCCATAATGCTAGCAGATATTAACGCTAGCTAGCTGGCCGTTAGCATGTTGTTTAACGCACTACTCTAGCATGGAGAGACAAAATCTGATTGGATGAGCTCTCGGTAACCAGCTGTCAATCAAGCCGAGCTGCTGAGCTGAGGAACAGACAAGACAAATAATTATAATACATTTAGTGTATTTGTGAAAAATAATTATATTACAAAATACATATAACTTTTAATTATATTTTGTCTGTATTTTTTATTTGAATGATAAGATAGCTATAACTTTTTGATTATGTTTAGGCCAGCAGAGAAGGGCTAGCTGGCCCTGACTGCCTGACCTTGATGACTTTTATGTGTGCAGGTAAATACTTTCTAACCGTTTCTGTACTTGTTCTTTATGTTCATTTGTGTGTGGACATACTTGGCCAGTAAAGCTGATTATGTATTATAGTTTTTTCTGACCTGAACACATAGCTCATCTTCAGCAAAGAACCAGCACAGAAAGCTAAACTGAAGTGTACATTTCTGAGAAACCTTTCATTCATGAGATTACAGTGAGTAGTGGTGTGTAAAAGGCTGTATTGACCTGATTTGAGGGATATTCTTCACTAATTATATTCAACTGCACCAGGGAATATGTTTCCATACAGTGAGGTCACGTATTACTGCACCAGCTCTACTTATTCAGCTAATTGTGGTGTAATTTCCTCTGTGGAATTACCTCAAACTATAACACGTCCCAAGTGAGGCGATGCGTATCAACTCAACTTGGTTATTGTTTTATGATGTGTGTCTGTTTAATGTACAGCCTCTGAGAGAGCAAGAAAAACATATAGCGAGGAGGAGGAGATGTGGAGAGGAAGGTGTCAAGCTTTAGATGGATCATTCCACAATAATGATGATCATAACAACTCTCAACAAAGTTTTTCATCAATCTGGGCTTCACCTGAAACTGTGTCACAGGGCTAACCCTGTTATTATGGGAGGAGCCTTTTAATGTGTCCTCAGCCTCGCCCCTCCCTCTGTCTCTCTCCTGGAGCTCTCCCCTTCCTCCCTCTCTTCTGGAGGTCTCCCCTCCCTGGTTTTGCGATTACAAAGGTCCATCCGTCTCCCCACACAGTCCAGTGCTTCATGACAGAGCTCCGTCGTCCCGGCCTCACTGAAGAACCCACAGCGTCTGACCAGGTATGTGACCCAGAAGCTTTCTTTGTGGATCCAGAATGATTCGATTGGTTTTCACCGCAGCTCGGACGCTGGTGCATCTCATTTTGATCACATGTCTTGACTTGTATGAAGTCCATGACGGGAAAACATGGATATGAAAGGATAATTTTACCTAATTAATAAGAACATTGAAATAGTTTTCAGATATCTATGGTCAGCAATATGCAGCACTGTAGCAGAAGGAATGCTGTGTAAATGATAACTATTAAACCTCCAGTGAATTTATATACTCTTCTCTTAATGATGTCATGAAATGTTATAAATGTTCGACCCAATGAAATACATTTTGGATGCATTTTAATGTCTGTTTGTCAAGTATAGGTTTAAAGAGTTATTGGACTCTAATTCTTCTTCCTGCTCATACTGGCCCTGAAGTTATGTTTCCTTTTTCAATCTTTTATACTATAAACAGATTTAAACATTTTTAAAATCTGTTTGATGATGATTTCTGTACTTCTGCAGAGATCCCTTTCTCTCGTTTTTAATCCAAATACCTGATCCTTACATCTGAGTTAGGCAGTCAGAAAACACCCAGAATCATCAGCCTGTGGATCAGAACCACACAGCAAGATACTGCTCAGGAAGAGCAGGCCAGCAGGGCGCTGGGGCACTAACGTTTCAGAAGAATGACGCGCTCGGAGTGGCAACAGGAAACAGTGTGAGCGCTCTGACTAAAGTCCTTGCGTGTAGCGTTTGTTTCTTGGACGACTGCGTCCGCTCTCTCCTCACAGGTGTTCATGAAAGCTGAGGACACTCAGCCTCAGAATGCAATGGTGTGTAGCAACGGAGGAAGGTACAGGTGTGCCGGGGAATGAGAGGCAGGTGACGGGGGTCCGAGGGACCGGCTACACGGTGAGGATGCTGGGTCTGGGTTTAGGGGGGAGGATTGGGCCGGCTGGAGATGGGGCAGAGAGGTATTGTTACATCATCATTGGGGGGCCTGACATTCATGATCCCAGTGTTGGACTATTTCACGACTACCGAGCTTTGTGTTTTCAGTCACAAACATATCAGGTCTGTGGTTTCCTCTAAGTTGTTTTGGGGTCCTGTCCAATTCTTTCAAGCAAAGAGCTCTGCAGCATGACTCCAGAGGCCGGCTGAGCAGTATGAAGAACTATTCGCCCAGAAAGTCATTCAAGTACTGTGTTAAGTCAAACTTATCAGATCCAAACCTGTAATCCCAAATGTCCTTGATGCACACTAGTGTCTACACACTAGACACCTCTGGAGGTGGAGCAGCCCGCACTAATGCCCATGTTGTGCTTCACTGCAGCAAGATGCAGCGACTCAAGGAAGGAGTTCACATTCGTACAATGAAGGCAAAGAGGAAAGTGGAGGAGATCTCCAAAGAGGACGTCCAGGCCTTCCTCAAGAAGAATGCCTTCGTGCTCTTTACAGTCGGGGCGGTTATTGTAGGTGTGTCTGCCTCTGCAAGCTAAATGCTCATCCAGTCTGCATTACCAGCTCCACAGAGAGTATGTAACGCTGTCGCTCTCTCTCAGGTATTGTTCTGGGTTTCACGCTGCGCCCATATAAGATGACCTATCGAGAGGTGAAGTACTTCTCCTTCCCCGGAGAGCTGTTGATGAGAATGCTTCAGATGCTGGTTCTCCCCTTACTGGTATCCAGTCTGATAACAGGTACGGCATCCATCAGTGGGGACAGGACTTGTTAGCATTCACTTGGTTGTGTTTCTCCTCAGAGGTCTTCTATGTTCTATGTGTTCATGTGATTGGTCAGCTGTGCCTTTAGCTCCTCGTCTTCATCAGACACTACATGGCACCTCTGCTGTTACACTGAATCAGAAAAGAAATGCTGGGTCAGCAGTCAGAGAGTAAAGACGGTTCTGACTAAAGACTTAGAGCTCATCTTTTGTTCGGGTGTCCACATGAGGTTTTGTGGCCAATATCTGATAGCAGAAAAGGAAAACAGTGACAGTAACCAATAAAGTGGAGGCTTCTTGGACTGATACCAGCATGTACAGATGAGACTGGAGTTCATCATCTTTGCTATTTTTGTAAAGTACATTTTAATATATGTTGTACAAATTAAGCGAGGCGTTATGCCATTCCTTGCAAGAGGAGATGCAACTGTGGAAACATTATGACAACCAACAGAGGCCGCGTTTCCCTGATTTGTTAAGAAGCTCTTAAGCACTCAGAGCTTCTAAGGAGCGCTCTTAAGAGCGCTGTGAAAGAAGGACGTGTTTCCCAGAGTCGTCCTCAACTTAAGAAGATCTCATTTCACGATGTCACTAAGAAGGACATGTAAGATCAGCCTGACTCACTCTAAACAGCAGAAGGCAGTTAAGAACGCGTTTGGGAAACACTCCTATCTTAGTGCTCCTTCTTAGCCGAACCCTTCTCAAGAGCCTTCTTAAGTCCTTAAGAGCGATCAGATCTGGGAAACACGTCCAGAATATGTTTTCATCCCGGTGGTGAAAGGAGTCTTTTAGAAAACCTTTCTTCAATATTCAGTGTCAAGTTTTAAACCGTTTCAATCTATTCACCACTCATAAATTGGCCATAATGTGCTGAAACAGCTGGAAGACCAGCACACTGTCATAACCAGGAAAACCAAATAATATAAATGCTCTTCTTTTGAATTACAAAAAGCATAATCCACTCCCCTGGACCCACTTTACATCATTAATTCATAATCTGCCCACTGGTTTAAACCCACAGAACTGGTGCTGTGAGGGCACTTTAAAGATTATTCGTACATGTCTTGATGCTCTGACCCCTCTGTCCATCAGGAATGGCAGCTTTAGACAGCAAAGCCTCGGGAAAGATGGGCATGAGAGCCGTGATTTACTACATGACCACGACCGTTATCGCAGTCTTCACTGGCATCGTAGTCGTCCTCATCATCCACCCAGGAAAAGGATCGAAAGAGGAGTTTGGAAAGCAGCAGAAGATCGAGCAAATCAGTCCTGCTGATGCCTTCTTGGATCTGATCAGGTATCCTGCATATATAAATGATAGTAAACACAACGCTTGAATGGAACTGGCCAACACCGTTTCTTACTCACTGTGTGATTTCTCATTTCAGAAATATGTTTCCACCAAACTTGGTCCAAGCCTGCACACAGCAGGTGAGCTTTACCACGCATATTGATACTGAATCGTCTGTACCTTTTTATCCATGAAGACCTGAAACATTGGTCCGTACTGAAATGACAACTGCAGCAGCAGAAAGGAGAAGAGCTTTACAATTTGACAGCAATGTGATTGGCTCTGGGGGAGCGTGAAAGAACCTGGTTGGTTTAAGTTAAGGTGATAAGTTAAGGCCCATAATCAGCTAATAGGGTTGATGAATGGAGTGTTTTGTAAGAGTCCCACACAGGTGAAGATACTTCTACAAAACTCTCTCAAGCACTGTTCCCTTCATAAATAAGGAAGCATGTTAGAAGAAGCATCACATTTTTACCATAACAAACATTTTCGTTGCTGCTTGGGAGCTAACTTGAATAGCATAGTTTAGCTAGCATAGTGTTTCTGCTCAATTGTACTTTTGAAATGTTTTTTTGTAACTGAAGACATGTATATCCTATTAAACAAAAACAACTGCAGGAACTGGTTGATAGTATTTGCTGATTTACACAGCAAATGTTATAATCCATTTTCAATTGTGAAAAAAAATAAGAAGTTGATTTGAGACTGGCTTACAGTGATCGGTCATTGGGTCACTTATATCATACGGTCACATCCTCTGGGAAACATAAATAACTGGAGCAAAATTCTGGAAATAGTTTGGAAAAAAATACTGTTTCTGTTCATAGACCAAAGTGTTTGTTAAGGAACGTTTTTGACCTGATTGTGCTGTCAAGGGCCATTAAAACTACTAGAAGATGTGGGTGAGCCAGGGGGGCATGGAACAGAAATTTACCTCAAAGCATATCTCCATGATTCTGAATCTTAATTATGTTCCAAAGTCCACTAGTATAACCTAAGTCCTTTCATTCTCTCATTCTCCAGTTCAAAACCAAATATGGAAAGCGAACAGTCCATGTGACTGTGACAGTAAATGATACCCTCTTCAACTCCACCAATGGCACCCAGGAGGTCATGGAGATCACCCGGGAGGACGTGATCCCAGTGTCGGGTCAGGTGAACGGGGTCAATGCTCTCGGGCTGGTGGTCTTCTCCATGTGCTTCGGTCTAATAATTGGCAACATGAAGGAGCAGGGCCAGATCCTGAGGGATTTCTTCGACAGCCTCAATGAAGCCATCATGCGTCTGGTTGCCATCATCATGTGGTAAGACTTTGCTTTCAGTAGGAGGAGCTGAGCCAACGTTCACGTCATTTCCAATAACTCGCCGTTCCTCTCGTCCTCTCAGGTATGCTCCTATTGGTATCCTGTTCCTGATTGCAGGAAAGATTGTGGAGATGGATGATCTCACACAGATGGGCGGCCAGCTGGGCATGTACACCATCACAGTTATCATTGGCTTACTGATCCATGGAGTTCTCGTTCTTCCCACTCTCTATTTTGTTATCACTCGGCAAAACCCTTTTATCTTCATCGCTGGTCTCTTGCAAGCCTTGGTCACAGCCCTGGGAACCTCCTCCAGGTGAGTCGTGTCCAACACACTTTAACATCACAACTATTCAGTAAAACATTTGGGGAACTATGCTTGGCCTTTGAATGACCCAAAGCCTGTTTTGTGTTAAACGTGTTCGTTTGCTTCAATCTGAGTGTCCAATTGTCAAACCCTTCTCACATCAGAATGGTGATAGCTGCGTGTGAAAGTTTGTAGAGCTTGAACTTTTTGATTTTCATTATCATACAATCATATTACTTCCCAGACACTTTTAATGCAACATGAACATATACCATATGGTACATGCGATACCACATATGGTACATATACACATGTTGTAGTTTGCATGTGTATTTGAAAGGCTGAAGCAATGTGACCTCACCCTCACTGGTCACATGTTGAGGTTTTTTTTTGAACAGGTCCCAGAAGAAACATTTGTATTTCATAAGGGAACAACATAAACTATGTGTTCAGTTGTAAGGGTCCCTGTGAGGGACAAAGCACTCATTCTTTGGTCCATGTTCAGTAGTAAGGGTGCCTGTGAGGGACAAACCACTCCTTCTTTGTCCATGTTCAGTCTGTTGCTTACCTTCAAGATGTTAAAGACCAGTAATTGATTCACTTTATACAAAAGCAATAAGTGCTTTTTATGTTTTCAGTTCAGTTTTTCTTCCTCAGTGAGAAAAGTCCAGTCTGTGTTGGCTTGAACAAGTGCACTGACGTCTGTTGAATGAGGTGGAGATGTGAAGGACAGCTGACAGGTATCAGCGGCGGCTTTGAGCATTGATGTTCAGTCTGGACTGTGAGCTGCAGCGAGGCTCCTGAGAGACTGACCGCCTGTGAGCTTTGTGAGGCGGAGCGGCTCGTTGCAGCACTGCTGCTCACTAAAAACAGAAACTACAGAACAATGCATGCTTTCACGTCAGGCTCAAGTCTGCAAGTCCTCAACACTGCCTGTCGGTGAGGCTGCAGAAGCATGCGCACATAAATCCCTTTAAAGTAAAAGCAGTGTGGTTGTACTGCATTCATGGCGTGAATTTTATTTATTTATTTTTTATGTTTGATTGACCTCACGCGGGCTGGACTGGGAGTGTTGTACGACGCCAGGACTGAACTACATCTGGAGACATTTAAAGTGCATTAAAGGATGGAGCAGCAAAACACTCAATAAAACAAAGGTTCCAGCTGAAAGAAGAACACATGAATTCAACAGAATACATATATGTAATTATAGTCAGATCTACGTAAAGCAGTGAAAATATGAATCTGTTCGTTTATACGTTCACACAGTTAACAATATATTGCCAGCTGTTTTGTTGCCTGTGTCTGATTAGAATGTATTGCTTTAGTCTGGTGAAGACTTTACCAGACAAGACTGGCTGCAAGCTCCGCCCCGACCGCTTAGTCAAACCAGATGAGCAAAAGATTCAGTGGGAATGTTGAAGTGTAGTCCAGACCCCGCTTTGTGTGAGCTTTGTAAGGCCGAGCAGCTCGTTGCAGCACCGCTGCTCACTGAAAAAAAGAAATTCCCCTTGGGGATTAATAAAGTACTTGTCATTCATTTTCATTTCATTTGTGGAGCCACAGAGGGGAGAACGAGGCCTCTCAGGTTGAGCTGTAGGACTAAGAGGTGCTGGCTGGACAGGACACGGACACTTTTGATGTACTTACTGTACTTTTCACAGTCCTTTCCTTTATTTTAGTTTGTTGGCTTGTTGTTTGTTTGTGTTTCTTCTGTTGTTACTGTTGTCTATAGCCTTGTTGTGTAAAACAATGCGTGGCTTGGGGGCCAGAAGCATAGTGCTAAAGTATTACTCTTTTAACGTTTTGTTGTACAAAATATAATGTGTCCGTAAATACCCTCTTTAGGAGCTTTACGTGTTTTAAAATGGTGGGTCAAATTTTAAACTTAATAATGAATATCATGCATTACATATATTAGGAGACTATGTCTGTGTATGTTCATGATTACTGTTAATGATTCCTCACAGTCATTATTGACAATGTTTTACCAAGTGATCATGAGTGTGATGGCAGACAAGCATATGAAAGGGTGAGTTTGGGGAGCGAGTTCTGGAGGAAGGTGGCGGCTCCAGAGAAGGCTCTGTCACCCCATGTCCGGTGCTTGGTCCTCTGGGGGATGGACAGTAGGTTGGCATCAGAGGAGCGGAGCTGACGGGATGGAGTGTGGTGGTGGTGGACGTCGGTGAGGTAGAAGGATTTTGGATCTCGTACCATATTGCAGTAATCAATTCTTGAGGCGATGAAGGCATGGATGAGGGTTCCGGCAGCAGAAGAGGAGAGTGATGGCCGAAGAGGGGCGGTGTTTTTTAAGTGAAAGAAAGCAGTTTCGGTGATTTGTTTGACGTGGTGTTCAAAGGAGAGGTTGTTGTCAAACATGACTCCGAGGTTGCAGATGTGTGGGGAGGAGACAGCGTGGCGTTGTCGATGGTGAGGTAGAAGTTGTGACTGGGTTTTAATGAGGGATTCGGGGCCGATAATGATCATATCAGATTTATCACAGTTGAGTTTAAGAAAGTTGGTTTGCAGCCATGATTTAATGTCGGTGAGGCAGTCGGTGAAGGTGGACTGAGTAGCAGTGGTGATGGCCTTTGTGGAGATGTAGAGCTGGACATGGAAGATGAGACCATGGAGCAGGTAGAGGATAAACAGAAGAGGACCAAGCACCGAACCCTGCGGGACGCCTTGAGACACAGCAGCGGTGGAGGAGCTGCAGCTATTAATTCTGATAAACTGTTGTCAGTTTGTGAGATATGATGTGAGCAAGATAGGAAATAAATCTCCATAAGTGGAAGCACTGTTGTTAGCTCAGTCATGGTACGCCCACATTACTTCCTGCTTAAAAGCCTTAGAGACAGTGACAGCCATCACTCTGCTGCAAATGAGTCTGCCAGCTATCAACAGTTCTTATAGTCTATTTTACAATTAAAAGTAGTTAACAGCGTTAAATCCAGATATTTCCCATCAGTTGAACAGTTCTTTTAACCTGCTTTCCTTCTTCCATCTCTCTCTCTCAGCTCAGCCACCCTCCCTGTCACCTTCAAATGTCTGGAGGAGAACAACAAAATTGACAAGCGAATCACACGCTTCGTGCTGCCTGTGGGTGCCACCATCAACATGGATGGAACAGCTCTGTATGAGGCTCTGGCAGCCCTCTTCATTGCCCAGGTCAACAATATGGAGATGAACTTTGGTCAGATCATCACCATCAGGTAACAACAAGGAGGATCAGAGATTATGCTTTTCCTGTTATCAATAGGAAAAAAAAACAATACAAAAACCCATAATTGTGTCGTCTGTGTCTGCTTCTCGTCACTCTAGTATTACAGCAACTGCAGCCAGCATCGGAGCTGCTGGCATCCCTCAGGCAGGCCTGGTCACCATGGTGATTGTACTGACCTCTGTTGGACTTCCTACTGATGACATCACTCTCATTATTGCGGTTGATTGGTTTCTGTGAGTGGCTTCCTGGACCACGAACATGTGAACAATAATCAACTTTGTGCTTCTATTCAAACATATTTAAAACATAAATGTGTGTACGTGTTGCCCTGTGAAGACTTTAACTTACATCCTGACACGAGTCGTCTCATCATCTGAAAGGTCAAGAGCAGATCTGTATCTACTACCACCTAGTGACATACTTCTCTCTCCCCGGAGTCTTGTTCCACATCTTCCCTTTTGTATTGAATATTTTTGCAATGAGTTTTAACATAGAAACATAATTAGGTTTCCCAAATTAATCATTTCAATTAGAAGACCCTTCCCTGAAATTACTCAGCTAACTGGGGTAATAAGAAAAATACCCTTCTCTCCTTTGACTGGAATACACCAAACCTGACTGTCTGTCAAAGCCTTCTCACACGAAGGCCGGCCAGGAGGATGATCCAGTGTTTAGTGAGAAAAGGCCAGGATGTTCTAAAGTTGCAGCTGTGTTTATAAAGCAGAATGTCAGCAAACCAGGCCTAACTGGGTTTCAGTCAGTCGGGTCTAAGTTACCATAGAGACTTTCCTTGAGACTAGTCTGGTCCAGTCAGGCTCGTGGTCAAGCTTAGCTTCCCCTCAGGCTCAACACAGCAAGTTACGCCTTGCTGGAACTAACCATTCTCCTCTTGGTTGGCCGGGAGCAGATTGCAGAATGTTTGCACCCAGCAAAGAAATAGTCCAGGACACAATCATTATTATCATTTCATAATTAAAGATAATGATTAATGGTTGTGTTTTGCAAAGTATTTTAGTAGTATTTAACCTAATTTCAGTTGCATACAACAAAATGAAAATAAATAAACTCCGCCTTTAGGGACCCGTTTATATCAGGTCACAAGGTACAAATCAAGGAAAAAACATGGTATGAATCCAAATAAATAAAAATCAAAGAACATGTTAGGTATCAAATTAAACAAATTAAAGTCAGGTCTACAATCCCCATGTACAACCTCTAAACACATCTTAAACAATAAAGAGGGTTAGGGCCAGGCTTGAAGGGCTACCTATAGCTGCGGTTAACCATCTACCCGGCTTGTTTGCCCTTTCCTTGTCTACGTTGTGTAGGGACCGTCTGCGTACCACCACCAACGTCTTGGGGGATTCTATCGGCGCCGGCATTGTGGAGTTCCTGTCCCGACACGAGCTGCGCAGCAAAGACGTGGAGATGGGGAACTCAGTGCTGGAGGAGAGGAAGAAACCTTACAAGCTCATCTCCCAGGATAGTGATTTTGAAAATGACAAACGTGCTCACAGTGAATCAAACATGTAGTTGAACATCATGACCATGTGCCAGCACTTACAGCTGGTTCCGTTTTGGGGAGTTGGGACCTAATCGCCAACCATAGTTTTACTCATATTATTTCACACTTTTTTGACTTGTTAACATTCTTTATTATCTCTTTCATTCAAAATGACAATGGTGACAATCTTTGGTGTGTTTTTTTCAAATAGGACTGGTAGTTTCTGTTTTGTTTGTTTACTACTTAAGTTAATATTTTAACTTCATATTACCCTGATGTAGAGTTGGAGCTGGATGAAGGCTTAGACACTGCAGTGAAAGATGTGTTTCAAACCACTTTGTGTTATATTGTGTTAAGAAATTATATATTTGGACTCTAACCATTTCCCCACTAGGACATAACTAATGTCCAATTAAAATGTATCGATATTGTCCCAACATTAGATGGTTAATATTGTGTTATTACAGGTTACAACAAGCATTTTATGATTTTAATGTTTCAGTAGGACAGGTTTACAGATTCTTCCTCACACAAGAATTGTACGTGCACATTCACGTGTATTCATTGTGTGACTTGCAGATTTTCTTTACCAACATTGCTGATTTACAGCAGATATGAGACGAGTGAATTTATTTGAGTCATTATACATGTTCATTAATACAAGCTTCTGATTTTATTACGAATGTGTGAAGAAAAAACAACTGTTTTAGTTTGTTATAACTTTAGTGAAATAAAGAGAAAACACATTTCCTGTCCGTCTCCCTTCTATTTATAATCTCAGAGATTATTTAAATTGATTAAATAATTAAAATAATTGGGATTTTAAAGAAGAGTATAAAATTAATAAAAATTGGGTTTTTATTATCTTTATTTGGGGAAGTTTTTCCTGATCCGATGTGAGATCCTTGTCTGTTGATACGAGAACATTTCCATGGTTAAGGGCTTTTGACCTGTGGCTCTTCATGGTTAGGGATTACATTGACCTGTTACTCTTCATGGTTAGGGATTACATTGACCTGTTACTCTTCATGGTTAGGGATTACATTGACCTGTTACTCTTCATGGTTAGGGATTACATTGACCTGTTACTCTTCATGGTTAGGGATTACATTGACCTGTTACTCTTCATGGTTAGGGATTACATTGACCTGTTACTCTTCATGGTTAGGGATTACATTGACCTGTTACTCTTCATGGTTAGGGATTACATTGACCTGTTACTCTTCATGGTTAGGGATTACATTGACCTGTTACTCTTCATGGTTAGGGATTACATTGACCTGTTACTCTTCATGGTTAGGGATTACATTGACCTGTTACTCTTCATGGTTAGGGATTACATTGACCTGTTACTCTTCATGGTTAGGGATTACATTGACTGGTTACTCTTTATGGTTAGGGATTACCTACCTTGACCTGTTTTGCTCGTCATATTTATGTGATGCCCGCCCACCATGATTGGCATGATAGCAATTAAAGGGATCCACCAAAGCCCCTTCAGTAATAAAAGCTACCGTCTACTACATACACAAGATTAGATTGTTTTTGGTTAAACATGAGATTAATATTCAACAATTACGCGTCAAGGGTTAGAATGGGACTACCTACCTTTTTTTGTCTTATTGGGGGTATTTATTTATATTTATTTTTATTACAAGTACATTTGAGCATTGTGTCAAGGATTGGTCTGTGCCACACTACGTGATATGTATGTGAATATGTTTGTGTGAGAAAAAAACAAAGTCACTAAAATGAGTTTGAAAGAATATGAACAGCATATTATCTTTCCTTCAGGCCAGAAGGTACAGTTCAGCCTTTTGTCTGCACTGCTGTACACACAATGTACACAACCATAGGTTGCCAACCCATCACCTGCAGCTGGGGTCAAGTCTGAGCAAATAAAGACTGGTTCCTGCAAGACAAAACGTGAGAGCAGACAGACGTGCGGGGCATAAAACACACACACAAACACGCACGCACACACACACATGCGCACATGCGCACACAGCTTTGTAAGCTTGGCTATAGGAATACACAAACACACAGAACATTGAAAACATATCATGTTAATTGAATGTTTACTCAGTTGTCCTCATTAAATTAGGAAAAGTCATGAAATATGAAGCAAAAGAAATGATAGCAATCAGTTTTTAGAGACATTAAACATTGAATTGGATCAAATTGACCCCAAAGGTAACAGGAGGTCTCATCTCCGTCCATGAGATAAGACTTCCTTTCAAATAATACATTTACTCGTTTTAGTTAAAACAGCTTCAATAACAAAATGAAATGTTTGTTGAATAAATCTTTTTTTTTTATTTTTATTTACTGTTAATTTTTAATTTTGGTCTTATTACCGTTCTACTGTTTCTTTATATTACTTTATCTTTATTTACTTGTAAGCAATGCTTCTGTAATCCTGTAATTTGCCCACTGAGGGACTAATAAAGAATTATTTTTTATCTTATTTTAACTTATGCTGCCTTACTAAAGGTTCATAAAGGGTCAGCAAGGGACTCTCCACGATGTGACCGGGACAGAACCAAACCCTCACGCAGGGGGCGGAGCCTCAGAGCCCGGGTCCGCGAGCTGGAGACTGGACGAGACCGTCACGCGTTGTATCGCCGGGGTGCACTGCGCATGCGCGGAGCGTGTCCCAGTATTGATTCAAAAGCCCTGCGCTGAGCTGTTCCTCCGCCGTGTTCCTCCGCCATGTCGTCCCCTGCGCGCACTGACCTGGGCCGCGCGCTCTGCATCATCACCGGCGCCTCCAGGGGCTTCGGTCGCACCATAGCGAGGGAGATGTCTCGTTTGGTGAAGCCGGGATCGGCGCTTATCCTGACGGCCCGATCCGTGGATGACCTGCGGACTCTGCAGGCGGAGCTGGCCGAGTCGGATGCGGGCAGAGCCGGCCAGGTGGTCCAGTGTGTGGTGGCGGACCTGAGTGAGATGGAGGGACTGCAGAGGATCGTCACCGCGTCCAGAGACGCCTTCTGCGAGGACATGGACCACGTGATGCTGGTCAACAACGCAGGTGAGTCACCACGACTACTACATATACCTTATATACAGGTATGCATACATTATACAACTAAAATATATATATTTATATATACACATTATACAACTTATATACATGTATACATACATTATACAACGTATATTATACAACATATACCTTATATACATACATTATACTACTTATATACATACATATACATACATCATACAACAAGTTCAAGTTTGATCTGCTCAAGAGGGACAATGTACATTAATGAACACTTCAAATTAAAATGTAAACGCACCCAATTGCAGCCGCAAGGCTAATTTCCAGAGACAAAAATCACAGTGTTAGGAAGACACCTCACACTGCACACAGATACATTACACACAAGGGCATCAATCAGTTAGCACATTCAAGGTCTCACTCATTCATAAAACATCAATACATCACTTATTAATACATCACACATACATGACAGAACCAAAACTTTAAAACTATCAACGTTCACAAGTTTGGCTGGACAACAATCATCCCTTCATGCACTTTTTAAAAGTGCTGAAGGTTGGGCACTCCCTAACAAAGGATGTTATTCAACTTATTTACATGTATACATACACCATACAACTTATATATACATACATTGTAGTACTTATATACATACATTATACAACTTTTACACATGTATACAGACATTACATAACTTACAGACATATATACATACATTATTTTGTATTATTATACAACTTATATACATACATATACATTATACAACATATACATTACACAATATATATATATATATATATATATATATACACATATATATATATATATATTTATATATATATATATATTTTTAATTTTTATTTATTTATATGTATTTATGTACCCTCCCCTCCCTGCTCTCGCAGCCTCTCTGGGGGACGTGTCCCGTTACGCTAAAACCTTCAGCGACATGGCCGAGGTGGACTCCTACCTGTCTCTTAACGTCAGCTCCTCGCTGTGCCTCACTGCACGCGTCCTGCAGGCGTTCCCCCAGCGGCCCGGCCAGCAACGCACCGTGGTCAACATCTCCTCCTTGTGCGCCCTGCAGCCCTTCCGCTCCTGGGTGCTGTACTGCACCAGCAAGGCTGCCCGAGAGATGATGTTCAGGGTGCTGGCCGCAGAGGAGCCGGACCTCCGGGTGCTCAGCTACTCCCCAGGTGAGGAACCGCACGTTTGTGCCGGGTCAGTCCGGTCCAGCCAGGCCGCCTGAGACCGCGGCTGTCAGAGGAATCGAATGACGTCTGCAAGATAAACACATACCCTTTCAAAGGCAGAGGAAATGTGGAGGATGTGCAGAACCTCGGTCACTCATTGGTGTTGAGGGCGTGGTGTTTGTTGTGTCCATTCCCAGCCTTGTCTTCTGTGTTGAACCAGGGCCTCTGGACACAGCCATGCAGACCGCGGCCAGATCCAGAACAGCCGACCCCGAAATCAGGAAGTCTTTTTCAGACATGTTCGCTCAGGGCCAGCTGCTCACCTGTGAGGCGTCCTGCGCCAAGCTGATGAAGCTGCTCCTGGAAGACGCCTACACGACGGGAGCTCACATCGACATCTATGACCTCTAGAGCAGCACCAGTACATCTATGACCTCTAGAACAGCACCAGTGTGCCTTAATTTGGATTGAAACTCTATTGATTTATATCTGCTGCTTGCCTCTTATACTTCTAAGTGGAACACTTAATGAAGACTCAACATTCACTTTCAATCTCACTTTTGTAGGTTGTAGCCTTCGATTTCGAAATGGACCAAAATGACTGAATACCGATTCATCAAATGCATGTTCAAAACATTCCAGTGCAGAAGTTGACTCCAAGTAGCAGCCTTGAGGGGGTTTAAGGACAGAAATATAATGAAGTATTCATTAATTTGTGTTTTCATTAGCAGGAGCTGGCGATCACAAGGCAGGTCCTCATTATCTTGATGACATGAAACAGAGCTGTTGTTGTGGCCTCGAGGGTCTGAACCCTCGGCCCGGCTCAGCTGGTGGGCCACGAGTTAAACTGTGACCTGAACTGTGAACGGTGAACACACTGTGGGTAGAGTGTAACCCGAGTGGAGCCGGCTCGTGATACGTGTGGAGGAGACGTTGAGTGAGCAGTGACGCTGATTCCTATACGACTCAACTCAAAATAGTCTTATTCTTTTTATGTTCTTGCTTTATATGTGCGTTCCTTCAGCTGTTATCCAAATCTGCTCTGTAATCACGATCCTGTTATTACATAAATGCAATAGATTTTCTCTCTTTGTCTTTTTTTCATCTTTTCACAGAGTTAACAATCTTACCTCCAAGAATATCACAGTATCATAATTGAATAAAAAGATAAAGGTAACACTTATAACTTACAGTTCTGAGCAGGTTTTGATTATTTATTTGATGATAAGAAACCACTTAATACTTGCATATCAGTAATAATCTATACCAAGTGTTGCTAAATGCTCGTCACTATCGGGCTGAGACCTCGTCCCTGTGGTCCAGAGTGCTCCACTTCCTATAGGGACAGTGTGTCCATGTTGTGTTACAGAAAGCATGAAGCGACCTCCTTCAAAGGAAAAGAACCAGAGAGGCGGCCTCTGAATGTGAGCGGCTCTGTTTCCTGTCATGAGCCTCTGACAGACAGCCACAGCTGCCCCGGACCAAAATACCCGTAGAGGGCCCAGCCCAAAGAAGGGGGCACCCCTAGACTACCTCCACCTCGACCCCCTCCCCTGACCTCCGTTAGCCACCGCTCTCCCCCTCCCCACTCTGGAGAGTTGGTACAACCTCTCGAGGGGCAGATTTATTTCGGGCTGTCGCCGGGGTCTGGCTCAGGAGAGAGAGGGCAGGTGCTCCTTCGAGTTTCACGAGAACCCTGCAGCTTGTTTATCCCCTCGTCCCTCGGCCAGTCCCAGCCTCTGCAGCCTTCTGCCTCTGGGTTTTCTTTGGCCAGTACAATGACTGTGGGGAACATGGAGAGTGCTCAGCTGTTTGATGCTGGGAACAAAGGTCGAGGCCTGAGGGCCACCAAAGAGCTCAACGTCGGGGAAGTGGTCTTCGCCGAGCCCAGTTTCTCCGCTGTGGTGTTGGACAGGTACGAGGCTCCCGGGTGTTGTGGTCTTAGACTGGGTGGATAGGCAGGAGGACCGGCTTTCTCTCACTCAGCATGCACATCTGGCTGACACTGTGTTGTACAAGAGGTCATGTGACCTCACCGCGAGATGAATTCTCATGACACCAGCAGTGGGCGACATCAAGGTGTCATGTGAGCCGGATACTTATATGCTGGGTTCAAGAGCACGGAGGCTCTGCCACTAAATTATTTTGACCCCTTGCAAGCTTTCAAATTAATTTCTAATATTACAACGTTATTAATAAAAACGAAAGTGAACATGAAACCTCCATGTTTAGTTTGGAGTCCTGCAGCAGAGAGGTCTGCCTGGTTCCCCGTGTCAGATCAGACATGTTTGAGTCGACCGGTTTCAGAACTCAATCACAATATTTTGAAACACAAGTGAAGTCCTGGACTGATGTGCTCTACTTGAAAGAGTTTGAAAGAGTCACTATTCTTTGACCCCTAAACAGTATTCTTCTTTTTATCAATCACGCAGAGAAAAACTCTAAATGATATTAGATAGCCAACAGGCTATTAGCTTGGCTTAAAATAAAGATTAGGAGGACGTCTTGCTCCGTGCAAAGTTAAAGCCCCACTACAGTCATTTATGAACTATGCACTGAAGCGGAACGCTCCCATGCTGGAACAAGGAGCTGCTTCCTGTCTAGACCGAGCTGAACTCATCCTCTCTGGGCGTTAGCTCCATGCTGCTCGCGTCTGATTGGTCCCATCTTCTCATTTGATAAATAGTAAAAATATTCCATTAACTGGAGGAATGTAATGCTTTGTTCAGTGACGTACTGAGTGATGATGTGAGACCAAAGCCGAGATGTGTAACTACCATGTCGTGGTACTTTGTTCATGAATGAGACGAGAATGGCTAATAACTAACATGTCTTAACAAACCCAATCATGTTATTGTCAATGTCATACAACAGCTTAACTTTGATGCCTTTTTAGATTTTCTCATGAATAATTTGTCTCCTGACCTTTTGTCTTCTCTTTTAAAGCTGGAGAGTGATGCAACGCAAGTAATGCATCTGCAGTTTTTGAATTCTGCAACAGTTACAGTGTTGTGGACCTTTCTGTAAATAGTATGTGGCAATTACAGCTGAGGACAGCCGGGCTTGTCTATGTGCTGGAATGCTAGACACAGATCCGGTGGCGTTGAGTTTGAGCCATACAACAGCTAGCGGCTAACAGATCTGCCGAGTCAGTGTAAGAAAAGAACTGCGAGGGACTGGGAGTGTGTGTGTGTGTGTGTGTGTGTGTGTGTGTGTGTGTGTTTGTGTAGCTGCACAGGGCTTTGCTGCGTTCCAACAATCACTAGACCCTTTAGTGTGTCCGTTCATGGTCCTCTCTGTTCATGGTCCTCTGTTCATGGTCCTCTCTGTTCATAGTCCTCTGTTCATGGTCCTCTCTCTGTTTTAACAATATTACAGCTAAATTAACTGAATAAATGATACAAGTATTATTATGGCATCATGCATACAACCCAGAGACACCATACGTTCAATAAAACCAGAACCAGCTTTCTTTTGAGACAAAGTTAGCAAACTCTAACAAATCAAAATTAAATGATCTTTCTAATTTCTGGGTCTCTGAATATCACACTGACGATGTCATGCAACATTAGCTTTCTTAGCTTTTCATATATTAACATCGTGGAGTTCTCAAAATAGAGATGAGGATAACTATATTAGTTTCTTCATAATGTAAACGAAGTCCTGCCATTTAAAAGGAAGTCTTAATTTGATCAATACACAGTATTTGTAAATGAGCGGATCTTGACCACTCCAACAGACCTCCACTCCTCCAGTCGCTGTGTTCATGTCTCAGGTCACTGGCCTCAGCGCTGGCACATTGGAAACAGGAAAGAGGCGCATGTATGTGGTGCAGGGATTAGAGGTGTGTTATGGAGTTATTAATTAATTAACTTTATAGATAGATGGGTCTGGCTGTGCAAGACTAGCATTTCTGTAGTGATCTTTGCAGTCTGGGAGCAATGCATGCATAATCAACCAATAGGAGAAAAGTTGACGCCATGACACACTTCGATTGACAGCCACCTAATTTATATAAATAAGACATATATTAAGAAACAAAATACAGAAATAAACAAAAAAAAAAGCAGAGTGAGTGATCTGTTGCGAGCCAGCTCAACTGATTAACTTGTGTTTGTTGCCTCTTTATTCACTTCTTTAGATGTCAATGAAAGAGGATTCTGTCTTTGGTTTCCCTCTCAGTTTGGCCACTCAGGTGTGCCACAGCTGTTTCCGGCGCCAGGCCAAACTGCACCGCTGTGCCCAGTGTAAGTTTGCCCATTACTGCGACCGCACCTGCCAGACTGCGTGTTGGGATGAACACAAGCAGGAATGTGGAGCCATCAAGAAGATGGGCAAGGCGCCCAGCGAGAACGTTCGGTAAGGAGAACTGAGAGGAAGCTCAGGAGACGGTGAACGGAAAGCTGTATGAAACTGGCATATGACACATAAACATACAGCACATATCAATCTGTCTGGGTGATACATAACTGCAAAGAAAGAAAGCATAGAAACCAAAGCTTGTTTTACAGAACCAGACGTTCTCTTGGTCTCAAATATGATACTGTATATATATATATATATATACAGTAATAATAATAATAATTATTATTATTATGAAGCCCAATATCACAAAATCCCCTCAAGAGGCTTTACAATCTGTTGAGCAGGAACAACCTGTACTTATGTCTCTTCTGCCCAGATGAACAACTGTTCATACCCAGATGAACAACTGTTCATCTGGGTATGACATGTAAAGGTTTACGTTAAGGAGTAGACTGGACTAAAGGTTTAAGTTAAGGAGTAGACTGGACTAAAGGTTTAAGTTAAGGAGTAGACTGGACTAAAGGTTTAAGTTAAGCAGTAAACTGGATTAAAGGTTTAAGTTAAGGAGTAGACTGGACTAAAGGTTTAAGTTAAGGAGTAGACTGGACTAAAGGTTTAAGTTAAGCAGTAGACTGGACTAAAGGTTTAAGTTAAGCAGTAGACTGGACTAGAGGTTAAAGGCTAAGTGTCGCGTTGCGTCTCCAGGCCACTTTACAACTAGCAGCAACCCACCCGACCTGTCTTGTATCACGAACCAAGGAGTATAATATACAGTATAACATAGTATAGTATAATATGATATAGTATATTACAGTATAATACAGTATTGAACAGTATAATATCATATAGTATAATATAGAATAGTAAAATATAGTACAGTATATTATAGTACAGTATAAAACAATATAGTATAGTACAGTATAATATAATATAGTACAGTATAATACAATATAGTGTAGTACAGTATAATATAGAACAGTATTATTAGTATAGTATAATATAGTTCTATACAATATTGTACAGTATAATAAAGTACAGTATAATATAGAACAGTATAATAAAGTACAGTATAATACAGTGTAGTATAATACAGTACAGTATAGTATAGAACAGTATAATAAAGTAAAGTATAATACAGTATAGTATAATATATTATAATACAGTACAATATAGTATAGTATAGAACAGTATAATATAGTGTAGTATAATATAGTATAATACAGTACAATATTGTATAGTATAATATAGTATAGTACAGTATAATATAGTATAGTATAATATAGTATAGTACAGTATAATATAGTATAGTATAATATAGTATATTACAGTATAATATAGTATAGTATAATGTAGTATAGGACTCAGTGGTGAACATGATTTTGAAGACCCTCCATATTCCTGTCCCCAGTCTGGCTGCTCGAGTGCTGTGGCGGATCCACAAGGACTCGGGCATTGCGTCGGACAGCCAGCTGGTCTCAGTGGACCAGCTGGAGGACCATGTGACTGACTTACCTGAAGAAGATCTCAAGCAGCTCAAGACTGATGTGCACACCTTCCAGGAATACTGGTCTGATGGAAGGAAGCAGCACCTTGTTGATGACATCTCACACATCTTTGGCATCGTAAGAACAAATGCATTGTTATTCCTTAATGCCTCTTGTTATATTTGTAAAGTGCACTCGGAAAGACAGCTTCAGGAACTCGGTCTGTCCCACTCCTTCTCTTCTTTATAAATGATGAATCGAGTGTTTACTAATCCTTATAAAGTGCTTCCTCTCTCTGTAGATCCAGTGTAACGGGTTCACGCTGAGTGACCAGCGAGGCCTTCAGGCGGTTGGCTTGGGTTTGTTCCCCAACCTTTGTCTGGTCAACCATGACTGTTGGCCCAACTGTACCGCCATCCTCAACCACGGCAAGTAGGTATCCAAGCTACTGCTCCTATCAAGTCAGTCAGAGACCTCTGGATGTTTGAATATATATGATGTGATCACACCAGTTCTGCATCATAAGGACTTGGAAACAAGACAAACAAAAGACCAGAGAATGGACTGTTGCTTTCTTTTACAGCCAGTCAGCACTGAGTTCTGCTCTTCATTCTCAGAGAAGGTAAGTACCTCTGCCATGCTGTGAAGACTCAAGACCACTCAAACACTGATGTGTCGCTTACATTAACACAGACAATAACTGATAAGAAAGTGAAGCGCAGTGTGTTTGGACCAGGGTGGAGCTGCGAGCTGTGGCTAAAATCTCTGAAGGTGAGGAGCTGACCATCAGCTATGTGGACTTCCTCAACCTGTCCGCTGACCGGCAGAAGAAGCTGAAGGAGCGGTTCCACTTCCTGTGCAGCTGCCAGCACTGCAGCCAGCGCATCAAGGACGACCTGATGGCCGCCGGGATCCAGGAGGGCAAAGTGGGGTTCACACATGATAACTGTCTTTTTTTTACTCCACTTTCATGAAGAGAATCCTGAATGTTTGGTTGTCTCCCTCTCAGCCCTCTGCTGATGAGCTGAAAGCGGGAACCGCCTTCAGTCAAGAGTACCTGCAGATGATGGAGAGGGCCCGTATGGAGAAGGATTACTGTCAAGTACACAACACCGCTCCCAGCTTTCCTGCACGGCGCTCTCTCTGTTTCTCTCACTTCATCTGCTTCCCTCCGCTCTCAGGTGGTGAGGTTGTGCCGCGAGTGTCTGGAGAAGCAGGACAACGTCTTGGCCGACACTCACCTGTTGAAGCTGCGCGTGCTCGGCGTTGCCAGTGAGGCGCTCTCGTACCTGCAGTCCTTCTCTGAGGCGGCAGACTGCGCCCGCAGGATGGTGGAGGGGTACATGTAAGGGACACACTCCAACATGACCACGCCGCAGACACCAGCTGTCCACAGGGATCTGAGATCAGGATGAAGTTAGCGTTCATGTATAAATCCCCATGTTTCAGACATTTGCATAGAAACTCTGTAACCATAAGTTAGCATTGGAACCGTTGAATCCGCTGGATGTGACGTCCTGGAGGTGTCACAGTCACGCCATGAAGACAAAGCTGACAGCAGGAAGCGCCCTGAGGGCAGGAGAGTTACACACATCTGAAGATGTGACACACAAATATATCAATTATTGTAATAAATGTCTCATTAATGTCTAGACACTTTAGTTTTTGGAAAGTGTTCTTCAAACGAATTAAGAATTAGCGCATTTCTCGCGGACTATTTTCAACTGAGGAATAATCCCCATTGGGTGAGAATGTCTCGTGGCTCATCGATGGAGCTCTGTGGGGCATGAATAAAAAAAGATGTCAGGCTTGGTATCCACAACGTTCTTGTCATCAGGATGCATTCATGCTGGACGGGTTTGTTTCTGCAGACAGCTGTACCACCCCAACAATGCCCAGTTGGGCCTGGCCATCATGCGCGCAGGCGTCACCCACTGGCATGCAGGGCAGATCGAGGAGGGCCACGCCCTTATCTGCAAGGCCTACGGCATCCTCATGGTGACCCATGGACCCAACCACCACATCACCAGAGACCTGGAGGTACTTCATGCTGTCATCTACTTCTTGGAATCAGCCCAAATGACCACCTGTTTTAAATATGTTTCTACATATAGAGGTGTAAAAAGTATTTAAGCTTCTTCTCATTACATTAATTTTGCTTTTTTTATGCCTTCAGTCTATGCGCATGCAGACTGAGATGGAGCTGAAGATGTTCAAGCAGAAAGAGGACGCGTCCACAAGCAAAGGTCACCTGCGCCACTGATGATCCTGTCTTACTTATACAGAGAATGTATACACACACACACACAACATATATATATATATATATATATATATATATATATATATATATATATATATATATATATATATATATATATATTGTATTATATATATGTGTGTGTAAATCAATGCACTCAGTCCCCTGATATAACTGTAATAAAAATGTTGATACTGAAGTCATGTGTCCATCCACCTCCTTGTCCACAAACATTATTTATTCAGTAAACTATTCAAGTGGATTATCAGTAAATTATATTTCCCAATATGGAACTGGACAGTAGAATCTGTTCTAATGTTTCACTGCTCTGAAAAGACACAATGAACCTGTTGGTTCTGGAGACATTCAAGCTGCAACACGGTTCACTAGGGCTAGCCCAACACACACACACACACACACGGTTCACTAGGGCTAGCCCAACACACACACACACACACACACACACACACACACACAGAGTTCACTAGAGTAAGCCCAACACTCTCTCACACACACACACAGTGAACACACTCAGGGGACCAAAGCAGTTGACGGTGTTGCTCGTTGACAGATTAAGGTGTGTTCAGTTGAACAGTGTCTCTGCTCGCTGCTTGAGCCTTCTGGCCTCATGAAGGTTAATAGTTGACAGATAAAGATGTGTGTTGAGCTGAGCACACCGAGTGAACAGTTGTTGAGTTGTGCACACCGGGTGAACCTTGTGTTGAGTTGTGCACATTGGGTGAACACTGTGTTGAGTTGTGCACACCGGGTGAACACTGTGTTGAGTTGTGCACACCGGGTGAACACTGTGTTGAGTTGTGCACACCGGGTGAACACTGTGTTGAGTTGTGCACACCGGGTGAACACTGTGTTGAGTTGTGCACACCGGGTGAACAGTGTGTTTCTGGTCGCTGCTTGTGAGCCTTCTGGCCTCATGAACGTTTCTCAGACTGGAAACGATGAGATCTGTTTTCTCTGGAGGATCTCGTTCATGAAGATGCGACACCATCGCTCTGCAGCTCAGCCAGAGGAGACGGAGCAGCTCTGGAGAGGTGGAGTCTGACAAAGTAAAGTAGGGTGGAGTTTTTCTCTTGCACTTGAAGCTCTAAAGCGTCCCAGCGCTGATCGAGTGCTGAAGTGCAGGTTGGACAGAGCAGCTCGATGCTCCGGCGCTCACCGGACCTCAAGAGAAGCTTCTGGTGTGAAACGTGTCACCAGAGCTCAGCTGGGACAAAACAAATACATCTGCACATCGTTAGTTAATAACCATCTATAACAGCTTTAAAGTCAAATCACTCACATGAGATGCTTCCAACATGAAAAAGCACTTTTATTTGAAGTATTGAAGTACTGTATTGACAGACATCCTATTAAATAGGATTTTATTACACAAAGACGGAGAAAAAGGCAGAATCTAAGCAGGAAACCCAAAACATTTAAAAACAGTATCAAAACATTGAAAATAGAAGCTCTGTGCATCAGTGAGCCCTGAGAAGCCTCTGCAGAGAGGTCAAAGGTCAACCATAAGAGCGTCTCTGTGGTGTTTAACACAACGGACACTTCAGAGGTTTGATAGTGTTTCCTTCTTCCTGCAGGGAGAAGGGGATCAGACTAGTACGACATGGTTAATAAAGAACACAGAAGTCCCCCATAAAATAAAAAAACTATTCAAAATAAAACTTTTAATGAGGTCAATCCAGAGCACAACAAGGGGGAGCTGAAGGGGTTTGAATATTTCCCCAAGGTGCATATAAGATATATTAACAATACATCACTGTACATTTGAAATCACACATCAAAATGATTAAACCTTCATTTATACAAAGTACCAACTCTCAGACCAAACTATAAAGTGACAGCCGCGTGTTCAGAGTCGTCTCCGTCTCATTGGACCACGCAGAGCTCGGTGCCGCCTCCGGTCCCGTCTGCGTCCCTGTGAGTCCGGCTGAGCTCGTCTGACCCGCGGTCCGGCTCATAGGGGCGGGGCTCCAGACTCTGCCTCAGCTCCATGAGCAGCTCTTTACCGTCGCTGGATGGAAGGTTCCCCAGGTAGTACTGAGGGGCCAGCTCCATGAGCCTGCAGCACAGAGGAAGTCATTACTACAGGTAGCACTGAGGGGCTCCATGAGCCTGCAGCACAGAGGAAGTCATTATTACAGGTAGCACTGAGGGGCTCCATGAGCCTGCAGCACAGAGGAAGTCATTAGTACAGGTAGCACTGAGGGGCTCCATGAGCCTGCAGCACAGAGGAAGTCATTAGTACTGGTAGCACTGAGGGGCTCCATGAGCCTGCAGCACAGAGGAGGTCATTAGTACAGGTAGCACTGAGGGGCTCCATGAGCCTGCAGCACAGAGGAGGTCATTACTACAGGTAGTACTGAGGGGCTCCATGAGCCTGCATTTTTCTTTCAGGAATAAAAAGGTAGGAACACTGTGACACTCGAATGACGACCATCTGAGTAACTACTGAAGCGTGCAGGCAGCACAGCAACGATGACAATACTTCATGTTCATATTGGATATTGACATCACTGGCGTGTTTATTGTAGGAAATGCCTAAGTCCATCGCAGCATTATGGAAATCTTCCTCTAGACGATCTCAAAAGAAATGTGTTCTCTGGCGTTTCAGCTGGAGTTTCCTTAAAGGAATCTCATTGGGGCTGGACTTGGACCTGCGTCATCGTGGACAGACTGGAAGAGGTGGATATTTGTGATCTTATCGGTTTAATCAAGGAAAGCTGAAACAGCAAAATCCATAAGAGGAACTTGCACAATGTTCCAGGTGGACTCACATCTGAGGGTGGACTTCTGAAGCGATGCGGATGCAGTTATCACAGGAGATGGTGAACTCGTGGTACAAGACCCAGCTCGGGGGTTTAGGGCACGGCTGCCGACACAGGTAGGAGGAGAAGGGATGCAGGTGAGCCACGTGGCGGTGAGTTAGCAGCAGGTAGTTACCGGAGCCGTCCACATCATGAGCCACCTGGGGAGGAGAACAGCAGATCGCATCGGCCACAACAAAGTAGCAAAACATGGCGGTAAGAGTGAAGGACTGTATGTGTTGAGGCAAATAGTGCAGTAATAATACACACACAGTTGGGAGAGACCAACACACTGCGGTTCATCCATCCAGGTGGTTTTGGTGTGAATTGCAGAGTGCTGGAGATATTGCCTTTTCTTAAATATACTGGCACTATCTATACGGGCGACTAGTGCCGCGTTGCTCACAAAGCTAACAGGTAGAAGGTTCTCCCTCTATTTTACCATCACAGCCCTCTAGCATTAGTTAGCAGTCAACCCAAAGAACAGTTGAGGCGGATGAGACAGTCATTAGTTTTGCAGGTGTCTAAAAGAGGTTGTCCTTCTATTAGAGGATCGGCGGTTTGACCCCCGACTCCGCTTGGGCAAGACACTTAGGTGTGTGACTGGATTATGAACGTTAGTAACTCCTTATTGGCTGGTGGAGCATTAGCCCCTCCCATCAGGAAAAGAAAAGATCTCTACAAGTTCAGTCCATTTAGAATTCACTTTTACTTTGAGGAAGAAGCCGGAGATGAGGGCGCGCTTGATGTTGGTGCAGTTGTCTTGGCATCCGAAAGCAGGAGGAGAAACAGGAAGCTCTATCCGCTGCATCACCTCCAGCAGCTCCGCCCTGATCACCACAGCCAATCGCAAGGCGGCGCTACTGAGGAAGTTTGTCGTGCACCACGCCTCATCCTGATTATCTGCAATCACCACACAGAGACCATTCAATGTCTTTTTACTAATACTACTCATTCATGGATGTGATTGTTCTGCAGCCTCAGTCACATGCATGCAGGGCTCTCACTGTGGCCATAAAGCTCAAGCCCAGCTCTGCATGCTTGGGATGACACAGTCCAGTTACGTTAGTGGACATTTGTAAGAACATCCGATCTGATGTGTCCAGTGATGACGTGACAAATGTCAGAAACAAACTCATCTCGATTCACTTTGCTCTGTTCCAGGATCAGACTATATGATATGTAATGAAGGCTGGAGGGTACGTACGCTCTATGAAGGCGTTGTAGATATTGATGAGAGTCATGTGGTCTCCCTCTGCGTGCATCAGGGGTCGCCAGGAAGTGACAGCAGCCTCCTCTCTGCTGGCTTCTGCCATCACCAAGCAGGAAGGAGCTGACGCCAGACAAAGATCACAGTAGACAAGGACATAAGGAAGTACTTCAGAAAATGGGCTTTCACTCGTTGATTCATAAAGATGCATTATTTAGATAGCCTTGGCATTTCAGTGTGTCATAGGGATCATGTCTCCAGACATGTGAGTCCATTATGTCATTTTTATGTTCCATGATCCTCTCTGTTTGTTTTTACCTGTAAGCATGGCGGCTATGGTGAGCAGCTCATCAACACAGTCGTACTCGCAGGCAGCGATCAGAGCTTTAGCCAGCGGGGGCTCCAGGGGCAGCTCCGACATTATAATGCCCACCTCCGATAGGTTGCCATCATCATCCAGTGCTGCCAGGTAGTCCAGGTCCTCCAGAGCCTGCATCAGAGCCTCGGGGGCTGGGGAGGAGGGAGACATGGCAGGAACATAAACATGGAGGAAGGAGAGGGAGGAACATAAACATGGAGGAGAGAGACGGAGGACCTGTAAATGCTGGTACAACATCAACTGTTCTGCACTCAACTGCAGAACAGTCCTCTTGAACTCCACCGTCTCTGAAGCAGATCATCTGATCTCCACTACACGCCTGAAGAGTCCTACTGGCATCTTACACAGTTGTGAAGCTCTCACAGTGACTTCACCTGGATCACAATCTCCATGATACCCGCCTCTCTGTCAATATAAGTAGACGATCTTCGAGACAATTTCAATTCTAAAATACTAAAAGTTATTGATGAACTTGGTGTTAAAGCTACTTCTGCGCCGTGGCGATCCCCTTCTTCAAACAGCTCAAGTGACAGAAAAATGAACGGTAAGCTCACTACGATCTCCACAAAGAGAGTCTCCACAAATCATTCACGATGAACTAAAGATCTCCAGTCTCAGATCAGTTCATGATGACAATAATGAGGCAGACACACGCTTTGTCACTGTGGTCAACATCTCCAACTCCAAAAACTGATGACGCCTTCATTTCAACTCGACGAGGTCGTGTAATGACTTGACTTCTTTTCCTCCAGGGGTTCCTTACACACGGGAAACAACTCATCTGGTGAACATTTTGATGGCATTAACCTCTTTGAGAACAACTTGACTGGATCTAGATAACTTTAAGCACCTTTCAAATCTGCTAATCTCTCTAACGAGGTCCTGCTTTGGTCAGACAGCTCATTTAGCTGAAGCTTTTATCCAAAGAGACATAACATAAGAGCATTCAACCAACTCACAACTGAATCATGAAAGTACTATTTAGAAAAGTGCCATAAGTTCCATTAAAATGCTACTAAAGTGGTACTTTCTTATTCAAAGTCTAGTTGGAAAAGATGTGTACCAATATGTTTGTATCAATTGGAGCTGTACATCAAAGCAGCAGAGTTCATTATTTAATAATTAATGAATACAGCTCAACAGAACAGCTGGGGCGATGTATTAAAATGATTAGAAGCTAGAAGATTAAGTTCAACACCTTGGATTCAGACCTACATTTCAGTATTCAAAATAAATCAATAACTAAATCAGCCTTCGCTGCATTGGACCCATTCTTGGTTGAGGATCAGTGGGCTGCCCTGTGAGGCGCCGGGGAGCAGCAGGGCTTAGGTGCCTTGCTCAGCGACACTTTGACATGTGAACTCTGAGGGACTGGGGATGGAACCGGGTACTTTGTGGTTACAACCATTCGTCCCCTGAGCTGGAGTCGATCGAGTCTTGACTTTATGTCAAGACACGATCGATGCTGTGATGGGCTCTGGGTGAAGGTCAGGCAGCGTGAGCTGATCTCTGCTTCTGCCAGGGTCAGAACGAGGACCGCGAGGCTCAGCACATGACTCCAGTTCTGAGATCAACAATCAGCTCCCAGTTCCTCATAGATTCAACGTACTAGACAGTGATCAGATCTCCAGACAGTACAACCCCTGCATACCTCTCAGGTGGGCGAGCTGCTGTTTCTGGAGCATCTATGCCGTTAAAATGTGAGACCTATCTGTTCCCCGTTGCTTTTAATTCATTTTCTTTCAAATCTCATTTACATGTTTTTAAATATTTCATTGTTTCTATTCAGTGTCCTTGTATTGTTTTTATTCTATCTTCATACTTCCTAATTTATGTTGTCTATATGTTATGTTGTTCTTTTTGTTGTGCTCTTTTTAAAAAATGTTCTCTATTTTTTAAAAACATTTTTAAACTGTTTGCACTTTATTATTATCATCATCATCATAATTCATTATATGTTGGACAGAAGAGAAACGTACTTTCAATCTTCTGTATGTTTTCACATTGCACAAAATTGACAATAAAACTGACTTTGACTCCATAATGCTGTCGTGGTTGTAATCTGTTAAGTGCTGGTGATGACATTAATACCTGCCTTGCCCTGGTTGGGCAGCAGACCTCGTCAGCGTCCAGCTTAAGTCCTGTCTCCAGAATCACATGATGCCATGAAGACCCTGAGACTCACTGTCAGCCGGTATGAAGTGTTATTCAAAAGGAGTTCATAAATGTACCTGGTCTGTCAAGGAACTTGCACTGTCCCATGTCTGCAATATCAAGCCTCTTCAGCAGCAGCACCAGGTGGCTCAGGTTCTCCTCCACCACACCTGGACAATGAGCCTCCTCCATCCCATCCTCATACTGAGACTGGGGGTAAAGACGGAGACACAGCCCTAAAGACCCACAAGGAGACCACATGTCGTAAACAGCCATGAAACAGGAAACAATTGCATTCAAACAAATGTCATAAACAGCTCAACAATAAACCCGCTGATGCAGGAGCTGAGTTCTGTTGTGACCTGACGATAGAGAACTATCTGGATGACTTTGCGGGCGAGATGAGATTGTCGGAAGTCCACATAGATCTACAGCAGCGATGACCTCTGACCTACCTGGCAGCTGGCTGTTCACCCTCTGAGTCCTCATGTCGGCCTGGTGTTTGCTGATCGTCCTCACGACCTGCGAGTTAGCTCGGATCTGTGTGTTGTAAACCTGCGGCGGGATACGGGGGAAATGTCAGGAATGTTCTGTCTTCACATGATATTCTGAATGTGATTGAGTTTTCACGTTCACATGAAATATTCAGCATTAAAACAAGCTTATATGAAAACAACCAGCAACTATTGATCAGAGAAAATAAACACAATACAAACACAAGAAACAGAGACAAGTGGACTCATTTTACTTCAACAATGTGTGATACAATCATTATACTGTGTCAGAAAGCAAACTTACAGTTTTGAGTTGGAGCCCGGTGTCGATGACGTAGCGAATGGCCGGCAGGGAGAAGGAAGCCTCTGCGAGGGTATCGGAGAGGATGACCTTCCTCTTCACCCCCTGAGCTCCAGCTGGGCCCTTGGAGCTTTCGCTCTCCCTCAGCGTAGAGTCTTCGGAGCCGGAGTCATAGACCCGCTGGACCAGCCCACCCAGCCCGGCATGGAGGGGGAGGAGCCTGAGAGGACCGAGCTGAGGACTCAGCGCGACACACTCCTTCTCCAGCAGGGCCACACACTCCTCTGTTTCCTGCACGCACGCAGGCACACACGCACACACGCACACACACCAGGAGACAGAATGGATACTCACTTTGAATCCAATCAATGATCACCCTCCACACGCCAGGTAACCCAGAAACCTGTTTGTCTGTGCGTGTGCGTGTGCATCCAGCACAGGAGCACACAGCCAGCTCGGTGTTAAATGGAGCAGCATTGACAGCCAGCCAGGCGTGCTGATGTTGACATAAAGGGAGTTTAATGTGCATCAGGGAGTTGGATAAACTGTAGGTCAGTATACACATGACAAACACATTGTGGCTGTGTGTGTGTGTATGTGTGTTACACCGGCCTCTCGTTTCACTCCTCTTCAAGACAAAGGTGGTGAAACTCGACAGAGCTTTCCTTTTGTTAAAGGAACAAAAATACTTCAGAAGTAACTTGATCTGGTTTCTACCAATAAACAGAACAGCGATGACTACACAAAGAAATGTTGAGCTCTTCACTAATGAATCACTGAAAGTGAGACAGGAGCCTCATTCACCTGATGAACTGGCACTTCGGTCATATTAACAGTTCCTAATGTTGAACATCATTGTTAATGACATATTTCTGAACATTAAAATGGTACGAAACCCTTTTCTTTCAATGTGTTTGCGCTTGTGTTGCTGTGTAAAGTAGTGTTCAGCACAGGAAGAGGTGTCAGACAGGTTGTTTGGTACTGAAGAAAGGTTTAACAGGGTTCTCGTGTCACAGTGAGGCCGAATGAGAAGTGTAAAGTATTAGTAGACTCGTACCTGAGCACTGGCCAAAAACACCATGACGTCTCCCTCCTCTCCCCTTCGGTGCAGATCCAGCACCATAAGACAGGCAGCGGCCGCCGGCTCCTTCCCAGGTGAAAGCTCCCTGTACAGCGTCTCCACCTGGTTCACCTCCACGGCTGTCCTGTTGCCCTCGACCTCCGGGTCTCCGGTGGGGGGGTCTGTAAGCACGCTGTCCAGGGACAGCTGGGGGACCGACGGGCCCAGGAAGGCCGAGAGGCGAGGCGCCAGCGTCGGGTGAGTGAGCAGAACCACCCGGAAGTTGTCTGGCCTTTGGCGGCAGACGTCACACAGCAGGCCCAGCAGCACGTCGGTGGCCACGGTGCGCTCCTGGAGCTCGTCCAACACCACCACGCCATACTGATGCAGCAAGGGGTCCGACATCATTTCCTCCAGCAGCAGCGTGTCACTGACAAACCTGGCGAAAGGAAATGAAAGAAGAGCATCCGGTATGCTTTAACAGCAAACACACATTGGAGGATCATCAGGGGCCCAAAGCTCACATGACTAAGAGAAGACGCGACACCTAAAAGGGCTGACCGCTGGAGCCTCATGGATGTACATGCTGGACATCTCCATTGGGACTGCAGGAAAGGACTCAGGGATCAGTTTTCAGTGAACACACTAACACTTTCACTGCCAGCTGGGACAGCAGACTGAAGGGAACAGAACAAAGAGTCGAGGCGTGGCTGGAAGGAAAGGAGACAAGCAACATGCTCATAGCAGCTCGTGTGACCCATGAAGCCCTCTGGGGTGGAGACACAGATCAGCATCAGTCCTTTCATGGATTCCCCTACAGTTTGGTAGAGCACATTTTGATATTGATATGGTTTCTGTTGTCCCTGCATTCAACCGCCTCAGTATCCCCAGGTGTATAAGACCTCTTGAAGGTAGTAAACTCTCTCAGAGTTGAGCAGAATGAAGTAAACCAAACAAGCGATCATTGGTAATAGCTGCGATGTAGACTGTGCATCTCCTCCACGCTCCTCACCGCCAGCCGCTGGGTTCTCAGCTTACATTTTGCCCGATGCCTTCCGTCTCTTTTGCTCTCCACACAAACAGTTTACCTGCATCCAACCACAGCCTGCTCCAACGTGACGGTCAATACTACTCGGTTTAAAAAGATGTTGTTTTACTGTGCGTTAGCTCAAGCACAATACCACTATCATGTTGGTTTGTTAAAATAGGATGGATTAGCTTAGATAGAGCTCCCGAGGCTGGAGTCAATTAGCTTAGCATCAAGATTGGAAGTAGGGGGAAACTACTTGCTCAGCTTTTACAGGCAACAACTAGAACTACGCTTCATGTTTCTTGGTGCAGTGATTTCCTGAAGTGCAGAGCATGTAAGCTCATGGTGGTGTTGGCCGTGCTCGCACGCTTGTCCAACAATGATGGCACTGAATAGTATATTAACCTTTGTTACTCTAATATGGCCGATGTTTGGTCATCTTTTAAACATTTCCCTGTTCATGTCATTTGTAAATACATGTTTGACACGTTGCTGTGGTCAATAAAGAGAAATGTTTCACTATAATGGAGATATTTTCGACCGTGAGTTAAAGATGCTTCTGGTTGTTACTTGCCCGAACAACTAGGAAATGCACAAAATAATTGTGACACTGCTTTGATCTCAGCCACTAAGAGCGAAGAGTTGTATCATACTTGCTCACATTATCACTAAATCCTGTGACGAGCTCGGCTTAGCAGTTTAATCGGAGTGATTGACAGCTGCGTTGGGGACGGCTCAGTTCTGATTGGTTACCTCCACTGGGAATGATTGATGGGGAGTCTTGCTGATGTTGCACTGATACAGATCAGTGCAACTGAACATGAGTCATGACCCAACATGAATATTATATCAACCTTTGTTACTCTTATAATATATGATAAGATGTTATTATCACTGTGAATCCTAACCTGAGCAGGGTGTCGGACGTACAGCTGTCATCATGAGACACCCTGTAGCCCACCTCCAGACCCAGACTGAGGTCCATCTCATCCGCCACGCGAAGGGCCAGACTCACCGCTGTCACCGAATAGGGCTGCGAACAACACACCAGGCCCTGAGAAAACTCATAGGACAAAGCATACTCCACACACCACTGTGGCACCTGCAGGGAGAAGAACAGAAGACAGAGGTCAGGACGAGGAAGGGCTGACACACTTTACAGAAGAAAAGAAGCACTTGAACATGAAGGTGCAGCAAGTCTCTGTAGTGTGGATGGACGATCCATCTGAACCGACGACAAGTTGTCAACCCTTTTTCACACAGCAACATGAGCATTCAGCTAGGTTGAGTATGTTGATGTACGTAGAGACAACAAAACTCTCTTTCTGCCTCTGCTTTGGTGTTCAGTAACTCAGTAAAATATCCACACAAGCTTGAGAAAACCTAAAGTTACAAGAGGAACAAGAGGACGATTAGCTGAAATGAGCTAAAACACTGTGACTGATCGTACATTTTAGAAATACAATCTTGCAGCTATAATACCTAGAGAGAGAAAACACACACAATGTATGGCAGTAAAATAAGTGTGCCATAGGCTTCTTCCTCAAAAGGAAATGCATCTGAAACTCATCTTAAGAAGATCCTCAGCCTGCTCACAGCCATGGAGCTGCAGGTAAACACGGACCTTGAGTAAATATCTAATCAAAGTCTGTATTGGATCCAAAGAGGAGGACGATGAACGAGACAGGCCTACTCTCCAACAAGCACCACACCACAAAGCAGGAAGACCAATTATGCATGACGATTACAGAAATGTAATCTCTATGGCTTTATTGTTCCGCCACATTTATGTTCAGAAATATGACATTTTGGGAAGTTGCTCTGATTCAACGCCGAGTGAGGGGACAGGTAGCAGACAACAGCCCTCACAGCAGTGATAAGTACCAGTGTCACCACATTGAAAAAGAGGTGAACTGTGGGCTTTCTGAATGAAACTAGTGCTCAGCTTCCAGCAGAAGTCCTCTCTGTGGGGGTCCTGCTGGCTCCGCCCCCTCTCCCCTCTCTGTGGGGGTCCTGCTGGCCCCGCCCCCTCTCTGTGGGGGTCCTGCTGGCCCCGCCCCCTCTCTGTGGGGGTCCTGCTGGCCCTGTCCGCTCTCACAAATTGTATGCTGCCCAGAGAGCGCCACTCAGTGTCACTTGAGGACACGTGCAAATTACTGAATATGTTTCAATGTGAATTTGCTTGTGTTTGATTTATTAGAAAAATACAAAACCTGTGTTTTGTTGATAATAATAATCCAAAAGCAAGCAAATTAAAGGGACGAGAGAGCGGCTCCCTTCAGTTCAGTGTGCAGGGCATTGAGCCGGTTGTCTCAGCAGAACAGCAAGCAAAGTGGTCACGTGAGTCTTATTTTCAGTGTAAAAGAACAAGAGTCGTTCCTCAGTAAAGTTCTCAGTAAAGTAAGAATGACTTCCTTATCACAGTAATGAGGACATATTGTCGTGGCCCAGTAGAAGTATAATGATGGTGAATCTAAGAATAGAAACGGTTTATGTTTGACCTGAATAAATCTAGGTGACACACACACGCTGTCCTGTTGCATTCTGGGTACCTGGGTGCTTTTTCCAGCTCCACTCGGGGCACTGAGCAGCAGCATGTTGTGGCTCTCCAGGTGCTCCAGTAGACTCCGTCTCAGCCTCCAGATGGGGAACTGCCGCCTCTCTTCCAGCAGGGCGTAGTAGCGCGAAGAAAAGGGCAAACCGTCATACGGGTTCACTTCCAGGTCTCCGAGTCCGTCCTCCTCCCCTCCTCTACCTCCATCATCGTCTAAATCCCCAGATAGGAGGGAAGACATGGACAGAGAGTCCAGGGCATCCTGGGACCCAGGGGACCGGGAGCTGGAGGGGGGCTTCGCTGGTGCCAATGACATCGTCAGCACGGGTGAGGGCCTGAGATCACCTGAGATCACCTGAGATCACCTGCAGAGGGACAACACAGGAAGCAGAGGGAGTCAGGAGGGGAGGCCGGTTACAAACAACACAATGTCACTTATCTCCCTTTAACAGCCCTGCAGAGAAACCTGGAGCATGCTGGGTATCCAACTGTGGAATGCTGGACTCCACCCAGATGCCACAGTGTGTGTGTGTGTGTGTGTGTAAAGCCGTACTGTGCTGGTTTATTCACACAGGGAGACAAAAAAGCAGAAGGAAACACAGGTCCAAGCATTTGTATTATTCAAGCTACATGACAAACAAAAATGTCAAACATTTCCTAGTTCCAACTTCTTATTATAGGTGTTGCACTTAATCTTGTTTTCTGTCTTATTGGACAGTAATTGTGTTTGTTTTGCGACTATTTCAGTTTTATAGCTTTCACTCTTTCCTGATATTTTATAGACTGACTGAGAAAATAATCAACATATGGATTCATGAAGAAAATTCAGTGAGATGAGTCTCACTCGTCTTCCAATCAGAGCGCAAGTCAGAGAGTATGATGCGACTGACAGCTGTCATGTGATCCATAATGAGAGCTGCAGACAGCAGAAATGATTAGTCCATTCAAAGGAGATCTGGAAATGTTTGACCAGCATGTTTTACTATTTTGGAAATCTTATAAACCCAACAATTAATCCATGGATATTAAAACATAAAGAGCAGATTAACTGATCAGTTAAACAACCTTTGTCTTGAGACTGAACATTAAAACACTTTTAGTCTGGATAATACATTTGAATGCTTTTATGACCTCATCAAATCATAAACGAGAGGGCTTGGTAGAAAGCAACAGGAGATAAGCAGAGTAGCAGCTGAGAGACTCAACGTAACTCCAAAGGTCAATGCAAATCGTTGGTAAGAAAGGTTTCCATATCTCCATATTGACTGAGCATGGCACACGGTGAGGCTGGAAACAGGCCTGGCTGTGGGTGCTGCAAACTTATGAGGATTCTGTAGTTCCTGAAAAAGTGTCCACTAATGAAAGTTGACATCTCATTTTCAGTTTTTAATTTGAAACCAGAATTTAGGAAAGAAGGTTTTTGAAAGTTTTACTGAGCAAAGTATCCTTTTGGGATGTGTAAAATCTAAATCTATGTATTGTAAATACTATTATGTATGACTTTGCCAGACTCACTGGCAGCCAAGGCACTTAGTTGCCATCTTTAATCTGAAATCTACTGGTTTAAAAAGAATTTTGATAATTGTAGACTGTATTCTGGTTGTTGAATGCAGAAAATAACTGAGAACTTTTTACGTGTCTGACGACTAAGATTCCTCAATAGAACATGAGTCCTTTGTTAGCTGAGCGGTGGAGACGGGAAGTCATGTGACCTGGTGTACCTGGTAGATGGGTAGGTAGCTAGACGAGTAGGTAGGTAGACGGGTAGGTAGGTACTCTAAGGAAAGGGACTCTGACGTCATAGAAAGGGACTCAGACGTCATGTATGCTATGGGCTCCTGGAAGGCCTCTACAGGAAGGGACTCTGACGTCATCGGAAGGGACTCTGACGTCATGTGTGCTATGGGCTCCTGGAACGCCTCTACAGGAAGGGACTCTGACGTCATCGGAAGGGACTCTGACGTCATGTGTGCTATGGGCTCCTGGAACGCCTCTACAGTAAGGGACTCTGACATCATAGGAAGGGACTCTGACGTCATGTCTGCATGGGCATGCTCAAGGGATTCGTGATAGTTGATAGTAGGTTGTTGTAAAGCTTACAATGTACCGCTGCTGTTGCGGAGAATGATTATGTTGTGCCCCTGCTTTGTCTGGGAGAAGGAATATTATGGGATGAATATGACTCACCGGGTGGAGCATAATTAGTTGGAATGCAGGTTGCTGTCGTCAAACAAAAGGATGCCGTTTATTTGACCATACAAATACAATGATGTAATAAGTATTCTATGGAGAGGCACATATACGCTCATGCTCTTATCTGGTCTTACAACAGTTTCCTTTATTATCTCCGACATTCTGCTGACAGTCACACAGCCGTACATGAGACAAGGTACTGGCATACTGTGTCACCGGGTCTTACCTGAGAAACATGCCGGCCAACAGGGGAAGAAAGCCCGCAGGACCAGTGCTGCTGTGTCGCTTCCCTCCTGCCTCGTTAATGAGGCTCACAAGTCGCCTTCACGTAACGTTACCAGAGAGCCGAGCGGCTGGATAAGCACCTGGAAAGGTGGACGATGGGCGACAATCTCTCTCACAATGTCCCCCGGCCCTGATGGGTTGCGGACAGCTGTACGCGGATAGAAGACGACGGTGTTACCTGGTTGCTTTAGCTAGCAGCCGCCATGTTTGGCTGTGTAGCTGTCAAACCTCGTGCTACGTTCAGGGGTCCTGGGAAAACAAAGTGATTTGTGTATCTATGGTCAATGATGAGACCTAAATGTTCTTTTGCCCAAACATGTATTACACCTTGTATTTAATCGTTTTATGACCTCTGTATCCTGACAAAATTTAAAACGAAATTATTTTATTCCAACCTAAAGCAAAGGGTTGCTAACATCTTCAGCCAACTACTGTTAACGCCTCTCGGACATTGTTGGTTATGGCGCCATCCCAAGGCCAGGCCTCGATGCACAGTTTATCATACACAATTATAGACTAGGTTTTATTCAACGGCTGTTAGCACCAAAACCATCAAGTTTCAAGTTCTCAGTAGTTTGATTAGTTGATCTTTGTTGTCAATAATAATCATGCATCCTCCTCAGCTTCCTGAGTGTCCCACATCCTTCTTCTGTTCTCTAAATCTCTTCCTCACATGTGTGCAAACTTAGAGAATTTCTTTAAAACATTGCTGTCTTCACATGAGTTCTTTACCAACTTTTTACATTTCTGCTGCTTCATTATTTTGCTCCACTACATTTAAAAATGCATCAATAATCTCAATGCTACTTTTAACAAGAATTCAACACTCTTTCGAGGAACCATAGATCATTCTGCTGCATATGTATTTGCATATGAATATGATAGGAATGACGAGTAAAATTAAAGGGAACTAAAACTCGAACATTGCTATAGGTCCGTTAACTGACTTTTAAGATAAAACTACTTGATGTAGATGCTTAGACACAAACTACCTGATGAAGATACAGAGACACAAACTATCTGAGAAAGATGCTTGGACACAAACTACCTGATGAAGATGCCTGGACACAAACTAACTGATGAAAATGCCCGGACACAAACTACTTGATGAAGATGCCCGGACAAAAACTACCTGACGAAGATGCCCGGACACAAACTCCCTGATGAAGATGCCCGGAGACAAACAACCTGATGAAGATGCCCGGAGACAAACAACCTGATGAAGATGCCTAGACACAAACTACCTGATGAAGATGCCTAGACACAAACTACCTGATGAAGATGTCCAGACACAAACTACCTGATGAAGATGCCTAGACACATCCTCATTCATGTCATGTAGTGGATATAGCAAATACATCATATATGGCGCAGTTGCATTCACTGTTAATGCAGCGAGGCAAGAATCAGTCAGTTATGAAAAATGTTCTTTTGTCAAACTTGTGCAAAGATAGAATTTATTGTTTTTAAGACAATTGAACTCAGTCAGATGTGATTCTTCAGCATTCATTTACACTTGAGTGACAGGTGGAAGGAGTAAGCAACGTGTGAATCATTGATTGGTTCGTGGTAGCGACATCAATATGACCGTACAGACCAAAGTCCATCCAACACCAACATCATTCACTAGATCCAGATAACAGAATCACCTCGCCCGTACACACTTTCATGTCCGATCAGGTTTTCTGAAGTGCAACCCTCTTTTACATGTCATAACATCTTTCCTCATCAGCGGTAGTAAGTCACTCCGCTTTTCCTGGCTAAAGTCACAGACTGGATTTTCTCTCTCAGTGTGTCCTCCCAGTCTTTGCACCAGTTCGCACTCCGCTCCAGGTGCTGGTAGCGGCTGGCCAACTTGTCTAATGCCAGCACTGCCTCAGGCAGGTCAAAGGTCAGGCCGGCCCTCTGTACTGCTGCCTGGAACTTGGCTGGAGACGCCGTTGCAATGTAGCACCTGTAAAGAAATGTTTCGTGATTACTTCGAAAAGTGGAGCCGAGTCAAGTGGTGTGTAGTGTCGTAGTTTTGCTAGCACCGAAACAAACTAAATCAATCCCCTTGCATATTAGCATGCCGGTGTTAGCATTTAGCTCAGCACAGCCTCAAAGGGCTCGCTCTTGTTGCTGACTGCTCTGAAATATGGAACCTTTCATTCTTCTTCTGCTCCTTTGTTCTTGTTGAGACCTTTCTTATCGAGGCTCCTAGAAGTCCTGCCGCCTCATGGCTTCAGAAATGTTTGTGTGTGTGTGTGTGTGTGTGTGTGTGTGTGTGTGTGTGTGTGTGAGACCTGTTGATCATGGGACTGTGAGGACAGTGGTAGTGATGCCACACAGCTACAGCTGTGTGTGGACACAGCACATACTGGTTTTCCTCCCAGCATTTCCTCATGGTTTCCAGGATCCCGTCATCGGTCACTGTTCCAGTTGATATCACTTGTGCCAGCTAGGAGTAAACAGAGCTGTGTTAGGCTGGTAGAGGGCTTGGCCTGGATGTGTACAGTGGGAGCAGGGAATGATTGGTACTAGTTTGCGGTGGTTTTCTGGCAGAGAGCATCTGTGTGATTGTTGAAACTCCTCCATCATGTGTTTCACTGACGCTGCATCTCTGCCCAGCAGCAGCCAGAACACTCGCTCCATGTTGTAGGGGTCCTACAGAGCAAACACACACAAACACTGTGAACCGTTGAGACATCTTTAATGTAAATGCATTCAGATTAACGCTTCACTTGCAGACCGAACAATACACATAGTGAGCTTTCCGGACGATCCCCGGTCATATTCCTGTCAAACACGCTCAGGACAGAATAGTCTGGAGGGTTCAAGACGAGCAGAATGCCTAACTTTATATTGATGGCAATGTTTGAGCATGGAGGGAATTCATTGTCCCAGAGGATGAGCCCTCCTCGTGTGTTTGGGTGAACCTGGTCTTTCCTCTAGAGCTGCAGTGGAGGTATCCTCTCCCTTTCCTCTGAACACGCCATGAGACGTACACGCCTCTGTGACCTTACCTGGATGTCTATGGCAGGGGCCAGCGTTTGAGTGACAGCTGCCATGGAGAAGTCGCCACTGGTGACCAGCCGGTGCAAGATGTCATTAGAATTCACCATGGCAACCAGCTTCAGAGGCACGCCCATCTGCTTTACAAAGTAGCCAGCTGAGAGAGAGAGAGAGAGAGAGAGAGAGAGAGAGAGAGAGAGAGAGAGAGAGAGAGAGAGAGAGAGAGAGACAGAGACAGAGACAGAGACAGAGAGAGAGAGAGAGAGAGAGAGAGAGAGCAATTCATTAAGAACAGGCTTTACATGCATGCACAGAGTATTCAGAGTAGGTCAATAGTTTGATTTAACTATACTGGGATGTTCCCATTTACTTATTTACTTAACCCAAAATAAATATGAAATAAACAAAGCTTTCAGTTTGGATTCAACTGTGACTCAGACCCTTCCTGCTGTTGAGCTGTAGCTTTCTTAGCTAAAGACCTCCACGTCATCTGTGGCTTCAGCTTTGTATTTAATCATTCAATCCAAATAGTTATCAACCCACCAGCGATGTTTCCCGCCCCTCCAGTGGGCACCACCACCTCCAGCTCCGGCAGGTCAGCTTCAGCCTCCAGACCACTGAGCTCCAGGTAGGCATAGATGAAGTGGGCCAGCTGGATCATGACTCGAGACCAGTTGACTGAGTTGAGGCTCATGAGACCGTGAGACCTGACCAGATCCTGGTCCGCAAAGAGACGCCGCAGAGGCTGATCGATGTCATCTGAGCTGCCGTCGGCTACAGAGGTAAAAACACATATTGTTTGATAGGGATTAGCCGTGAAAGAGCAGCCATTAGTCCTTTAGCTCCTTTACCAGCAAACACATGGACATTATCCTCCAGGCAGGTGATCATGTGTTTCTCTTGGACCGGGGTGATGCGTCCTCGGGGGTAAACCACCACCACATCCAACCCACTGAGACCTCTGGCGCTCTGGATGGCTGAGCCCCCTGTGTCTCCTGATGTACCTGGAGAGGATTCAGATTCATCACATTTTTTACACAGTTTTCTACCAAGCGGCACATGATGAGCTGAATGATTCATGTTGGAATGTACGAAGGAATGCCTTTTATTGTTTTTTATCACATTGTTTTTTAGACAATGCGACGTTCGCCTTTTCGCGTTATTTGTGACGCCTGGCGGAAAATTTTCACAACCATTTGCGTCTGTGCATTGACTTTGCATGTAATCTCTTCCAACAAAATGATCAACAAACTCCAATATGTTCAGAACTCTGCTGCTCGACTCCTCACCTACACCTTCCTGCCATGACCACATCACCCCGGTGCATTGCCATACATTTTGACAGGCAGTAACATTTTCTTTCCATAGCTACAGCCTGAAACCCACTAAGTAGTGATGTGTCGTTCGTGAACAATTCGTTCAAAATGAACGAATCCTTACAAGGACTCAAGAGTAATGAGTCTTCTCAAAAAAAGATTGGTTGGCAGAAGAACAAAACTTTGATTCAAACACACAGTCACGACTCGTTCGTCTGATGAACGAATCGGCACAGGCTCAGTACTGGCAGTCAGCTAAAGGTTCGTTCACTTTGACTGGGTCTTCGGTACAGATCTTTGGATCATTTTTCACGTGACCTGCAATGGCTCAGAAGAGGAAACAGAAAGTATTTGTCTAACCCCTGCTCCCTACCCTCCACCCTCTAACCCCTGCTCCCTACCCTCCATCCTCTAACCCCTGCTCCCTACCCTCCACCCTCTAACCCCTGCTCCCTACCCTCCATCCTCTAACCCCTGCTCCCTACCATCCACCCTCTAACCCCTGCTCCCTACCATCCATCCTCTAACCCCTGCTCCCTACCCTCCATCCTCTAACCCCTGCTCCCTACCATCCACCCTCTAACCCCTGCTCCCTACCCTCCACCCTCTAACCCCTGCTCCCTACCCTCCACCCTCTAACCCCGGCTCCCTACCCTCCATCCTCTAACCCCTGCTCCCTACCCTCCATCCTCTAACCCCTGCTCCCTACCCTCCACCCTCTAACCCCTGCTCCCTACATTTCACTACAGGACTCACTGCGTTGCAGCTTCTTCACTTTTATTTTTCATCAAGATACCCGATTGTTGGTTTTGTTTGCTCCATTGTCTCTATATTTTGTTTTGTTCGATGTAAAGCATCTTCAAGCATTTTGAAAAATACGATATAAAATTAAAATATTTAATCTATTGAAATAATTTGAAACACTTTTTGTGTAAACACTGCATTACATCTACTGTCGTTAACATGCACGCTCAATCAAACAAAGACAACTGCGCATGAAAGGTGATTGAAGGTGGTAAGAATGAAGTTTTGTTGGATTGAGTGTATGTTTAAAATCCACTTGTTTAAAAAAGAGATGGCCAGAGCTTGTGATAGATTATTATTATTATTATTATTATTATTATTATTATTATTATTATGCATTTATTGTACTAGTAAATAAAGGGTTAAGATGCAATTTATTTAGCCACCACTGTTCGAGAATTTTGCTTCCTTGTCAGTACTTTCAATAAAATGCATTGCTTAAGATACTAGAATGACCAAAGAGAGTTTTTTTTATCATCAGGGCCCAAACAAACCAAGGCCTTTGTAAAGACATCTCAGCTTTAATAAACCACAAAGTGTTAACAGTTAACACTTTGTGCTGTAGACTAGATTCAAATAAGGCTACAAAGATGAGTCCCTTAGTTTTATCACATGATATTCATTATGCAATTAATTTTGTATAAATTACAAATGATCCGCAGAGGGCTTTACAATCTGTCCACATACGACATCTTCTGACCTCACATCAGATCAGGAAAAACTCCCCAAAAAACATTTAGGGTGAGAAAAAGGAAGAACCCTTCATAGAGCAACAGAGGAGGATCCTCTCCTTGGATGAACAGAAGCAACAGACGTCAACGTAACAGAGATACAGCACATTATATAAATATGACTTATTCATATCATGAGTAGTAGGCATGGTGAAACTATCATCGTGGTTGGGTCTTACCGACAAGAACTGTAGCTCTGCGATTCTTTTTTTTCAGGAAATAGTTGAGGAAGCGCACTGTGCAGGTCATAGCCAGGTCCTTAAAGGCCAAGGTGTCTCCATGGAAGAGCTCCAGGACCGACAGACCCTCCTTCAGCCGGGTGACTTTCAACACCTCAGCCACTGAGAAACCAGTCAGGGCTTCACCCACAAGGACTGGGAAAGAACCAAAGAGGAGTCATTTTGGTGTTTTGTTGTTCTGAAAATACCTATATTTGATTTTGTGTCTTGTTAAAAATAACCCTTCTTTTACTTTGTATCTTGTTTTAGTTAACTTTCTCTTTTTAATCATGTGCACTTTTTAGACCGGTGTATACAGTTTAAAATGTGTATATTTTTCCTACAAACCAATCCTCCCAGATTATGAAATGACATGTCAGTGAATCTAACTTCAGCTCACCCTGCAGGTCCTGTCTGGGGATCAGCTGAGTGGGGATGAACAGGGAGGCCACCTCCACCACCAGCTGGGTGTAGGTCAGCCCCCTCCAGCTCCTCACGGTGTCTGGGCTCAGCACAGGAACACTCTCGGGCATGAACATACCCCCATCTGGAGCGTAGCCTGAAAACAGCACATCGTGGAAGTCCCATCCATGGACCCCGCCTCGAGTACTGCAGTACTGCATCAAAAACCTGTTAATGGAGAATGGATCGTATACATACATGCTCAATAGTGTGGCAGCAGACACACTTTGAACCAGCATTCATTGTGATCAAGGTTGGATTACCAACTACCAACACCACCACGTTGCAGCTGGGCCTCCACCAACACCACCATGTTACAGCTGGGCCTCCAGCAACACAACCATGTTACAGCTGGGCCTCCAGCAACACAACCATGTCACAGCTGGGCTAACACCAGCACATTACAGCTGGACCTCCGACAACACCACACCACAAACTCTGAAAAGACACCGATAACCCCAGTACTTGCACCATAAGTATTTGTACTGGACAGGCTCCGGTGTCGGTAATTGCTACACTCCAATCCACCTGGGCATGAAATCCATTTGCCTCTAATTAGACAAGCAGTTGGTGGCTCCACACCAACCACAGGATGTGTTGTCCCCATCTTTAAATAGCATCCATTCAAATATCATGACACAATTTCATTCAATTAACCAAAGAAGCCTAGAGGATATTATACAACATCTGAAAACCTCCTACTGCTGCTGCTTGGATGTTCTACCAACACACCTTTTCAAAAACATTTCACTCTGCATGACCACTGATCTTTTACAGATTGTAAACACATGCCTTCTCTCAGGTGTCTTCCCACAACCATTAAAAACTGCAGTTATTAAACCACTCAGATTATGAAACACAACAAAGTGTGTTATCATAATTTTGCAGATGACACACAAATCTAGATAACTATATCACCACGGGACTATAATCCCATACAAGGGTTGGCTAAATGCATTGAAGAAATCAACATCTGGATGTGCCAGAATTTTCTTAAATTAAATAAAGATAAAACAGAAGTTATTGTTTTTGGTCGCAAGGATGAACGATTGAAAGTGAACGCTCAGCTTCAATCACTAAAACCTCAAACCAAGCCAGAAATCTAGATGTAGTTATGGATTCAGACCTCAACCTGAACAGCCACATCAAGATAATTACAAAGTCAGCCTACTATTACCTGAAGAATATATCAAGGGTTAGAGGACTTATGTCTCAACAGGATTTGGAGATACTTGTCCATCTTCAGTAGACTGGACTACTGTAACGGTGCGTTCACAGGTCATTTATCTTCAGTAGACTGGACTACTGTAACGGTGTGTTCACAGGCCATTTATCTTCAGTAGACTGGACTACTGTAACGGTGCGTTCACAGGCCATTTATCTTCAGTAGACTGGACTACTGTAACGGTGCGTTCACAGGCCATTTGTCTTCAGTTGACTGGAATACTGTAATGGTGCGTTCACATGTCATTTATCTTCAGTAGACTGGACTAGTGTAATGGTGCGTTCACAGGCCATTTATCTTCAGTAAACTGGACTACTGTAACGGTGCGTTCACAGGCCATTTATCTTCAGTAGACTGGACTACTGTAACGGTGCGTTCACAGGTAATTTATCTTCAGTAGACTGGACTACTGTAACGGTGCGTTCACAGGTAATTTATCTTCAGTAGACTGGACTACTGTAATGGTGCGTTCACAGGACTCTGTAAAAGGTCAATCAGAACGCTGCAGCTCGAGTTCTCACTAAGACCATTCACATCAGTTCTGAGGTCTTTGCACTGGCTTCCTGATTTTAAATTTGCATCATGTTTTGCTTTTAATGGTTTTAGGTGAAGCACTTTGAATAGCCTTGTTGTTGAAATGTGGACAAACCCAGTACTTGTGCCATAGACAAACCCGATACTCCTGCACCAATGATCTATATCTGTCCACACAGTCCGCGCCCTAGTGAGTGGGCGGCGGACCCGGCTGCTGGCGGCAGTGAAGCTCTCGCCACACTCCGTCAGTCCTTCTCCAGGTTGCCTCTCTTACCGGCGGCCTCTCCAGACTTGTCGCTGTGTCGTTGTCCTAGTTGTCGCTGCGCGTTTGTTGCGACAGGCTTTTCTAATACGCGCCGCGGTTACGTCCTAATTGCTTTATTAATTTACAATTGTTTTATTTGTATTCTTATATTTTACTTGTTACGTCTTTTTATATAAAATAGAACAAACTGTTAAAATGGACGAACTTTTCTGTGAGTTTCCGGCCAAGTCCCGTCTGCGCAGGCGCAGTGCGCCCAGGTGATACAACACGTGACGGTCCAGTACTGCTTCCAGCTCGCGGACCCGGGCTCTGAGGCTACGCCCCCTGCGTGAGGGTTTGGTTCCGTCCCGGTCACATCGTGGAGTCTTTCAGACATGCTGACCCTTTATGAACCTTTAGTAAGGCAGCATGAGACGCAGACTTTGCATAAGGGAATTACCCAGAGTTCATACCAATATGACGCTGTTACCAATGTAAAGAATGAAGACGTAAACAAAGATTAACAAAGAGTCACGTGGTGTTCAGCCGATAAATAACATTTACACAACAACATACGGATTAAAGATGAACATGACACATGAAATCAGAGGAATGAAATCATAAATTATATATATAATATATTTTAAACATTTGGTTGACCAAGAAAAAGAGTAAATCTATTATTTGAAATTCACGTACAAATCAGTAAAAAAAACAAAAAAAAAACAGGATAAAATAAATACACAACATGTATTTATGTAGACAAGGTAATGTCCCGTTCATATTCACACCATCTGGCCATAAAGCCCCTCTCACTCAACCCTTCACCAGAGGGCAGCGAGGCCCTGAGGGTTCAGGCCCTGAGGTCCAGGGTTGAGGCCCTGAGGGTCCAGGCCCTGGGCCCTGAGGGTCCAGGCCCTGAGGGTCCAGGCCCTGAGGGTCCAGGCCCTGAGGGTCCAGGCCCTGAGGGTCCAGGCCCTGAGGGTCCAGGCCCTGAGGGTCCAGGCCCTGAGGCTTGGGGGACACTGGGACTGGGACACTTGTCTTGACCATTCGAGTGGAGGAATCCATAGTCCTGGGTCAACTACAAACATTTAGAAGGATTTTCTTCCATTACGATTACAATAAATCTAAAAAAGAAATATATTGACTGAACACGACTGGAACAATATATTTCATGAGGCACTTTTACAAATACAATCAGGAACTGACTTATTATCTCCACCACTTCACAAAGAAGGTGTTTCTCTGTGAAGTGGTGTCTGCAGCTTAATGGGCCAACAGTCTACTCATTCAATGGATCCTTTGTGGCGTAACATCTTTGCTGAGACACAAAATAAACGTTTCTTTCCTCCAACCAACTGAAGAATCTCCAGCAACGCTCGGATCTAAATTCACAGAAAAGTCGGCTTTGACTCTCTGGTCAAACTGGTAATATTAGTATTTGTTCACATTATTTCAATTTAACTCTTTTGGAATTGTAGGAAAACATGGATATGTTTTTTAAACTGGGATCACGTACATAATGGTATTAACATGTTGGTATTGCAAAATCACTGAAGGCCAGTGACAGCAGAAACCAGCAGCCTCCCAGCCATTAGTCGAGCTGCATTACAGGAAGTAGTCAGTCCCCAAAGTAAAAAGTACTGACAGGACGCTGCTTTGGAGCAAGTGGAGCTCGTGTGAAAGCCTTCAGTTCTGTTCAGTAACACCACACTACAGAGACATTCATCATGTGACACTTCCAACGGACAAAAGGCGTCATGTTTTGAAACAATGCAAAAGAAATTATGATTTTTTTAGAAGATTACCAATAACATATTTAATAGGCTAAGCCTATTACTTTATTCATTTCATACACAGAAAATGTACCCAGAAAAACGTCTCCTGTTTCACATAATTAAACCCTAACCAAGGACTACTCTTCTTACATTAAAAACCTTCAATTTTTAAAAAAAACATATAAAACAGAACAAACATGCACTCGCTCAACCCAGTGAAACATTTGCTCCGTCTGACGGCATTGGGGGCTGCAGAGGGAAGTTAAACCTTTCTGGTGCGTCTCATGTCAAACTGAGATGTGTAGTGTCGGACTAAAGCGGCACCGCTTTAGTGCGGTCTCTCTCATCAAGTCTCCACGGGAGAAGGTCTGCCGGAGGGGGACCGCCACGTAGCGAGGTAGCACGTTTCCAGGAAGGGAACGCTCAACGCGTCCTCGGAGGCTTCACGGCCGTCCCCACTGAGCAATCGGCAGACAGGGAGTTAAAAAGCCGTGTGCAAAATGTCCAAACAGTCTGTCCAAGCTCTTCATGGAGCAAGTCCTCTCACGATACACGGGTCACCGGACAATGTTTGGTAAACTCAGACCTACCACATGTAGCAGAACAGGTGGGAGGAAGAGAGAGAGCAGGTTAGGGGTTGTCCTGCAGGTCTTTGGCCTTGATCAGGATGGTGTGGACATCTGAGATGGGGTAGTCCTGAAGAAGAAGAAAGACATCCTCTCTTCAGTCACTGTGTGTCTACAGAGGAAGCTGCACAGGAAAGGCCTTACCTGCAGCAGCCTCATGTTGACCGTGAAGTCTCCGGCCAGTAGATTATCTCGGATGAGTCTGTCAACAGAAACCGGGATGCACATGAAGAGCCAGAGGGGTCAGTCAATGCTGATGTACAGGGGTCATAATAGGACACTCACATGAGCATGGCGCAGCACACCAGCAGGAGGAAATGGAAGCGATCCTGGTCAGAAAACAAGGTGTCCCAGATACGGATGACGTCCGGCAGGAGGAACTCCTGCGACAGCAACAAGGTCAGCCAGCGGAAGGTGAAATACTGAGGTTTGATGTTCTGCTCTTCCTGTGAGGACAGAAGAAAGGAAGTCAAGCTGGAGACACGGCCATGTTTGAGTCATGTTTCAGTCTCTGGTTCCAGCTTGTAAACTAGATATTTGTGGTCTGGACCCTTGGTCAGACAAACGAAGACATCATCAGGCTTTGTGAACATGAAATGGGCCTTTCCCACCGTTTCCTGACACTTTATAGAACTAAAAAGTCATTGATTCATTCCAAAACTGGTTAGTTCCAGATCTGACTTACATCCAGGTCAATCACAAGAGAAATTCATGTTTCAGGATGCAAACTGGTGAGCTGGAGACTGGTGATGACTGGTAGAGGTTAGACATTGCCCTCTAGTAGTCAGGGTCAGGACACAGGACTTGAAACAATCAGGTTACAAGCAGCTTGGCGAGCATGAACGCTGCACAGGGCGGGTCTTGTCAGGAAGAGCACCAACATGCACTAGAGCAGAATGGTTCCAACACCCTCGAGTTCCCTACAGGCCGTACCAGCTTGAGATAGAGATCCAGGTCCTTGTCTTTCAGCATGGAGTACACGCTCTCCATCTTGTAGGTGATGCCACACTGAGAGTCATCAAGGCTCTTGATGAAGTTGTCTCTGTTCTCAGACATCAGGTTGGTGAAACAGAAGAATGTATCCGCTTCGGCGTGCTCTGAACAATGAAGCAGACAGTGTCACAAAGGAGATCTTTATTTTCTAGCAGTCAAACATCTCGAATGTTCATTTCCATGCCACCGACCTTTCCATTGGTTGTTGGGGTCCGTGGCAAAAGTGTAGTAGATTGGTCCAACGATCTCATTCATGCCCTGCACGTAGGCAATCCCGGGGTTGAGTTTAGCGTAGATGAAGAGGATCCGTTCCACCACCTCCCAGTGTGCTTCGCTCCCATTGGGCAGCACCTCGTACTCGTTAGATGGATACAGGTTCAACGCCTTTCCAGGGGAGCTGACCTGGGAGAGCACAATCACGTTCAGCAGACATTCAATGACGTTGATTATATGCAGCACATGCAGTGTGATATTCATGTAGGGAGACGAGAGGTAATCGCCAGTTTGACAAAAGCCGAGCTCCGTGAGCTTCATCTTCTCAAAACAAAACACAGATCTGATCTGAATTATAAGCTTGAATTGAGAGCGACCTACAAACCCGTTTAAAAAGATGTGGAAAAGGAAAGCAGCTCACTGCAACCACTAACGCTGACAGCTCACATATCTGCACTCATAATGACTTGTATGAAAATAGCTTGTTTTCCACAATAAACTAGTAACGACATACGAGTTATTTTTTGCAGATAGAACTTTATTTGTATTGTTCTAACAAAGTGATGGCACTTTGCATTAGTTTTTCTGATAGAGCAACCTGGCTTATTTTAATGTGGTTGCAATTTTCTTTATTCTATTATTTATGAAAGAAAAGATGGAGTCAAACATTTTGTTATTTCAACAGAAATTCAGCATGGACCATGTGGGCGGTGGGGCCTGAACATGGTTATTCCTCCAAAGCGGGCGTGACAGAAAAGATTTGAGAACGAATGACAATTTAAACTGGAGCATGTAGGACGGACAGCTGGCACAAACAAATACCAGCTGGATGTTATAAGTGACGGTAAATAAACTGTAGAGATCGTTTCCAGTCTTCTGACCACTCAAAGCTCTTTAACACTACATGACATCATTCACCCCTTCACACAATGATGGAAGGAGCTACATGAAGGTACCACCTGTCCATCAGGACTAACATTCACACACTGTGGACAAAGCAATGGGGAATTCTGCTTCATGGAGAACGATAGATCTGACGATATTTTCATGTGTGTGTTCTGTTTGATTCATGTGTTGTTTACGCATATTTTTCTGCAGTGTGTAACATTATTTCAGCCTTATTCTTTCACCTGTAACCCTGGAACTGTGAAACAACACATAATGCTATAATATTTACTCATCACAGCATGTATTACAGTAACAGGAGACTGTAAAGCCACGTTTTACTTCCATTAATCAGGACTTCTCTCTCCTGTTGGATTCCCCGTGAAACGTAAGGGTTTTCCTCGTCAGTTTCACTGAAGGCTTCCAGCCCAAACGCAGCATTCTGCCCGTGTCTCTCGTGGTCACTTACATTGGTGACTCCGCTGCGGTTGCGGTTCACAGTTTGTGCTTTCAGGGTGGTTTGTTCCACTCGTCGTCTCAGCGTCTCGTAATCATTCTGAGGGTCCAAGATAAGTTGGCACGGGTATTCTGTCGGCCGCTGGAAGAACGCCATGTCGGGGTATAGCCGCCTGCCAACACACCAACAACATCACACTCAGCTGACTATTGCACGCATAAAAGGTGACACCAGACACTAAGCTAATTCAAGACTACTCTTAAAACAAGGGAGACGCGTTACATCACTTTAGAATGTTCAGTTTGTGTTAAATTCAACAAAGAGTTTCCAGTACACTGATAGTTGCACTGTGAACATGTTTCCCTAAACTTAATCACTGACCTATGAAGGGCATTTCATGACTCAAAGCCTGAGCAACGCAAAGTGCCTTGAATCTGTGTCTCTTAGTGCAAACCATCAGTGTATAAATCCAGTCCATACATAACTGGAGTCGTAGCTACTGGACAACAAACAATACCACACAGGTAACTCAGAAACTAACAACATGAAACATTTGGTCCCTTAATAAAGAGAAAAGATGCAGAACATTACATAGACTCACTACGTTGTATCTTATTGGTAGCTCAACAGAAACGACTATGGATGTTCCTCTTACGCTCTTCACTTCTTGCTGGCTGTCTCTGGAGTGCAGCGCCCTCTCGTGGCTTTAGTGGTGACAACATCTTAAGACTGGTTGTGTCTTTACATTCAAAACTATCCAGAGCAAACCAATAGATGCCTTACCTCACATCCTTATCAATCTGGAGCAGGATCTCATTATCTTTGAAGTAGTTATTCCACCTGCTGTCTGGATTTGGATTTAGAGGCTGGAACAGAAAAATAACGTATGACTTGTTAACCAGCTGTGAGCATCGTGCCAGACCTTATACAAGCTATATAGCTTTGATAGTTCTCATAGTTGAAGTCCTCTTTTGCAGTACTTGGTGAAAACATACTGGACACATGCACACAGATAAATACATGCGTGTGTTTATAATGAGTAAAAATAGTCGTAGGCACACTAATAATGGATCACAAACAACACCAGAACGGAGGAAACTGGACTCACGTGGTCCTCCATAGTCACGTCTTCTCTGAAAAGGCCCAAGTTGGCTTTTGCAATCCCAGGCTGGATGATCATTTCCTTCAGGAACTGGGAGTATACCTCCCTATGGGACAACATGGAGGAAGGGGTGAACAATGAGAGACTTCTACCAAAAAGTTATTTCATTAGAAAATGTATCAGCAAATTTTTGAGATAATTGAGTAACTAAAGCAGAAACTGATTTTTAAACAGATGTGTCTACAACAGAAGCTTCACCATGAGACACAACATCAGAACCAGCAAGAGGCCTCAGCTAACGACATTAGCTATGCTGATTGAATCCAGCGGACATTGGGGTTGCCTAGTGACACAAATTAAATGTTGCCTTCTCCTTACCGTTGCTTTTTGAGGAAAGAATCCCATAATGTCTGATCGAAAGGTAGATAGTTAAGAAGGATCTGGAGAAAGACAAACCACACGAGTCAGGATCACAGAGCATGCTATGTGTCAATCTGATGTTTATGGAACATTGTATTTAGACCTCAGACCTCATTACTGACTTCTATTGTTTAAATAAAGACATGTATTGTTGAGTGAATGTGCAAATGACATCATCTTCAACCCTGCTGGGCCCACCAGGCCATCGTTACCAGCTGTGATCTGGTGCTCCAACCCAGTCCATCCATTTACAGTATAGTCTGGATCGCAGAGTGTAGAGATGCCAACATATTTTGAATGTTTCCTTTGGCAAAGATTACGGGACACACCTTTCAGATATCTGTACTGTTCACAGCAAACAGCTGGCTGCCTTGTCACAGGACAGGCGCTCGCTGCTGAAAACAGCGGCCTGTGTACGGCTTGTCATACTAAATGACTGGAGGCATAGGACAAGAACACAAAACAGCAATGTGTCGTGCCCTAACACTACTAAAACACACAGAGGCAGAGCTACTTACCTTCCAGCAAAGCGCTCGTATGCCTCCTTCAAATGGGATTCCTGAGTTGGATAAAGAAAAGGATAAATACAGAAAAATAAGATGCAACACAAACGTTGTGAGTTTCCCCACAAAGAAGCTCATGGTGTGAACATTACCATTGAAGCACAGCTCCCTTAGTGTCTTCAAGTTGATGTTGTCTTCACTCAAGGTTTCTTTAAATTCCTGTATTCTGAAACAAGAAACAAAACGAGGATAGAGCAACTTGTCCATCTGAGTCACACAGATGAACATAATGCTCACTCACAACTCGTAACGATGGTGTCCATGAAAGGATGAGTCCTGTGATGAAGTCCTACAACTTTAGTGACAACAAACACTTCAAATGTCGATCTAATTATTCGTGTTCCTGCTGACGGTCAGATGGAAGGTTCACATCCTCGAGTCATGTCGGTGTGGCAAGAATGAAGCGGGCAATTATCTCAGCTTAGCATATAGATTGGGAGTAGGGGGAAAGACTATTCAACACAATGTATTTTGTTTGTTTGATTCACACACAAACAGCACGAAAGCCAATGAGTACACTGTTATTGATGCTGTTGTGTATCTCGCACATTGCACTGCACTTGCACCTCAGATCTTAAACCACATTTTGTTGCCTGGTACTTGTTTAATGTTGAATTCTTTCTGTAACTAGTAATGGGCGAAAAGATAAGACAATCCTTTATTAGTCCCACAGCGGAGAAGGTGGGATAAATGGTGTATAAATGTTTGAACCACAAAAATTAAACTATGTTATCCAAGTCTTTCTCCATATTACACAATTTGCAATTTTAGTCAGGAAAATATTGCATTTTTAAATTTAAAAAACACTCTTTATTGACCATTGTTCCTCTTCCTTATCCAACCTACCATGAGATAAATAAATAGTCAACGTGGACCACATATTAGAAACTGCATAACAATCTCCAACAGCAGCCTGCAGCTTTCAACACGACAGTCAGACTCAATATGAGGAGCTTCATAGTAATTTAAACGTATCGTGAAACGCTGGTATTGATGCATGTGTACTTCAGTGTACACGTTAAGTACCATATTTTAAGTGCCATCCTCTAATTGAGCCCAAAGTGTTTATGCAAAGAACAACAGTTCTGCTAATGTCATGAGCTCCTTTAACACCTGGACAGCGCGTGTTCTTCTCCCTTACAGTTTCAGCAAGTATAGCTCGCTGTTAGCCAGTCAGGCTGAAAGGAAGTAGCGTTGTGTCAGCTGACGTGCTAACAGGGAGCTAGCAGCTCTGACGGGGAGCTAGCAGCTCTAACGGGGAGCTAGCCGCAGCTCCTTGAACCGTATAAGTTACCCACATGTGAGTGAAATGCTGAATCGCATCCAATGCTCGCTGTTTGCGGCATTAAACGTCATGTCAGACCAACATGGGTTCGGGTTTTTAATGGACTGATTTTGCAAGAGTTGCCTCCGCCTCGACTGAGTTCCAGCTGCGCGAGCTAGCTGGCTGGAGGTAGCGGATAGGCTGCTAGCTGAGCCGCTAACACAACGTAGTCAAAGCTTCGCTGTCCCACCTGTTTCTGTACGCAGATGACATGATGAGTCCGGACGCCGCTCCTCAGCTGCTCCAGCGGGGTGAAGACTGGCAGAGGGAAGTCCTCTTCACTTCCTCCTCCTCACTTCCTCTTCCTCACAACAACAACTCCAATCACAAGCGGCTCGTGCGCAGGCAGCCAGGCCTCACGTGACGTAGTGACGCGCCTCAAGTCTTCTTCTTCTTTTGATTTTAGGCGGGTAGCATCCGAAAAGGTGCATTACCGCCACCTACTGCCTTAAAGTGTGGACCAGATTAATCTATTCCTTTATCACCCCCCCCAAAAAATAATAAAATAAAAGACAACTATGTCATCTTCGGTGCACTAAATTATTCCACTCAATCCTGTCTCCTTCAGATACTGCAGCATCTTTCCTCCAGGTAATGCATCCCTCAACTGTACGTCCTGTAGTGCCAGCCCCCTCTTCAACCTGTCTTGCTCACTTCTACATTTCTGGCAACGCCAAATGACATGCTCCACCGTTTCCGCTGTATTGCAGTGCTCACAAAGTCCAGTTGGGTGTATATTTATTAGTTGCTTTGTTTTGTTCAGCATTGTGTGTCCAATTCCTCAGTCTGGTCAATGTATTTTCTTCCCTTGCCAACTTCCTTCTGAATAGCATAAGATGTCTTCCTGTGTCTCTGGCATCCCAACTCTGCTGCCATTCCTTAATAATGTTTCTTTTGATTATTGATTTAGCTTCAGCTTTGCTGAATAATATGTCCTTCATGTTCTGACATTCCAATGCTTGCTTTGCTAATTTATCTGCTGCTTCATTTCCCTTTTACCCTTCTATGTGCCTGGACCCACATGAATGCTACCGAAATACCCAAATGATTAAGTCAGAGAAGTGGTTTGTATATTTCATTAATTAAATCCTGCCTACTGTGAGATGTGAATGATTGTAACGACAATAATGTTGAACTGGAATCTGAACAAATGATGACTTTTCTTATCTGAACCTCCTCCACTCGCTGCAGTGCTGTTAAAAGGGCCAATGTCTCGCCTGTATACACTGACAGATGGTCTGACATTCTCCAGAGCAGACACAGGACTTGTTCTCGAAGCACCATAACAGTCTCAGAGCTTGGTATTGCACCACTTCCAACTTTTTTAAGGATGTTTTTGCTGCCGTTCCAAATGCCACACACCAATCATCAAAATCTGATCTCATCAGCGCAATATCAATATTCTTTATTGCAGGTTAGCTGGCTCCCCATGACAAACCTCTTAGACATCATCACATTTAAAATGCTTTTACATTTCATAACTATTCTCTGAATCTACTCATTCTGTGTTAGTTTATCATTGAACCACAGATCTAGAAACCTAACAACACCTGTTCAATAACTTGTCCATACATCTTTATCTCAGTATCCACTCCTCTCTTTCTAGTAAAGCAGATTGTTTAATTTTCCCACACTGAAGACTTAATCCTCCATGCATAAGACCTTCTTTTTACTTTGTTCACAACCGCTTATGCCTTCCCTTTAGTATGGTTCTTGGTGTTCGCTCTCTTCCATTATCAGCGAATAGGGATCGTCCAATATCTTTCTAAACTCGAAGGAACACATCATTTATCATGATGGAGAACAGTATTGGGCTGATTACACTCTCCTGAGTACCATTCTCCACTGGGTATCTTCTCGTTAGTGCTGTCCCAATTCTGACTTGGATAACTCTGTCTAGTAAAAAGTCTTTAATGCAATTGAATCCCTCCATACCCATATTATTTTATTTAATCAACAACCATTCCTTCCTAACCATATCATACGCCATCTCTACATCAAAAAACACAGCCACTGACTCCTTATTTACCTGGGCTTTTTTCATCTCTGTCTCTAAACAAATAATTGGGTTCATAGTTCCTCTACCTTTCCGAATCCACTTTGATAAGGTGTTAAACACCCACTGACCTGCCATCTCTCCCTGTTCCCTGTTCTTTACTCTTACGTAATGCTATTTTACACTTTACTGGAAAATGATCATTGCCCACTGATGGTCCCCCCCCCCCCCCGACCCCAAACCCTCCACCACCACCACCATAGGCCACACTAAGTGCACCTCCTCAATTTGCACACCTGAGCTCTGTCCCATTCTTACATGTCCATAGTCATGTGCCCCTCCACATTTTTCACAACTTTGCTTCCCTTTGCATGCTGCCGCAGTATGTCCATATTTTTGGCATTTGAAACCCCTTATAGGTGGTGGGACATACACTCTTACTCTGAACCTTATATACCCCTCAGTGACTGTAGCAGGTAACACTTCTTCTTGGGGATTCAGCAACACCCTCATCAATCTATCTACCTGTAACTTCTTCTGAATTAAATTCAACACGGTCTGTGAGGAGGAAACAACAGTTAGCAGAATATACTAAAGCAGTATAAACATTGAACGAGTGATGGAATAGATGAAGAGGCAGAAGGAGGAGGAACCAATACTGGAAGAACAGGAAGAAGACATGGGGGAAAGGGAGAAGGAGGAGGAGTCTGTTTGTTGACATCGGACAACACCGAAAATCATATGAGTGAAGGCTAATGATAATAACTTAATTCCTCGCCGTCATCAAGACATACAGCCTTGGCGAAAGCTAAGGTAAAGCAGTGGCTGATAAGCCAACCCTCCTGCCGTGTGTGATGTGTGTGTGTGTCTGTCTGTCCACACACTGCTCGGAGCTAGCGCTAGCGCCCTAGCTGTGGGAGCTAACATCATAGCAGGGAAAGTCATCGTTAGCCAGAAGCTAATTCCCACAGTGAAATGCAACGGAGACACCGCGTCGGCTCGTTGAGGCTTAACTTAGAATAACACATGTCGCTTTTGGCCATTTGTGGTTGTTGTGAGTGAGTATGCTTGTCTGTGTGGTCTGTTGGTCAGCGGCTATCTGTCGTTAGTTTGGTCAAAGTCAATACATGTCCACCATAGCTCGGTAGGAAGCTAGCTAATTTGGTATCGGTGTCCCAGGATTCATAGCTGTGCAGTCAACTGGCTGACCGGTACCGTGAGTAAAGGTTGTTACGGAGCGGAGGTGCGTCTCCGCAGCCCTTAAGTCCGAAACGTCCCTGTTGACACAGAGTAACAGCTAACCCGTCGTAGTTGCACACTGCATCCAGAGAGCCAGCCCAGGAGGAGAGCCAGCCTCAGTGTCTCCAGAGAGCAGGTCCTGGAGGACAGTTAGCCTCAGTGTCTCCGGAGAGCAGGTCCTGGAGGACAGCTAGCCTCAGTGTCTCCAGATAGCTGGTCCTGGAGGACAGGTAGCCTCAGTGCCTCCAGAGAGCAGGTCCTGGAGGACAGCTAGCCTCAGTGCCTCCAGAGAGCAGGTCCTGGAGGACAGCTAGCCTCAGTGCCTCCAGAGAGCAGGTCCTGGAGGACAGCTAGCCTCAGTGCCTCCAGAGAGCAGGTCCTGGAGGACAGCTAGCCTCAGTGCCTCCAGAGAGCAGGTCCTGGAGGACAGCTAGCCTCAGTGCCTCCAGAGAGCAGGTCCTGGAGGACAGCTCGCCGCATTGCCTCCAGAGAGCTGGTCGTGGAGGTGTCGCTCAGCGGCTTTCACAGACATGTCTCCCGTTACATTGTGTTAAAATAAAGTCAGCCATTGAACATCCGTGTAACATGAGAACAATATTGATTAACCGACACATGAAGGCTTTACTGTGCTGAATATCACAGACAACTTCCATTCAATCCTACAGTCAGAGTGTCATGGGGAAGGAAGCCACCAGAAACGGCTTCCTGTGCAATCCATTTCTCCTCACCCTTTGTGTGTTCCATTAGAAGCTCCTCAGGTTCCCTGCACTGCCCGGTCCATGATCTGAGCTGGAGAAGACGAGGCGAACATGGCAGCCAAAGCAGGAGATAACCCGGACAGCCTCATGACTCTGGCCACCATCTTCTGCCTGAGGAACCTGAGGAAGACCATGTGCTACCAGGGATTCAGGAGCAAGCTAAGTCTGCGCTCGGACATCTTCCTTCCCAGCGAAATCTGCGACAAGCTTGTCAACACGTACGTAACCCTGTCCGTTGATGGTTCCCCAATTTCTGAAATGTCCTGTCAAAATTTTCCCGGTTTGTCTCAATATTACAGATACAGTGTTGTTTTCTTTTTTGTGTAAACAGATACATGGAGTTGGTCCACACAGACAGTAACTTTGAACCAGAAGAAAGCTTTTTCCAACTATTCTCAGACCCTCGAAGCACCAGACTGACCAGGGTACAGCTGAGAGAAGACTTTGTCCGCGACAGAGATCTGGAGGCCATTCAAAAACAGGTGGGACGCCAACAGTTCGTCAAAGACCAGTGTTTAGAATCAGCAAGTTCACCTCTGTGGAACATCTCAACTACAAAACTCAGACAATGTCTTATTTTTGTAGTTTTTATTGCCATCAGCCTATACTATAACCCTTTCCAACTTAATCATACACAATGACATTTATATTTTTACAGTTAGGTATAACAATTCTAAGATGATGAAGTATTATGAATTTACAACATAGTCCACCCTCTCTTAGACACACTCTCTCTTATGATCCCCTTTGTACAGATATCTTGCACTAGAAGAGCACTTATTACAGCAGCCGTGTTTTCTTACACTAAATAGTCTCAGTGTAGTCCTGGTCCTCTATAGTCTCAGTGTAGTCCTGCTCCTCTCTATTCTCAGTGTAGTCCTGCTCTTCTATAGTCTCAGTGTAGTCCTGGCCCTCTATCGACCTCAGTGTAGTCCTGGTCCTCTATCGACCTCAGTATAGCCGTCGTCCTCTACCGACCTCAGTGTAGTCCTGGTCCTCAATGGTCTCAGTGTAGTCCTGGTCCTCTATAGTCTCAGTGGTGTCCTGGTCCTTTGTAGACCTTCATCAGTCAGACCATCAGAGAGAAGATGGTCAGGTTCGAGAGAGTTCTTCTTGAAGCTCATGCAGATTCCCCAGAACCTCCTTCAGCTCAGACTCCAGCACAGACCAGACCACCGTGGACAGTCTGAATTGCAGTCGGTGCTCTGGTGGGACGAGGAGAGCTCAACGGCCTCATCCTCCTCTTCCTCATCTTCCTTCTCCTCCTCCTCCAGCTGCAGAGCCTCCTCCTCATTCTCGTGCTACCACAGCGCACACAGAGATAGAGATGAAGATTAATATAGAGAGGGATATGTGGAAATTATATTCTAGCCTAGTACAAATCAAAATGTGTGTCTCATGTCGCTCTGTCAGGAGAATCAAAAGCGTTGGCAAGCATGGGTAGCATTTAGTCATTTATCAGTGTGACTAATTTCTATCATATATGATATCATCTTTCAGATGAATAGGTTACTAGTGGAGTTAGTCATCAAAGTATTTCTGGCCGGATACGGATAGGTGGCGGCTTAATTGCAGCATTATGGACTTTGTCTGTCTTCAGGACCTGATAGAGCTCCACCTCACCTACTGCAACAGCCTGTCCTCCCGCAGCTTGAAGACACTGACCAGCTTCCGGGAGACCTTGGTGTCCCTCTGTCTCTTCGGCTGCAGCCACATCTTCTACAGGAAGGGCGGCGCCCCGCTCGCCTGCAACGAAGACACCGAGGACGAGGACGAGGAGAGCCCTGCTTCTCGGCAAGCACTAGAGACGGACTTTAACTTCCAGGGCTTCAACCGCCTGCGGCTGCTCAACTTAGGGGGCCTGCCTGACGAGGTGGACGCTGAGAGCCTGCTCAGACCCCTGAAGGCTCTCACCTCACTAGACCTGTCCAACGTACAGTTACTGGGGACATCGTTTCTCACCCAGTGGAAAGATAGACTGGCCTCGCTGGTTCTCTACAATGTGGACCTGTCAGAGGAGTTGGTCAGTACAGTGGTGGAGATCACTAATCTCAGGTAAGGAGGAGTGTTCATGTACGCGTCATCCTGATGACATCATTAAATGAGGAAAAGAGTGTTCACGTTTATTAGCAGATAACATTTAAAAACAGAAGAGTCAGCAGACTCAGAGGGGTTGGTCAGGCAATTCCACTGTGTGTATGCATTACAATACCTTAGTGACAGAACCTTAGTGACAGAACCTTAGTGACAGAACCTTAGTTACAGAACCTTAGTCACAGAACCTTAGTCACAGAACCTTAGTGACAGAACCTTAGTGACAGAACCTTACTTACAGAACCTTAGTTACAGTACCTTAGTTACAGTATCTATTACAGTATCGTAGTTATATTACCTTAGTTACAGTACCTATATTACAGTATCTTAGTTACAGTACCTTAGTTACAGTATCTATTACAGTATCGTAGTTATATTACCTTAGTTACAGTACCTATATTACAGTATCTTAGTTACAGTACCTTCGTTACAGTATCTATTACAGTACCGTAGTTACAGAACCTTAGTTACAGTATCTTAGTTACAGTACCAATATTACAGTATTTTAGTTACAGTACCTATATTACGGTATTTGAGTTACAGAACCTATATTACAGTACCTTCGTTACAGTATCTATTACAGTACCGTAGTTATAGTACCTTAGTTACAGAACCTTAGTTACAGTATCTTAGTTACAGTACCTGCATTACATTGCAATGTCAGTATGCATAACATTTATAGCTGAAAACACATTTGAATGTGTTGTTTCCCTTACATGACCACTCATCACTTGAAGCGTGTGATTGATAAACTCTCATTCTTCAGGCATCTGGACGTCTCGCGGGAGAGCAGGCGGACCTCTAAGTTTAAGATGACCAGGAAGATCCTGACGGCCATTGCACAGCGTCTGGTCCACCTGGTGTCTCTGGACGTCTCGGGTCACATTATGTTGGACAACTGCACGGTCCCACACTTTGAAGAAGCCATGGGTCGGCCCAGGTGGGTCCGCAGCTCTGAGTTGTTGGTTGTATATCGTTTTCTTTCAGATGATCAATAAGCTTCTAAGCAGCCAGGTTGGTTCTTCTCTTTCAGCATCGAGCCTTGCAAAAGCAGCATCTCTCCTTTGCAGGAGCTGAAGAGGCCGCTGCAGTTTCTGGGCCTGTACGACACCACCCTCTGTAATGTGACGCACATCCCTGCTTACAAGGTACTGGTCCTCTGATGGGCCCCACACTGCAGTGTGTTTAGGGCTTTTCATGGTTATTTCCTCCATGATGTGCACATATTAATATTGCTTATGAAGAGGTTTTTCTTTGCGGGTTACAGCTGTGTGTTGTCGGCCTTTTTCAGGTGACTGGATCCAAGAATGAGGACCAGGTGCTGAATGCTATTGAGGCCTACACAGAGTTCCGCCCTGAGCTGGCCCACAGAGCCATCAATCAGCTGTTTGACATTGCCAGGATACAGCACTGCAGCCAGCTGCTCCGAGCTCTGCAGGTAAGAGGAGTTCGATGTTGCTCGCTCTGAAGGAGGGGACACCGTGTCTGCCTGTGCCGCTCACGCCTCTCTTCTGCCCGCTGTGTCCTTTCAGCTTGTCATAGCAGCACTAAAGTGCCATAAGTATGATAAGAGCATCCAGGTGACGGGCAGCGCGGCTCTGTTCTACCTGACCAACACGGAGTATCGCAGTGACCAGAGCGTGCGCCTGCGTAGAGAGGTCATCCAGGTGGTCCTGAATGGAATGGAGCAGTACCAGGAGGTCACCGTGAGTCTCTGTGACCTCGCCCAGCTGACAAACAGGGCGAAGCCACACTATTATACTTTTATATATGTGTGTGTGTGTGTGTGTGTGTGTGTGTGTGTGTGTGTGTGTGTATATATATGTATATATGTGCAATTCTATACTGTCTGACGGTATCAATCAATTAGCTTTCATTAGTAAAGCACTTTTCCGACAGTGAATGTGTTTAATGTGGACAAAGGGCCTGTAGGGTTAGGAGCAACATAATCTACCACCTGTATTGTGTGGTTGCTTTACTGAATCTAATGTTTGATGTGACAAGGCAGAGTTTAAATGCTAAAATAAATGAATGCACTGCTTTTCTTGTCTTGGCAACCACTGAAAGCGCTTGACAACACACGCCAGCATTCACTCATTCACCCTCTTCCATACACTGGTGGCAGAGGCCAAAGGGCAGAGTGCATGCACATTCACACACACATCTGGGGTTCGGTATCAAACCTCTGCATCAGTGATGGCCACTCTGTCTTGACACAGGCCATGTGACACTCTCCAGTTATTCACCCTCCTAAACCAAAGCACTGGTGCCTCATTAATTTAATGTACAACAGAATAAAGTGTCTACGGAAAAAGACTTGAGATGCTGCTATAGACTGAATACTTGTGCTGCCAATTAGGGTTTTATTTCTGTAAAATAATTTCTCGTATCAAAACCTCTAAATTACCTCCACAGTACAAAAACATGAAAACTCCAAAGGTTGTATTTGCATGAGGGAAAAGTGATAAAGGTTCTTATCAAAGGAAAATGAATTACTTTCTGTTGTGCTTGTTGAATGATGTCTTCATTATATGTGGCTTTATTATATGTGGCTTTATATTAACCTGCTGCCCGCCCCACCCCAGGTCCAGAGGAACTGCTGCCTGACTCTGTGTAACTTCAGCATCCCAGAGGAGCTGGAGTTCCAGTACAGTCGGGTCAACCAGCTGCTGCTGAAGATCCTGGAGCCGCCCCGGCAGGACGAGTCCATCCAGAGGATCGCTGTGCACCTCTGCAACGCTCTGGTCTGCCAGGTGGACAACCATCACAAGGAGGCCGTGGGCAAAATGGGATTCGTCAAGGTAACGTGAAGATGAGCTTTACACTCATAACGGCCCCGCATCCCCAACAGATGGCCATAAACAAAAGTACTTCATGTTTTACTTCTACTTCACCTAATTACCTTTAAAAGTGTGTGTGTGTGTGTGTGTGTGTGAGACCCTCCACTTAAATAAAGATCAAACGTACCATATACTTATATTGTAATAAGCCTTCCTATAGTTTTTAGTTTTATGGTCCTCTTGTGGAGGAGCTTCTGTTGGTGTGACAGCTGACAGTGTCTGTTGTTTCCTCCTCACAGACCATGTTGAATTTAATTCAGAAGAAGTTACAGGACAGAATGGTGAGTCTCTGACTTCAAGTTGTATGGCTTTATTATCACTAATAACCACATGTTGGTCTCAGTCCAATGTAGGCTTCCTGCCTGAAGGTTGTGTGTTGGTTTCCCTCAGTGTGACCAGGTGATGGAGTTCTCCTGGAGCGCTCTGTGGAACATCACTGATGAGACGCCCGACAACTGTCAGATGTTCCTCAACTGTCGGGGCATGAGTCTCTTTCTGGAGTGTCTCCAGGTGAGTCCTCAGCAGGCCTCTATGTTACCTATGAAGTATGGTCTTCTGAGGCAGGAGTCCTCAGCAGGCCTCCATGTTACCTATGAAGTATGGTCTTCTGAGGCAGGAGTCCTCAGCAGGCCTCCATGTTACCTATGAAGTATGGTCTTCTGAGGCAGGAGTCCTCAGCAGGCCTCCATGTTACCTATGAAGTATGGTCTTTTGGCTCCTGGTAGTTCCTCTGTGTGATAACGTGCCTCTCCTCTCACGGTGTCTTACTCCAGGAGTTTGCAGACAAGCAGGAGCTTCACCGCAACATGTTGGGGCTGTTAGGGAATGTTGCTGAGGTGAAAGCTCTGAGGCCACAGCTGCTCACCCCCCAGTTCATCTCTGTGTTCAGGTAAGAGATGCTGAGGGAAACACAGAGCCTCACATGTTTAACTGTCCTTCCATGTATTTAAAGTTAGAACTACTTGGAACACTATTTTACCTGCTACCAGTAATATATTCACCTCGAGGAACACACACACACACACACACACACACACACACACACAAACACACACTGTCTCTCTCTCTGTCTCTCTCTCTCTGTCTCTGTCTCTCATGTTATTCGTTATGTACTGTCAGTTTTTCCCCTACCATTATATTAGGGGGGCGGGGCGTCCCTCTGAAGAAACCCTCCGCCCCCTTGTAATTTTCTCTATATCGCCAGATCTCAAAATGGCATTTACGGTTCTCTTTCGTATAGAACAGGTCTACACCTTATTCTGTCATTAAACAAACTAAAAGGCTGTATTTTATTGATCGGATCTACGTGACAGCTTGTCATTTCTGTCTCGACGTGGTCGCGCGTGAACACTTCTCCTCTGCGCTCCTCTCTGTATCGCTCACGCTATTGCAGAGACACGTGCGAGCGCACAGGTGAGCGCTGAGCACCCAGCAGCGGGCAGAGAGCGTAGAAAAATATGTCGCGTGAAAAGCAGACAACTATATATTTTAAACGCTCCGAGGTTGAAGATGGCATCAGTAGCTCTCCTGCAAGGATCACCAGAGCAGCAGTGCTCGTGTCTTGTTCCAACAATGAGCTGCTGGCTTCACACATTAGAAAGTACACGGACATGAAACTAAGTCATTAATAAATACATGGAGAAATGCCTGTACGTTCGGGTAAATGTTCACTGTACGCCGTTAACAGATGACACTGCGCATGTGTGACTCGGCGAATTTTGCCGTTTTGCCAAAAGCCAATCTCCGTGAAATCGTCTTTTCTGCTGTTCCGTCTCTCAAAACCGGAAAAAGACCTCACCTCAACATGGAGAGTGAACTGAGAGCGTCCGTATCAAGTCTACAACCCCGTTTTTAAAAATATGTGTAGAGGAAAGCACCTCACTGCAGCACTAACACTGATACAACCTGATGCTCACACATCTACTGATTCTGTTTTGTTTTGCAATTTGCTTTAAGTTTTCCAAAATCTCCCCCCCTCCCCCACTCCCGAAGCTGTAAACCTAGGGGAAACACTGCCTGTTGCATAGCGATGACCACCAGTGTTAGTAGTTTGGTCATTTCCTGTTTGATGCTTTGTCAGCAACCTGCTGGACAGCAAGGCCGACGGGATCGAGGTGTCGTACAACGCGTGCGGCGTTCTGTCACACATCATGTTCGACGGGCCGGACGTCTGGGCCATGGAGGAGCCGCGCAGAGACTCAGTGATGGACAAGATGTGGGACGCCATCCAGAGCTGGGACGTCAGCTCCCGCCGCAACATCAACTACCGGTAGATCATGATACTGCGTTATGACATGGGTTATTACAAATGATGCCACTGAGTAGCCAATATACTGGAGGAATATTATTAAGAGCAGCTGGTTCCTGACATAAATAACTGCTGCGTGGGTGAAGATGAACGAGCGATTCGTGTCCTCTGTGTGTGTGTGTGTGTGTGTGTGTGTGTGTGTGTGTGTGTGTGTGTGTGTTGTTGCCTCAGGAGGAATTCAGTTGTTCGCTTAGTTTTATTTAACAACACCCAGAACAGTTCGGCTCTTTAATCCTCTGCTTTTCGTCATCAACATATCTCAAGCAAAGTGACATTTAATTGTGTGTGGGGGGTTCCTCTCCTAATGGCCCCGTGGTGTGTTCAGGTCCTTCGAGCCCATCCTGCGGCTACTGCCTCAGAGCATCGCTCCGGTCAGCCAGCACTGGGCCACGTGGGCGCTGTTCAACCTGGTGTCTGTTTACCGTGAGTATCCTCATGATGCGCTGCTGCATCTTCAGCACGGAGTAATCTGTAACACTTTCTAAATGTAACTTGGCATATTTTAAAAATCCTTTTAATATAATAATAATTAGTTAGTACATTTGTCTTTACTCTTTTATTCATCTACACAGATTACAGTTCCTTACTGCTGATGCCTACATTGGCATAATGATCACCATTTAAATTCATTTCTGTTCCGCAGCAAGCAAGTATTGTCCCCTGCTGATAAAGGAAGGAGGAATAAGTCTTCTGGAGAAAGTTCTGGAGCTGGAAAGCTCCCATCCAGAGACCAAGGACATGGCCAGGTGAGACTGGAGGCTTCTGGTGGCTGAGCAGCAGAGAAAGGGTTAAAGCGCCGTGTTGGCAGACACTTAGAGCAAGGCCACTCGTGCATTAGTCTGAGTGCACGAAGGCCAACAAATAAGACAATGCTTTTGGAGGATAGTTTGGGTCTTGTGTGAGGTTCTCATCCACAGTCTGTGTGTTTCACACACAGCAAAGCCATAGACTGCCGTGTCCTGTTGCACTGACATGCTGCTGCTGGTTGATTGGTAACCTCCTGAGACCACGCATGGGTGAGCTGTAGCATCACTGCTAACCCAGCGCAGCTTCCCCCGGCTGACTGCTCCTCACAGCAGACTGTGAGCGCTGCGGGTCTGGAAGAGAAGATTCCAGGCAGCATTAGACATGGAGGGGAATAATGTGTTGGCTTCAAGCCGGTCATTCCTCCTGAAGCCAGAGAAGGTGCTCTTTATTTAAGATGAGGCACAGTTGGAACCCTTGATGTGGCTGCAACACTAGTCCTGCTCACATCATATATCTGCTATCTTGCACACACTTGTCACTACAAGCGAGCTGAGATCAGACCAGCGAGCATGTGGACTTAACATCCAGACTAACCGCTTCCACAGCAGCCAAAGTGAAGCAGAGGAAGCACCCTGGATAGCAGTTGTACCCAAGCATCCTCTTGTGGATGAAATGATTCTTACTGTTTAAGAAGTGGACAGTAGCTAACCCTTAGCTAACGTGCTAACTATTGAATGTTTTCAGCAAAGTGATGGAGCAGTGTGAAAACTTCAAAGAAGACCCCATGGAGACCAGCCAGGGCCAGGATGTGAACTATGGACAAAGAGGTTGACGTCACAGGAGTCACGCCTCCAGCAAACCAACCCACCTAAGGCCTCGCCCACTTTCACCACCACAAGGGGCCGTCGTGTGCATTACTCTTATTCTTATCATTCTTTTTATGTTGTAGAGCAGAAATGTGTCACTTACCCTCTCCACAGCCGTTTGGACAAAACCTACTGTGTGTGTGTGTGTGTGCGTGTGTGTGTGTGTGCGCGTGCGTGTGTGTGTGTGTGTGTGTGTGTGTGTGTGTGTGGCACAATGATTGTTATATATGTAAATATTCTCTGTGTGTCTCTTCCTTTTACTGTGTGTATGTTTTATAATATAACTGTAAACACTCATAACTTTACTCTATATTTAAATTTGTCTAGGTTTGACTGATGTATGGTCAGTGCTAAGAAACTCTATCCAGACCTCCCAATCATTCACACGTAGTCTGGCAATCCTGGATTCTCTGTTGTTTTAAAGGAATATTTAGACTTTGTCTGTTTTAATGACCTGATTCTGTTGATTCTTCTTATTGGAAGTAACTCCACTTGATGTGGAGCTACGAGGACGCTGCAGGTCCCAACGTACGAGGATGCTGCAGGTCCCAACGTACGAAGATGCTGCAGGTCCCAGCGTACGAGGACGCTGCCGGTCCCAACGTACGAGGACGCTGCAGGTCCCAACGTACGAGGACGCCGCAGGTCCCAACGTACGAGGACGCTGCAGGTCCCAACGGACGAGGACGCTGCAGGTCCCAGCGTACGAGGACGCTGCAGGTCCCAACGTACGAGGACGCTGCAGGTCCCAACGTACGAGGACGCTGCAGGTCCCATGCACAAAGCTTCTCCTCGTTTGGTGAGGACTGACCTCAACCCCATCTACTGGGAGGGACTGGAGCCGGTGACTGCACCTCGCTGGTGCTTTACTATGTAAACCCAGGAGAGGGCCTAGTATCTACAGTCACATGTGGTGCAATTCTCAAACTTAAAGTCTTCATTACCAGCGGATTGAATCAAGTGACATCAATTGAGTCAATGAGTCCGGTATCACACGCTAGTCCGTGGCGGGTCATCAGCACGTGGTCAGAACCTCCTGCTGAAATCAGAGCGTTGAAACAGTGGCATGTTGTTATCAGAGCGCTGCTTCACCTGTGTGTCTGTAATGCGTTGTTGAAGCGGACGACAGACTCTTTTCCCTGTTGAAGGAGTAGACGTGTAAATGTTCTGTCAGCCTCTGGACTCCTGAGCTCTTAGCAGCGCTTCCTGTGGGCAGGGTGACACCAGATGAGGCTACAGGAAGCACTCCTCCTTAGCTCCGCCCGCTTACTGTAGGGAGGAAAATGAAATGGGGCATTGTTATGTTTAAGGCTCAAATGAAAGTAACCTGCTAGCATGGAGGTAGCGGGGTGGCCACTGAACATATGCACATGTGGGTCCGGTTCTGCAAGTTGAAACAACACAGAAACCTGCTCATCAAAACCTCTAAACTCTCCAGTTTACCTTGAAGAGGACTCAAACTAACTGCTTTATTCCCAACGTGGCTCTGAGGTCATGTACACGACCTTTGAATGAGGACATTGTTCTGTAAACAACAGTCACAATAAATGTCCCACTTGGCTGGCAACGGCAGGGTCTTGAATTTCTACATTTTTAGCTCAGTCATATACAATATATGTATTTTCAAAGCAGTGAGGCACGACTAACAGCCGCCATGTACTGCTCATGTGTTGTAATAACCTTCAAACATAACATGTGCATCCTAGTTTGGTTGAGAGGTCCCATGTGATGAGTAGAAGGCCAGAGGTCACGGCTGCTGGTTGCTTTCTATCCTGAGCAGGAGTCTTTCCCTCAGAGAGTTATGAACGGTAGTACTTCAGTGAGATGCATCCAGTAAAACAGCTTTCTTATTTAAGTCTCCTGCCTTACTGTGTAGAATGAACAAATTGACACGAGGAATAAAAAGAAGAGTCTTATACATACAGCCTATTGCAAAGTGATACACTGTTCAGTTCTTCTCCTAGTTTCATTGTTTCCTGTCACCTGTTTCCATTACTGATGAATCACATAGAGCATTATGTCCAACCAACAGTCCAGATCCCAAAGATGTTCCCTTTACCCTTTAACACGTTTCAGTCTCAACACAGCCCACTGCACACTCTGTAGAAGAGTGTTCGAGGTCAGGCTGCAGGGTTCCAGCCTGGTTTAAGGAGTGAACGCAGTGCTGGTGTTGGATGACCAGGAGCGTAACATTCATACAGCAAAGGAACCTCCATCCTCCATCACTGTAAAGAACATCCAGCAGGTGTTCTCCCTGTCCCTGTGTTGGTTCTGAGGAGCCTGTGTGCTGCTGCACGGTGTTGGTTTTGGTGAACAGGTGTGCTGTTGCACGATGTTAGTTCTGGTAAACAGGTTTGCTGCTGCACGGTGTTGGTGCTGGTGAACAGGTGTGCTGCTGCATGGTGTTGGTTTTGATGAGCAGGTGTGCTGTTGCACGGGGTTAGTTCTGGTGAACAGGTGTGCTGCTGCACGGTGTTGGTTTTGATGAACAGGTGTGCTGCTGCACGGTGTTGGTTTTGATGAACAGGTGTGCTGCTGCACGGTGTTGGTGCAGGTGAACAGGTGTGCTGCTGCACGGTGTTGGTGCTGGTTGCAGGGTCTCCTTCAGACAGTCAGGGTTGTGTTCATGATGCTTTTGAAGTTATTTCAGTTGTGTTGGCGTTGCCCGCTGACTGATTGATTTCCTGTTTCTCATGTACAGTTTTTCTTTTTGTGATTATTGGAATCTGATCGGTACAGCTCTACAGCTCTATTGCTATTTCACCGTCATGGTGGAAATGAATGTTCAAGTAGGCCGTGGTGTGAGAGGAAAACCGTTTGGAATATAAATGTGTGGACATGAAGAGCATTTACAATTCCTTCTGAGAGGATCAAAACTATATCTGTTGTGAGTTGTTTGTTTAAATACCTTCCAGAAAGTCGACTATCAATCGGACATCTCCATCCTCCATCACATATTCTTTTCTTTCTAATTTGAAGTCATCAAATGTCTCCAGAAATGATGTGAAGAGCTGAAAAAAAAACCATGGGTGTCAGTGACGACAGTACTGTTGAGGGTTGACTGTTATTTATGAAGATGTATGTGAATAAGAAAATGGTTAAAGTGTTTCAGATTTCTTCTACTTATTTCATGTTTCTGCAGACTGTCGACACTCTGTTACTCATTTCTTTTGTAACTGCTGTGTAATCCAAAATGGAGTGAAAAATATCTGATCCAAACATGATGAAATTCCAGTTTCCCCTGCTCTGAAAAGGGCCATTAGTGTAACTCTATAAATAAGCAATAAAGGTGGAGTGTTAAAATGTGAATGTTGCCTTCATCAATAATCTCAGGAGATCTCCCTGCTTCATATATCCTTTATGGAAATGACATGAAGCAAGCTGATCTAGTGCTATATTACCTAGCAATAATATGGACGTAGTATTCAGTGACATGGTGATGACGCTGCGTTGGTTGCAGAGCAAAAGATGAATTGAGAAAAGATATACGTTGAAGTTGTAGCAAATGGAGACATTTCATAAAGCAATGAGTGGATCCAGTTCTTTTAAAGATCTTTGTTTTGACAGAAATGAACACGTGTGTAGAAACGCGTTAGCGGTCAGCCAGATGTCAGGACTGCTGGGTCCAGGTCCGGCCAGCTCAGACTGTTACAACTAAGAGTAGCAGGAGGACCAGATACAAAACAAACAGTTCAAGGGTTTATAAGGGTGCTTGCCCAGACCAGAGTCCACTGGACTGATTGATGTGAAAGCGGTGTTCCGTACTCAGGTATGGCTCGCGCCAGGTAAGAAAACCAACTGCACCAAAACATGGAAGTGGACCAGCATTTAGAAGGGGTTGTCCAACATGGTGGCTCAAAGAGCCCTTTATAAATATTTGCTTGAAATTTGGGCAGACGACAACATCCAGACACAAGTCGGCATCCAAGAAAGCAGAGGTTTATGGGAAAATTGGAGAGTATTTACTTGTGTGAGTTCAATGGAACAACTGAACAATGCCTATTTTAAGAAAAGTATTTTGCAATGTGAGGGATACGATGTGTCCGCCGGTGGCAGCTCAACATAGTTAAACACAAGAGAGCCTCATCACAACCCATCACACATCCGGACACTCCACCAACATCATCTCCATTATCTGATGAAGAAATGAAGGTCTTGCTGTGAAATGTGTATAAATGCTGTATTTGAGGGATTATGACATAGATACGTGGTCGTAGCTGGCTGTGAGCTCACCCGGTCCAGACTCATTCTCCCTGAAGAGACCACTGGCTCTGCATCGGAATAACCGCTGGAAACAGACCGCCATCAACAACACAGGTGTTTGTGGCGGAGATGAGGAGGGTGAGGTACTGAGAAAGGTGTGCATTTAACATTACAACATTTTTAGGCCCTTGTAATTCAATGGTTGTCTCAATTTAATTTCATGCTGCAAGACCGTGAAGTTTCACAGACGCCGCTGACAGAAATGCTGTCTGGAGTGGAGCCATGAGGGGCTTTCCTGGGCTGCATGAATGTACAGCTCAGCAGGCTGTTGAAGGGAACGGGATGGGAACCAGGACTCGTAAAGCAACCCTGTGGAACTGCCTCATTTACCTTTGCCTTGGTCAAGAGAGGTTTTTGTGATATTTTCTCTTTCTGATTATACATAAAGTAACATGTACAAAGTCAAACACAAACTACTCAAGATCCATAAGGAACAATGGTAATGTAAAAAGGTACAATATAAATGTGAAAATATAAAAAATGATGCTCAAGTCTAGACTATCAAGCTCAGTCCTTAAAACTGATGAGATTATTATTGTATATTGGCAATGATTCCCTAGTGTTGCATTGATCTCATTGTTGGATTGGATTGGCTTCTGTTAGAGTACAGGAACCGACTCACTGCTTTAACCACACCCTCGACCTTATTCTTACATATGGCATCAACATGAAGCAATTAATGTTTCCACAGAACCATTGATCCGACGAATTGTACGACATTAGGCAAGACTTTTTACATAATATTTTAGAGTTAGAAAGCACCACAGCACAGAGACAGCACTGGTGACAATTACTAATGACCTTCTAGTTGTCTCTGTACTGGTCCTGTTAGACCTAAGTGCTGATAAATGACTTATCTCTGTACTGGTCCTGTTAGACCTTAGTGCTGATAAAGGTCCCCCACATACGTGGGGGACTTGTCACTTACCAATGTCAATACAAAGTACACTAGAGAGCTCATAGTACCATATTACCCCACTAGAGATTATAGTACCACATTACCCCACTAGAGAGATTATAGTACCACATTACCCCACAAGAGAGATTATGGTACCACGAGAGAGATTATAGTACCATATTACCCCACTAAAGATTATAGTATCACATTACCCCACTAGAGAGATTCTAGTATAATGTTACCCAACTAGAGAGATTATAGTAACATATTACCCCACTAGAGAGATTCTAGTATAATGTTACCCAACTAGAGAGATTATAGTAACATATTACCCCACTAGAGAGATCATAGTACACACTTTAAATGCGGTTGTCTCTTTAAATGCTGTTGTCTCTTTAAATGCTGTGGTCCCTTTAAATGCTATGGTCCCTTTAAATGCTGTGGTCTCTTTAAATGCTGTGGTCCCTTTAAATGCTGTTGTCTCTTTAAATACTGTGGTCTCTTTAAATGCTGTGGTCTCTTTAAATGCTGTGATCCCTTTAAATGCTGTTGTCTCTTTAAATGCTGTGGTCCCTTTAAATGCTGTTGTCTCTTTAAATGCTGTGTTCCCTTTAAGGGCAGGGCGTAGAGCAGATTTCCGATGGTCCATGAAGCGGATTAGGGCTCCAGTCCTGCTGTTCATCCTCTCAGCTGATCCTGCAGGAACCACCAGGCTGCCTGCAGCTAGCTCCGACCCGCAGCATGGACTTCAACGTAAAGAAACTGGCTTCCGGTGCCGGGGTCTTCTTCACCCGAGCCGTGCAGGTGAGCCGCGAGTCGGACCGAGCAGGGCTCCCGGTAACACGAGCAGGGCTCCCGGTAACACGAGCAGGGCTCCGTCACACTGATCTGCACCCTGCTGCAGCATCAGCTATGACTCCAGCTATTGCTTCGTGCGCGGCCCCGTGCGCGGCCCCGTGTGTTTAGAGCAGAACAGCCGGTAAAGGTCGCCCAGCCCCGGTCCATTATTGATGGCTATGATCGAGTGGATCACGCACGTGACCGCAGCAGGCTTCCTCAGATCAACAGGACGAGGAGAACCAGAGTGGCGTGTCATGCTCCAGGGCTGTGACCCCATGACCTGTGTGTGTGTGTGTGTGTGTGTGTGTGTGTGTGTGTGTGTGTGTGTGTGTGTGTGTGTGTGTGTGTGTGTGTGTGCCTCAGGGTGAATTCAGTAGTTTGCTTAGTTTTATTTAACGACACCCAGAACAGTTCTGCTCTTTAATCCTCTGCTTTCCGTCATCAACATATCTCAAGCAAAGTGACATTTAATTGTCTCTGACCTGTCAAGAGGAGAATCATGTCCTCATGTCAAGGCGGGAACATGCAACATGCCTAATGTCAATATACTGATCAACCTGTGTGTGTGTGTGTGTGTGTGTGTGTGTGTGTGTGTGTGTGTGTGTGTGTGTGTGTGTTGAAGAGTGCAGGCGTGTGACTAACTTCTCTTGAGAACAGGACATTTCATAGACGCAACTACAGCTGCATAGTGTTGTACTGACCTCGCTAACCTGAACTTTCATAGACATGAAGAATAACTACAGAATATAATATAATATAATCATTATCATAATATTATAATCATTCGACCCTTTTCCCCCCCATCTGAACGGGTGTATTCTGCAGCCATATGTCATCATAGTGATGGCACACTACAGTCTCTGGGCTCCATGTAGTCTTAGGTCTCTGATGGGCTGTGGTGGTGGTCATGCTGCGCCTCAGAGTCCTGTCGTTGTCTCCAGTTCACAGAGGAGAAACTGGGCCAAGCTGAGAAGACGGAGCTGGATCCCCACCTGGAGAACCTGATCACCCGGGCCGACTGCACCAAGAACTGGACTGAAAAAATCTTTCGACAAACCGAGGTGCTCCTGCAGCCCAACCCAAGTAAGAAGACGTGCACACACACGTGACCTGCCAACTATAAGTTACAGCTCCTCATATGGAGCCCAGAAGAAACATGACGCTTACGCAATTCAATATATGTTGTATCATCCACATCACACAATTGCCTAAGAGGGGAAGTAGAATAAACTTAATTTTTGTCATATTTCATAGTTGTGGGCTGCTGAAAAGCACCCAGGGGGCAACTAGTGGTGAGTGTCTTGCTCAGGGACACTTCAACATGCAAACTACAGGGAGACTGGGAGATTATCCTCTGTCACATTGTTTCAGGAAAAACACTTTTTGGGGTCTTCTTAGTCAAAATTGTAATTGAAAAGAAATGAAAAGCATTTTCCATGTTCATTCCTCAGGGACTGATATACATTGTTTGAAACGTAAGCAGGACCCAAACACTTGAAATGAAATGTGTTGAGTAAATAAGCTCGGGTTGGTAATCTGGAGAAACTATTTGCAAGAATACTTGATTACTAGATTTAAAAAATGACCGGACCTAAAAAGCCAGCCCAGTGTTGATTCTTTCCAATGATGGTAGCAAGCAGCATTATCTGAAAAAGTTGCTTGATCTAGCGAGACAGTTGCCAAATCAATAACACTCTTCAGACCGCCCTCTTAAGCCACTCCCCCAAATGATCCTTGTAAATGTAAACCAGCAACACGGCTGCTGTAGGAACTCCCAGCTGGGAAGCAGCTTGTGGCGCAATGAGGGAACCGGTAGACGGCAGCTGGTTGGTCCAATCGTTGGATTCTGATTTCTCACAGATACAGCTGGTTGTTCCAGAGCCAGGATGTAATGCACATTTCAACAATAGAAGATGATTACCAACCATATCTTTTAAACCTTAAAGATTTCAAATGTGAAATGAAGTTTTCGTATCAAGATATTTTACATGATTCTGTACCAGACTCAGAATGATGCTTGGTTTTCATGTCTAACTCTGGCTCTGTATTTTCTAACCCTCCATGCTGCAGTGGACCACACTGGTAAGTCTGTTCCCAGCTGCTGTTTAAGTGATGATAACCTCATTGTCCATAATGAGCTCAGATGATAACTGTCAACTGAAAAAAGAAAGCAGAAGAGAAACAGAGAGCTGAAGAGGAGGCTCCGACCGCTTGTTGAGCTCAGATTCAAGAAGAGCAGTGCGGATTCTGTCGTGGAACAGAGGACCAGCTATCCTGCGGGTCTCAGATGGAATATACATCTTATATTCAGTGTTTGGTTTGAGCAAATTTGAGAGCGCTTGTTTCAGGAAAAACAAATTCTGCAAAACTGTGCAACATTTTAGGTCACAGTGTTAATAAAAAAAGAAAACTATTACATGTGAATAAGGATCATGAAACTGAAACAAATGGGCATAAGCAAGTGTTTCTCCCTGTGTATGGTTTCCCTGAGATTTCTTTATTACCTGCCATCCAGGTGCTCGGATAGAGGAATTCATCTATGACAAGCTGGATAAGAAGCTTCCCTCCAGGACGACAAACCCAGAGCTGCTGGGCCAGTCCATGCTGGAAGCTGCCAATGACTTTGGTCCAGCGACGCCATACGGTCAGTGGTGCTATTAACGGAACCGTCTTTGCATCAGATGAGACTGTAAACATGTTGTCTGCTTTGTACTGATAAGGGATGCTTTTACGAAGCATCATCCTGAATATTCGCAATCATTATCAAATGATGCAGGTGAAAAGTCTGAGCAAAATTGTAATTTGGGAACTAACTGGCTATCGTCTGACTGTGATTTAGCTTTCTACTAGCGAAATAATAAACTGTTAACTGAGTGTAACCTGGGTACTCGTTAAACAACTCCGATGTCGTCTCTCCGTTAGGGTAATTTGGTACTATAATCTCTCTAGTGGGGTAATATGGTACTATAATCTCTCTTGTGGGGTAATATGGTACTATGATGCCTCTAGTGGGGTAATATGGTATTATAATCTCTCTTGTGGGGTAATATGGTACTATAATCTCTCTAGTGGATTAATATGGTACTATAATATCTAGTGGGGTAATATGGTACTATGAGCTCTCTAGTGTACTTCGTATTTACATTGATATACCGGTATTTTGCACATTGAGCTAAATTGAGGTCAGACTGATAACTAATGGGTTTTCCATAATGTGTAACACGTGTATTTGTAGGCAGTACCCTGATCACAGTGGGAGAGTACCAGAAGAGACTGGGCGGAGCCGAGCGCGAGCTCCTCCAAACTTCAGCCGTCGGCTTCCTCACTCCTCTACGCAACTTCCTGGAAGGAGACTGGAGGACTATATCAGTAAGACTGATTTACATTCTCACTCACTACTTTACTGTTAGACCTCGGTGCTTGAAGACCTTGTGTTTGATTTTGACAGAGGTATCTTGCAATGGACACAAACTGATTTAATGGAAAGTCTTCTTCTTGGAGCTGTTTCTTCATTGTGCTGTTAGTTTATATTAGAGCCTTAGTGTTGCAAGGTTTGTTCCCTGCAGCAGGTACCGGTTTCTGATTGGATGCCCTATGTCCTCTGCAGAAAGAAAGGCGACTTCTGGAGAATCGGCGGCTGGATCTTGACATCTGCAAAGCACGTCTGAAAAAAGCCAAAGTGGCAGAAGCCAAAGCAGCGGTGAGTGAACATTTCAAGTTGCTCCGCTAGTTGTTCCTCTGAGAGTTTCTAAATCTCAGTAGACATGAAACCCACAGTGGCCAGACCACACAGTTGATCTTGTTATCTCTAAACTTGGTGTGGTATTGAGCGTTTTTTCATAGTAGCTCCTCCATCAGTGTGAATGTTAGTTAGTCCTGATGGACAGGTGGTACCTTCATGTAGCTCCTCCATCAGTGTGAATGTTAGTTAGTTCTGATGGACAAAATTATAGAATGAGTAATGTAAAAGGGTTGCCCCTAAAATCACAATCATAACCCGACTATAGCTCTATGGACCTTTTTTGACTTCTTAGTTTCAGTATTGTTACAGCAGAAATACAAATCCATCTGTAACATACTAAATGATGGTGGCTGCACACCTGCCCTCGAGGGGCCAAGAGGTCTGACTACAGTGGCGTATGTTGGATAGTGAACACTGCTGGTGACGGCAGCTTGTGCCAGCTGTTCTCTACCACATCTGTAGTTTATAAGACTGAAAAAGCTCAAAGATGAGAAATACAGCAATATCCATATGGCAGGTGGAATAGCAAGATGCATAGCATGACTAACATCATGCATTGTCATGTCGTAAGGTCTTGCTTTCTTTAGAATAACTTTTGCAGTCATGTTGTTCCTCTTGTGCTCTAGACGACCTGCTGCATTGATCAAACTAGATGAAAAGCTTCTGAGAGGCTCTGCTGGCTGCCATATGATCATCATATCATAATTCAAGTCCAAACCTGGACCTGTAAGACCACGCTAAGCTAGTAAAAGCTTAATGGTCACATCACAACAATCCATCAACATAAGAATGTCATTTGACTCCAACTATTTAATAATCTAATCAATAAATGATTCACAGCCATAAGTCATTTCAGTTCCCGCTGCTCGTCTGCTCTGAATTGTTCTGCTTCATGATTGTAACTGCATGACTCCAACATGTGCTTCCTCCTTGCTCTTGTTTGTAGGCTGCACCTGATTTTCAGGAGACAAGACCTCGAAATTATGTTCTCTCTGCCAGTGCATCAGCGGTAAGAGTCACACATACAGGACTTGTGGCCTTAGGGGTGCTATGCTAACATGCTAATAGGCATAGCGCTCGAGAACAAGTGGACTTATGTACCATCAGCCTCAACGAGGACGCACAGACACAGACAAGCGAAATGGGAAAGCCAGACTATGTAGCTTTTAAAAAACAAAGAAATGAAAAATATAATACTGAAGATAAACTATACAATGTTGCTAAATTCGGTGGCCTTTGCTGCTGCAGCCTCATTGGTCAGGTATGAGCAGTAGCTTATGTGGCTGTTAGCAAATGCTTCTGACTCCTGAAGGTGTCCCTGACATCACTCTCATGACTCTTCTGCTACTGTCATGGAGGGCTGAGCAGCTTCCATCCTCAAAAGGCGACAAACTGTTCTTCTTCTTTGGCACAGTTTGATATTATACAGGTATGGAGATGTGCTTCACTTTTCAATTAATTAGAAGACAATGACATGGGTGCTGCACTCTAATGCTTGAGCAAGTGACTGTTGATGTTTGCAACATGAATATGATGACATGAGCATGTGTATGCATGTTTAATTTTGATTGGAAACATTCAGAGCCATCTTCAACTGCTCCACACCGGTTTGATCTGAAATGATGACATATCTCTGAAAAGAATACATGAGTTTTGTAGTTGCACTGGTCACAACGGAGCCAATCCCAGTACGTCTAGCAGGAACGATGGCCCAATGAGCCACACTGTCACTAACACACCTCAAGTACATAAACACACTGTCACTAACACACTGTCACTAACACACACTAACACACTGTCACTAACACACACTAACACACTGTCACTAACACACACTAACACACTGTCACTAACACACCACAAGTACATAAACACACTGTCACTAACACTCACTAACACAAACACACACACACACACACACACACACACACGTATGTATGTATGTATGTATGTGTGTGTGTGTGTGTGTGTGTATGTATGTATGTGTATATGTGTATATGTGTATGTGTATATATGTATGTGTATATATATATATGTATGTATGTATGTATGTATGTATGTATGTGTATATGTATGTATGTGTATATATATATATATGTATGTATGTATGTGTATATGTGTATATATATAAATAAAATTAAATAATAACTGTATCATCAGCATACATTTGGCAGCCAACCCCCCGACAACTCTCAGGTTACCATCCCCATGGTTGTGACATCATTGTCATGGTTAGCATCAGCATCATTAGCAGCTCAGCAGAATAGTCCGCATGAAAAGGGAAGAATCAATGACACAGCGTATGTTTTATCAATCAAGATCCAGCAAAAGCTATCTGTATATACTTTTAATACAAATCTAATATCGTAGCACATCTCTTCTGTCATATTAATACCTGTTGACAGTTCTTGGACTGTGACGTGTTCTCAGTGAGGCATTCAGATCCTCAGTATGCACTTCCTGTGAGTGTAATTATATATTTGTATCATTATTACTAATGCGTTGTGTACATGCTGCAGCTGATTGAGGTGGACTATAACGTGGAACATGTTTTATAAGTTGATGATAGTTTTGTATGTAAAATGAATCTCTGGATAGCTGGAACTGAGTGGAGTAAAGTGGAGAGTAACAGAAGGTGTTGACTCACTGAACCACCTGCAGAGGGGCGGGGAGAGCTGGGAGAACAGAGAGCAGCTTTCCACCACAGGAGGGCGCAATCTACCCAGCATGCATCAGTGTGCAGCTGTCAGACACAAACACAGCAGTCACGGAACTGTTCCTGCCAAATCTGGTTCTGAGTTTATTTGGCATCTCTAATCACACATCATATCATTTCAGCAATATTAACATTTTCCAAATTTACCATCCTATGCTAAATGATGCACCACGGTGGGCCCGACTACAGATCACATCCCCGACTACTACAGATCACATCCCCGACTACTACAGATCGCATCCCCATGCCCTACTACTACAATCACATCCCCGACTACTACAGACCACATCCCCGAGTACTACAGATCACATCCCCATCCCCGACTACTACAGATCACATCCCCGACTACTACAGATCACATCCCCGACTACTACAGATCACATCCCCGACTACTACAGATCACATCCCCGACTACTACAGATCACATCCCCGACTACTACAGATCGCATCCCCATCCCCGACTACTACAGATCACATCCCCGACTACAACAGATCACATCCCCTACTACTACAGATCACATCCCCGACTACTACGATCACATCCCCGACTACTACAGATCACATCCCCGTCTACTACAGATCACATCCCTATCCTTGACTACTGCAGATCACATCCCCGACTACAACAATCACATCCCCGATGTAATACAGCCTTAATCAGAGATTAAGGCTGTATTGCCATAGTAACAGAGACAGACGAACTGAACCCGGGTTCTGCAGATCCTTTAGATTCAGATCCTCATCGTTTGAGACTGAAGCACAGACTTCTAGATTGTTATAGTGTCTATCATTTCATGTTGGAGTTGGATGTTCACGACTGCTTCTTTCTGTTTTCATGCTGATCTCAGCTGCTGAGTGAGGAAGTGGACAAAGTGAGTACCTTCGTGTGTGTGTGTGTGTGTGTGTGTGTGTGTGTGTGTGTGTGTGTGTGTGTGTGTGTGTGTGTAAATGAGCCCTCTCACTGCTTCCTCCTCAGGCCGAACACGAGCTTCGTGTCGCTCAGACAGAGTTTGACCGGCAGGCCGAGGTGACCCGGCTGCTGCTGGAGGGCATCGGCAGCACGCATGTGAGTGACTCGTAGTCTCCAGAATAGGAAATGAGCTCCACGAATCGTTGTTTTGTGTTTGTCGGACATATTGCACAGATGTACTGACCACATGCACGCTCTAAAGAATGAATGCTTGTTTCCGTGGGAGGACGTAAGTAAGTTTAACTGGAGTGAATATGACGCACAAAGTCGTTGCTCTTTGAGCAAAAAGAGAGAAAAAGACTTTTTTATCTTCAGGGTTGGCGACTCGCCAGCCATGAACCAAAACGACGGATTTCACAAAGACAATAACGAAACAAGTAAAATAACATCATATATTACAGGCAAATTCCAGTATTTTCAGACCAGATATTGATTTATTTTGACAACACGGGAGGAGCTACTCGTCATAGTTCGCTATGTTATGGATACTGGAAAGGTGTGTGTGTGTGTGTGTGTATATGTATATGTATATATATATTTATTTTCATTCATTCATTCATGAATCACATTCTGCTGGGGAGTCCACACACTGACTTCCTCTTTTGCGTTCTTTCCTCAGCTCAACCACCTGCGATGTCTGCAGGATTTTGCGGAGGCTCAGGCCACGTACTACGCCCAGTGTCATCACTACATGCAGGACCTTCAGAGGGAGCTCAACAAGTGAGGATTCATCTGTAGCATGTCTGACCGAGGGAGATCAGATCAAGACAGCTCAGTCCATCAGGTCCAAGGGGAAAGGGACATGAAAGGATGAACAACTTTTCAGAATGTTTTGGACTCCACGTGAAGTTTCCACGCGTCTCCTCGAGCAGAGCCAGAGTGAACCAGACTGAGGGCCGATCAGCCGGTGTTGGCTTTGGCTCACCCTTCCTCGGCTGATGGACATGTTTATGATGATCCCACCAGTCAGCGCTGGCTCGCCAGTGTGTTCTGAGCTCAGCTATAGTCTGCCTCGTTTGGTCTTCTGAGGGAAAATACAAAGGCCCTAATTTCCCCAAAACATCATACATCCAATTATCCATTTTAATTTGTTTAATTTGTTACATGATCTGTCACATACCCTCGTAGCGTGACCGGTGGTGTGAGTAAGCGTGTCGGTGCAGCGCCACAGAGCTCTCTCTTCGTGAACAGCTGATTAGTTAGGTGTCACCAAGGCTCGTCCTGACATTACGATTGAAGGCAACGTCTACCTACAGTACAGGTGTACTCTGGGTCTGCCCAGCTACACACAAAATCTCTGTAATCAAAGGAGATTATGATGATGATGATGTGTTTACGGCTGTGGCTCGTTTTGATGACCCATCACACAGCGGCTTCTGTTCTCTTCTGCCACTAAAAACCCAGAGGTCTTTTGTGAGATGGCGTGATGGAATAACAGAGCAGCAGCTAGTCTCCTGGATCATAATAAATATGTAAAAGTAGTGAGATGAATGTAAGTAAATGTAAGCGTAAGCAGCATTACTACTCTGTCAAGTACTAACAAGAGTCAGCAGTTCTGACTGAAATGAGTCTACACTCCTTATTCACGTCAGCGTGTACTTACTATCTCTCTATGTATTCTATTCTGTCTTTAAACATGTTTAGTCTTCTGTGCCAGTTGTCAGTTTATTAATTTATTATTATACTTCACATCTTCTATAGTCGGCCTATAATACTTCAATAAGTGTTAAGTTGCTCTGTTTGTATTGAGCCATCGTAGTTGTACTTCAGGGCTTTATGTGTTGTACAGTAGACTCCATAATATATTATGGTATGCCCACATCCTGGAATCAACAGCACCCAGACACAGTGTGAGCTGTCATTCAGGTTTAAGGAGCAATGTCCCGGTCAGGACGCCAGTACATCGAGCAGCAGGATATTGAGTTTGGGCTTCTTCCCTAAAAAAATAATTTCAGGTTTTTGACATTTTATTTATTGTTTGTTTATGAGGAGGATAACACAGTATCAATAAAGAACCTGATTGAGAGTGTCAAAAAGAGTACAGGTGGCTTGTGGAAGAGGTGTTGGTACTGAAACTGGTGAGCTTTGGGTCCTCATTGTGCTGGAGAACGCACGATCGTCCATGTGAGAAAACCCAGTTTTCTCACAAGTTCTATAATTTAATCTTTCCACAGAACATTTGCCCAGAAGGATTGTGGTTTCAGCTCTTTGAAGGTTGGGGAAAAAACATCACGTAAAAACCTCCAAAGACTTCTCCATTGATTTGACCTGAGAGTTTATCACTGATTTGAAGGGTGCCAACAAGGCAATCTTACAGTTTGTATAGTTAACTTAGTCTTATTGTAAACCTGCAGTTATTGTTTCTTTTGCTGTTCCGTCTTAAACTTAAGTCTCTATAGACCAATTTCTTCACTAGATTAGTTTCTTTCAGGAGATATTCTACATGTGTACTTGATGTCATGGGTACCAATAAGGGGCACCGACACTGATTCGACCAGTTGGCTATTCAGACATCAGCACCACAGCTCAATCAAGAACACGATCGGATTTCCATTCTTTTGCAAAGGAACAGCATTAGTCCCCGAGTCTGGGTGTGACCGCTGCCTTGCTTTTTATAGGAGTATGGTAACGGCATGCAGTAGGTGGTGAAGTCAACTCCTTTTTGTCTTCCACTGTTCACACAGATGTGGTAGTGCCGTCAGTGCCCCCCACCCTTCTGCCGAGGTGGACCCCGACCCCGCCGCCTCTGCTTTGCTGTCTGAACCATCGTCTCCTGGGGCCCCAGCCTCCTCTCTGTCGAGCCAAAGGCCCGGCACACTGACGATGGAGCAGACACAGCTCCACGTCACCGGGACGAGGAAGGCCAAGGTCCTGTATGACTACGACGGCCACGATGTCAGCGAGCTGTCCCTCTTGGCTGATGAGGTAAAGTAGGATGTTCCGAGTCACCCCACACACCAACATCTCTGGTAGACCCGGAGCACAGCTGGACCTACTCATGAGCAGAAAGCAGTAGGAAGACGATTAGCTGTGAGACTGGTACAGTGCAGAATATTCCATCCATCCATTTTCATTCGCTTATCCGTGTCGGGTCCCGGTGGCAGCAGCCCAGCAGACTGACCCAGGCTTCCCTCTCACCCGCATCACTGTCCAGCTTATTCTGGGGACCCGAGGCGTTCCCAGGCCAGCGGGAGATCTAATCCCTTCAGCGTGTCCTGAGTCTCCTAATGCCCAGTTGGACGTGCCTGGAAAACCTCTAATGGGAGGCGTCCAGGAGGCATCCTGATGAGATGCCGAACCACCTCAGCTGACTCCTTTAGACATAAAGGAGTAGTGGCGCAACTCCAAGTTCCCTCCTGATGTCCGAGCTCCTTCCTCTATCTCTAAGGCTGAGCCCTACAGAGGAAACTCATCTTTTGGTATTGAGGTTCTCAATGTTTCTATTGAATGCCACCTCCCAACAGACTGTGACTCTGGTCTTTCCTGGTGCCTTTGTCCCTACTATTATTTATATATCGGGGAGAGACACAATTAGTTGCAGCTGAAGCTATTTGGGCTTCTTCTTGGCACCGTTCCCTCGCTGCTAAGCCCAACCACGCCCCACCACCACAGTATTATACGATAACCGTCGCTTTAAATAAGTTCCATTACCACTTGTGTGAATGAAGTTAGCTTGATGAGTATCAACAACACTGGTAGTGAACGTTGTTCATTCAATCACACCTTACAGCAAACACAGCTGATGGAGATCTACACATTCTTCTAAGTGCACCTTTCTCATTGGTCCCTGTGATCTGCTTCCACCTGTTCATAGCGGCCCTGAAGGGATCTCTCTTGAGAACATTTCCAATGTAAGATGGTACAGTCTGTATTCTTGGCTAAGTGGATTTTCCAAAGTTAGAGAAGTTGGTCTCGCATGAAATGACTCTGTTACTGATAAGGAGCTGCATGAAGGGGATGCAGAGATGGTGTTGAACCTACCGGGATGTGTGAAACTTCATTTCAGCAGTGTTGGCAGACACAGTACAGCCTGTGGGTACACCTGCTATTTCATTTTCTTAGCACACAAGCTGCCTCGTGAAAATAAAATTAAGTGTAACTCGTGACCGTCTGTCTCAAACCAGGACTGCGCTGGGTTTCAGTCTGGATATCCTCCCAGTCCTGGAAGAGCTTGTGTCCAGGACCTTTTAGTTTGAACTCCACTGAGTCAACAAAGAAGTCTGCTTACCAGACCTCTGGAGTCTTATCTGTGCTTGAGGCTGCTGGCTGCAAGTGCCACCAGCATAACACAGTTGAATTGCCTTGTGGGTAACGTAGGTCTTGTAAAGGAAGAATGCGTGGAATAAGATGGACGATGTCTCTGGTTCTGCTGCATTGGATCCTATTTAAAACTTGTCTGGCCATGTCATGCTGGAGTGCTCTTTTCAGGAGGACACATCTGGAGCGAGCGAGGGGTAAAAGTAGAGACGGAGGAAAACAGGGAGCAGGAGACGGAGCATTCGTGCTGGCCATTAAGGGTGCATTGCCCCGCCTTCTTATTCCAACTTTCATTCAAAGTCCTTGGCTATAAGGTTTTCCCTCCCCTGAGCCGCACAGACCCAAGCTGGCCCTGAGGTCCGGACCCGTCATCATTCGCTTCCTTCGCTCCGCATTCAGGACTCTGTAGTGAGGGAGGCGGGTCAACAAGTTGAACCGGCGTGATGTGGGATAGCGATGCTATGATAGCATGGCTATGATAGCATGGCTTCAAGCTCTGACACTTCTATTCAAATTAGTTGCTGTTATGTTTCTGTCACCAGGTCTTTTTTTGATTGTTTCAAGTTAAACTTTATTACGTCGTCATATTACATGCATACATGAAGTGTATCTGTATTTATACATCCATAGTGGGCTAATGTGAGCAACTGGGAGTTCGGGGTCTTGCTCAAGGGCACTATGGGAGACCAGGGATAGAACCGGCTACCTTGTTGTAGCAGGACGACCTCTCATCCCATAAGATGTTATAATCATATTTTAGTTTTCTTCCTCTGCAGCCTGGCTCTTGACCCGTTGTCAGTGGTTAGAGTTGCTCTACAGGTATGCTAGCAATGCTAATGCTAGTCATCGTTACTCTGTCTGTCTCGGCTGGTTTCATGACATCTTTTTTGCTGTAGCCTTGGTGTCAAATAATCCACTTCGTAAAAGTACCTGGCAAATAATGCAGGAGGGAAGCTCCATAACGTGTTTGGTCAACTTTTGGTTAAAACTTGGCTTATCAGCACAATACTGTGGTCCCTCCTGCAGCTATTGATTCCTGGTCTGCTTCTTGCCGTGGTCTAACTGTATGAGGGGAGTGGAGGCCCACACGGAGCATCAAACCTGCCTGAGGAGGAGGAAGATGATGCCATGTCACATGATGTTACATCATTTTGCTTTCCGTTTCCCTTCCCTTGGGAAACAATCTCGGTATTGTTTGTTCTTGTTTAAATAGCTTTGTTTTGGTGAAAGAGTTTTCCATGAAATATATCTTTAAAATGTATTGTTCTTTGTTTCTCCAGCTCATTACAGTCTACACCGTACCAGGAATGGATCCTGATTGGTTGATTGGAGAACGCGGGAACCAAAAGGGAAAGGTCCCCGTCACCTACCTCGAACTGCTGAGCTAATAACACACACACACACACACACGCACACGCGCACACACACACACGCACACACACTTATGCAAACCATTTTGTTGGGACATTTTCTATAAACACAGATGGCTCATAGGAGGAAATTGCAACAAATGCTTGTAACTGTGTGAGCAACAGTGGGTCTTTGTCACAGTAAAGTGTGTGTGATGAGGTTACAGCTACACTCCCTCAGTTACTTAACAGAGCAGTTTTGTGTGAACATTACAACTACATTCTTCTCAATCTTTCATTTGTGTTTTTACCTTAACGCATTATGAGGCATTCAAAAGACAATGCATTAATGATTAATGCATTAAAGGATTATTCTGCTTTATTTCAGCTTGGGTCTTATTTTTGTAGTTTGGGTCTTATTTGTATCAAAAACGACACCCCATAGCCATAGACCATAGTATAACAACACCCCATAGACCATAGTATAACAACATCCCATAGTATAACAACACCCCATAGCCATAGACCATAGTATAACAACACATAGTATAGCAACACCCCATAGTCATAGACCATAGTATAACAACACATAGTATAACAACACATAGTATAACAACACATAGTATAACAACACCCCATAGACCATAGTATAACAACACATAGTATAGCAACACCCCATAGTTGTGGATCAACACCAGAGGGTTAAATGTCACCTGCTCTGCATTGATGAGTTAAAGTGAGTTCACCTCAAAGTACCCAGCGTGTAATAAACCAGAATAATGGCTTCCTCTTCTCTGGTCCACTTCAGCTTCACACAAGCTGTGCGTCTTTCATCATTTGTTCTTAAAGCTCAGCCATACGAACCCATGCCACCTGCTGAAGGGCTTTCAGCTGAGCTGGTGATCCTGGTTTGTTTGTTGTGTCCGTTGCTGTACTGTAAACATTGTGGTGTTGAAACACAAAGATCGGCAAACTTGGAAGTTTACAATTTTCTGAGCGAGAAAATTATGAATAATATCTTCATCGTCTTACCAGTTGATGACACCTGTTGTGGGTTTGTGAAGTGGACAGTGGTTGAGTGATCATGCTGAGTCATTGTCATGTTTTCTTCAAGGACAACAAGACACCGCTTGTGCTCATGCTGTGCTGCTGGAGCAGGTTGGTTCACAGGGAAATGTGAATGTGAATCAAATGTTTTTTGGGGAAACAGAAATAGAAATGTCCTTCCTGTATGAGGAGCATTTAGTCAAACAACGAAGGGGTTCATGATGATTACAAAGAGAAGTCAGCCTGAAGAGATGTTGCAGATCCCACAGGAGCAACACCGGGTTGCCAGATGACGCTCGAGAGTTTAAGATGGTTTGGAACTGAGTCGCAGTGTGTGCAAAATGAACAGTCCTGTAAGAATGACTTATTGTAAATATTACAATAAGTCTTGTTGTATTGTGTTGAACTAACTGCAGATGATGTAAAGTCTTTATTGGATGCTTTCCCTCACCAGTGCAATATGTGTGTAATGTTGTGAGTCTTTCAAAGGGAATAGTTTGGAGCGTACCAGGTATCCCTGCTTCCCAAAGGAGGATGGGACAGAGTGCTTCTTTAGCGCCGCCGTTGGGCCAAAAGATCATAAAGACTTGGTACATTCATGCTTTCTTCTCCAAATTAATGTCTGTAGCTTTTTTACTGGTGAGGCTCTAAGAAGATTTGTTAGTATTTTTCAGTGAAATGAACATTGCAGTAATTTGTCAAAGTTTTGAATATTCTCAGATATCAACAGGATACCAGAGGACTGAAGAACATGTGGAGCATGCACGTTGTAGAAACTGTGTGTGTGTGTGTGTGATAATTCATTCATTCAGGATTCAAAGCACAGTTATTTGTATGGGCTGTGTTTTCTGTGTAGATTGAGTGTGTTGTAAAAGGCCTGCAGGAGGGACCATAACATCATAACATGGCCAGACATCTTGTTGTCATCACATGTTCCTACTCATGGCCACTGGTTTGATGTGCAATAAACATGCATGTGTGTTACAGTAACATGAGTGTCTGGTTCTTGAATAGCCACTGCACAGATACACAACAGTACCTGTCTGGAAGAAATTGTCTAGTTTATTTGGTCATCGTGAGGCGACACCTTCCAGTGGACCATCGTTTGGATTCCATGTTTGTCAAAATGTTGACAAATGTTTGTCAATTTACAGATAGTTGTGCACGTCAAAGTTGTATTAGATGATATAACTATTGAAGTACAAGACTGAAAATACATCAAGACTTCCCAGCCAAAGTCTCTCTGGAGCCACGATGCCTGAACAGTGCGACCGCAATGAACAACGTAACAGTTACAGCACATCACATGAATATTCATATGAGTAGTATACAAACGGACCACGGTCCAGACAACCAGCATCCATGGAGCAGAAGGACGTTAGCTTACATTGCCTCTGCCATGGGCTGCTAGCATGTTTCGGGAATTGATGCTGAAAATTAGTTGTTTTTAATGTGTTTATTTATAAATATAAAGCTTGTATGAGATGCTGAATGTATAACCCTACAATGTTCCTTAGGCAAAGGCATGATCTTATTATTTATGCTGCATGAAAGAATAAGGAATGAGCACAGTACGTCTTTCCCAAAGCAGTCAGCAGGTTGACGTGAATTATTCTGAATAAAGTCTCAGAAGTAAAAAAAACAAAAAAACTCTCCAAACCTTAACTGAGATGCTACCGGCTGAACAATTGTTTGTGTAATTTGGCTAATAGAAATGTGTTACTTCAATACATTATATGCAAAGTTGTGTCAATATTACTGAGAGTCAATAAATGAGTGGAGACGTTTCCTCCGTCATGTGAGCGCCATGAAGACCTGCTCGTCCCGTCAGTAGAGCGTTGAAGCAACAACATGGTGGACCAACAAAACGCTTCCTGTCATGACTCAACCTTCTGATAAACTAAACATCCAACAAAAATATTTCTTCTGTTGTAACAATACGACTTGGCAATAACTTTTCTACCCCTGGGAAGTTATTTATTTCCCTTTTTAGAAGGAAATGAACCGACTTTCCAACGGTGTCAAGAAGTTACAACAGAGAAGTAATCTTAACACATTTCCAAACTTTTTGTTTGTGTATTTATCTTTCTTTCTTTTTTTAATAAAGAATTGTTTTACATATACATGATTGAGACAATGAGCGTTTACGCCAAAGACGCCACACAGTGGTGTCTTACATCTTCTCTGTCTGAATATTCTGATTTTCATAGCCGTTTAATGAACCATGAAGTTAAAGACACAGGAAACAGCAGCGCAGGGAAAGCTTTCTCTCGCTTCTTGTAGGATGGACTCTTCTTATTGTTGGAGCCCATCTCCAATCACTGTGTCCATCTGAGATGCAGCATTTTCAATTTACTTCCTGCCCTGTATGCCTTGTCCTGACTGCATGTGTGCCTCCTGATTGTTTGAGCCCTCCCCGTGCGTTTCCCCTCTCGTGCGCGTACTCCCTCTCTCTCCCTGGTCCACGGCCAGATCGTCTTCATCTCCCGGTCGCGGCGGTACAATCTGTCCATTACTGACTCAGCGGAGGGAAGTCATGCCAAACTCGGTGGAGGAAGTGTTCCGCGCGTTTTTTTTGTGAACCTCGTCTGGCGTTTGGTGGCCCCTGTGGCCACCGAAGAAAGAGTCCGACAGCTGGGTGGACTCTGTGTGGGAGTCGTGGTATACGCCTCCTCCCCATAGCCACCAGGAGGGACCTTAGAACCACTGTATGGACACTGAGGGTGAGCCATGGTGTGGGCCCCGCAGCTTGAAGGGCAGGATTCCTGCCTCCCCGGCCCCTAATCATGGAGCCCGAACCTCAGGGCCACGTCCAAGCCGACGCCTGGTCTCTGCTGTCAGCTCGCAGCCGAGGCCGACCACGGCTTCCTGTGCCCTGTCGACACCCCGGCAGACCCAGGTCCCGACCGCCGCCTCTGTGTTGCTGGCAGCCCTGGTCCTGGTCCCACGTCTCCAGCCGACGCGGCTCCCAGTGTCCTGCTGAGGTCACGCCGCGTAGGTCACGGCGCGCAGGTCACGCCTCGTAGGTCACGCCTCGTAGGTCACGCCTCGTAGGTCACGCCTCGTAGGTCACGCCTCGTAGGTCACGCCACGTAGGTCACAGCGCGCAGGTCACGCCTCGTAGGTCACGCCTCGTAGGTCACGCCTCGTAGGTCACGCCGCGCAGGTCACGCCGCGCAGGTCACGCCGCGCAGGTCAATTTCTTTACTTTTTAGTTTTCACACACTGTTTTAAGCCTTTATAACATAATAACAACTAATACTTACCAGATTTTAAAAAAGGTCATTTCTCCTGAAAAAAAGAGCAAAATAAATTCACCAACAGGACACTTTTTGACATTTGACACATTAGATAAAAAGGGTCAGGCAGACTTTCATCATTTTAGTACTAAAAGGGTTAAGTACTTTTATACACTATTTTTATTCCGTCTGTATATTTAATATTCTTGTTACTGATTTATTTCTGTTTTGTTTTATTACTGTTTTACTGTTTATCTATATTACGTTATTGCTTTTATTTACTTGCATTGCTGCTGTAATCCTGTAACTTCCCCACTGAGGGACTAATAAAGGATTATCTTGTTTTATCTTAGTATATTTTAGCTATTTTTATTTTCTTCTATTAAGGTCTAGTTCCACCATGAAATAAAATACCAAAACATTTTGTGAGGACAGAATAGTTTTTTATTTCAAGGTCTCAACATGTGATCATAATTCCTCATAAAATGTAGGCGCCTGGAGAAAATATTGTTCTGTTCTCAAAATAACGACATGAGATTCAAATAAACCGTAGTCTCTTAGAAACGATGTCCTGTACAACTCAACACATTCTCCCTGGTTACGCAGTTTTAAACACTCAACGCTGTGAAAAAACACAACAAAACTACTTGTTTTGGTAAAACATCATTTGGCTAAAATAAGTCTTGTTCATTGTGCAACTTAAGCTACATGCGTCACGTTCAACATTCAACTGAACTTAAATGAGTCGGTGCTAACTTGTAATGTTGCGTCATGGGCAGCCGGTCGACTGGGGGAACGTCCCGCGTTTTCAGACCCATCCTCAAAATGTAAAAGACAAAGCATTCTGTAGTTTCAGTTGATTGACATGCTCAGGAAGTCCCCCCTCCTCCAGGTCTACTTGGTGTGACCTCCCCTCCTCACAGGTCTACATGGTGTGATCCCCTCTCCTCCAGGTCTCCATGGTGTGATCCCCCTCCTCCAGGTCTCCATGGTGTGATCCCCCCTCCTCCAGGTCTACATGGTGTGATCCCCTCTCCTCCAGGTCTCCATGGTGTGATCCCCCCCTCCTCCAGGTCTCCATGGTGTGATCCCCTCTCCTCCAGGTCTCCATGGTGTGATCCCCCCTCCTCCAGGTCTACATGGTGTGATTCCCCCCTCCTCCAGGTCTCCATGGTGTGATCCCCCCCTCCTCCAGGTCTCCATGGTGTGATCCCCCTCTCCTCCAGGTCTACTTGGTGTGACCTCCCCTCCTCACAGGTCTACATGGTGTGATCCCCCCCTCCTCCAGGTCTCCATGGTGTGATCCCCCATCCTCCAGGTCTCCATGGTGTGATCCCCCATCCTCCAGGTCTCCATGGTGTGATCCCCCCCTCCTCATAGGTCTACTTGGTGTGATCCTGGACCCAGCGGCTCAGTCTGAGGCAATACGCTGGTGGGCTGACGGTGGAGAAGGAGCGGCCCGGATGTCTCAGTCTCTTCCACAAATGCTCCAGCCTCTTCTTAAAACTGTAAACTGTAAAAATGTCAATGATGCCGATGAAGTAGCGCTGCTCAGGTCCATCGATGACGTGCAGAGGGTTCTTCAGGTCGGGCAGTAAACGTCGGTTTTGGGCCCTGAAGTCTGGAAGCTCAGCCGCGTCGCCGCCCGGCCCTGAATGCTCGGGGCTCGTTGGAAGAGTGCCGCCACCTGATACAACTCCTGCTTGTAATTGCTCCAAATACTTGCAATCTGTTTCAGACAACTTCAAGGTGGAGTCCTCTTCTAGGACGGTCCCGGGGACCGGAGCGATGCCTGCCTGGTTAGGGCTGGAGCCTGGATTCACAGATCTAAGATGGGAAAGTCACAGAGGAGGTAGAAGGTGTAAGTGATGTAGCCTCTTTCACAATATATACGAGTTGTACAGGGATCTAAACGTGTGTATGGCAGAATGTCAGGAGCAATAACAACTAACGAGGATGTATTTGACTAACTAGGATGTATTTTACTAACTAGGATGTATTTGGCAAATCCACCTCGAACAATTAAGATGTAGTATGATTTCCAAAGCGAAGGCACAAAGTGAATAAATGTGTTTTTGCTTCATTCCCAAAATAACCTAAACTGACTGAATTATTTTGGCTGTATGACAATCCATCTATTATCTCTCTCTTATCCGGGGCTGGGTCTTAGAAGCAGCAGTACATTTAGTACAACACTTTAGTTTTAATCATACATCTCACTGCTTTTGTGAACCTAAGACATTCGGTAAATCAATTTCCCTCACCACAACGTTTAGTCTACATGAGTAAAGTTATGTTTTCACCAGAGATATGAAGAGTTTCACAAAACAATCTTCAATTGTTCAGCTTTATAGCCGTATTATCACTTTACACTTGTGCCTTATGACAATGGTCCTTCATTATATAGAGAGCTGAGATTGTTCTGCAATTTCTGATGTAACGTGTGAGTATGCATCTCATATATCAAGTGACTTTAAAAGGTGAATTTAAGAAATGATGTAAAATTGAGTCAAAGAGCTCAGAGGGTTGAGAGGGAGGAAGAGGAAAACAACTAGAGAACAGAGGAGGATCTCTCATCAGGACGGACAGAAGCACAACACATGTCATGTGACCAGAATGAACAACGTAACAGCGCACCACATTCAAAGAATGAATATGAGGATGATGAAAAAGTTATGACAACCAAAATCAGCAGCAACATATTAGAACAATAATGATAATAAAAGCAGTAATTGTATTGGCAATACTAATTGCAATGTAACTAATAATAATAATAATAATCCTTCTAGCAGGAGGTGTCCAGATGAAACCATAAACCAAGTATTTATTAATGACTTTGTTTTATGTCCGTGTGCTTATTCTTTGGAACATGTTGAGTTTTCGTCATTTCCCCCGTGCCCCACCTGTGATACCTCTGCGCCCCACAGTTTGAGAACCACGACACTAACAGGAGGAACTTATTCAGACTTATTCTGCAGTTCTTCAGAAGGCATGCGTTCCTAAACAAAGTCATGGAAAAGAAATGGCTGTAAAACTATTTGTCAGGATGTTGGGAACCTAACATGCGGTACAAAACGACTGGGCGGCGCTGACCGTTTGGTTCTCATGATGAGCGTAGCGAAGGAGAGACTCTGGTGGCGCTCGTCGTGCTGCAAGGGCTGATGGGCCAGCAGGAGGCTGTAGTCCAACACGTTGAGCCGCCGCAGGAAGTGTGTGTCCATCTCCACCTGCCGCAGGAGCCATGGACGCTGCTGGTCTGCACACACACACACGCAAACACACACACATACATACACACACACACACACACAGCAAACATGTGCAGTATGTTTAATATGTTTAATACATGGATATTAGAAAGAAAGATTTATTATTCTTCCCCCTCCTTAATCAAGGAGCAGCCCTGTGAGGCGCCCAGACACCAACTGAGAGTTCAGCCTCTTGCTCAAGGGCACTTCCACATGCCAACGGGTCGACCAGGGATCCAAACCTCATCTCCATTAGCTACAGCTTTTACACATATCATTGGCATCATTGTTTTGTTTTATTATTTTAATTCAATGTTTTCACACGTTTCATTCAACCCGTTGAATACAAAATGTATTACTGCAAAAAAAAAAATCACTTTTAAAAGATATTTTGATGGTAACTATGAACATCCAGCATGATATGAGCCAGATTCCCCAAAAATGCCTCCTGCAGCGGTCAGTAAGACACCTTTTTGGAAAAATTAGGACCAAAAGGATCAGAATCTGCAACAACAATCACAATAAAACAGTCTTGGCCTGTTAGGAAGGAGTTTCAGTCAAAAAACTGTGCTGTTCGGTTCAAAAGTGGAAATATTACGTATTTTATGCCAAAAGATTGTCTGAATGGGGCATGCTGGGATTTATAATGGGAGCGGGAGGATTTTTGCGCACGGTTTCCAAAAGGTTAAGATGCATTTCGTGGTAGGAAACAAACTGATTGGCGTGAAGGGGATGTACTCCACAGCGTATTGTCTCTCCTTACCCAGGACGATGTACTGGCCTTCAAAGTTGAGGTCTTTGAGCACCACGATGATCTGGCTTCCCTCTGGTGCCGGCTCGGTCCAGCGGCTCACCTCACAGCCCTTAATGTCGAACCTACAACACAAAGAAAGCATCAAGCCAGCGAGGAGGCTGCAGGTCTGTGTCTGAGCTGCTGAACGTCACACTGCGCTGTGTGTTCTGGGGACGAGCAGCTCAAACTCACCTCGCGTTGATGCGATCATCAGGATAAAACACACTTTGCATCACGAGGAAGTATTTCTACAAAGCAACGGGAAAAAATGAAATATGCTTTATCACGCTTTGTGACATCCTTTCATTCCAATGCTTTAACCAGAACAGCAATACCTTCTGTCTGTGTGGGACTTTGATCCTGTGAACACCTGAAAACACAGAGAAATGACAACGTATTATCTGAAATGTTCTTACATTAAACCATGGTCATCCTTATCGAGCCGACACAGAGTCACATTAGTATCAATTATATTCATCTTTCTGCGTCGGTGCTGCGAGGGTTGTGTGAAACGATGATGAAACAGAGAATGAGAGCGAACATACTAAATGTGCCTTTAACCATTTAATTTATTCCATTTGTATATTTTATTCCATCTGTACATTTAATTTTTTTTTCTTAAATCTTTAATCTGTTTATTACCGTTCTACTGTTTATTTATATTACTTTTTTCTTTTATCTTATTACCTATTACTGTGAGCAATGCTGCTGTAATCCTGTAATTTCCCCACTGAGGGACTAATAAAAGATTATCTTATCTTAACCAGCTCAGTGAATTTCAAGAGCAGCGGCTCATTACCAAAACCCCAGATTCTGGGTCAACATCACCATTATTGTTGAGTTCATATTTCCACAACTGCTGAACTGTTTCACAGTTCAAGGTGAGTTGTTGTTGTCAACATAAATTAGCATTCACTGTAACTGCTGAAGCTTTAGTGAAACAGTGGCAGAGAAGTATATAGATCCAATACTAAAGTAAACAGTATCCATATACACATATGTTATGTATTTTCATCAATTAGTGCTGTCATTTTAGCGCGTTATTAGCGCGTTATTATCGGCATTAACGCAATTTTAACACCGTCAATTTTATTAACGGCGTTAACGCATTTTAATTTTTCAACGGGATTTAGCTCCAGTGGACGTTGCTCATCCGGATGTAGCTCCACCGGACGCAGTTATACCGGATGTAGCTCAACCGGATGTAGCTCAACTGGATGAGCTACATCCGGAAGCAAAACAATAGGCACGCCGTTTGCGCTTGGATCCTATAGGCTAACGTTACAGGTTTAAATGAATGAATGGTGAGCGCGATGCGGCAAAATGAATGATAAGACGTGGTTCCCTTGACAAGACCGAAGTGGTAGGAGCCGTTTGTCATTATGAACTGAGCTGACATCGGAGCTATCCAGTCTGAAATACCACTCGATGGCCGAGCACACAGCTGATGCTAACTCTGCCCCCCTCGTCAAAGCCAGACACTAACAGATGACTTCAGACAGAAACACTTGGACACCATAACGAAGAACAAACTTATTGCAGCCACAGCTACATGATGCTACTGCGTGTAGCCTGTTAGCGTTGTGAAGGACGAGGATCTAGCTGATATATTACACATCACATCCAACGACAGGACGGAGCCTGACTGCTATGTTCACCTCTCTCTCTCTCTCTCTACCTGAAATGTGCACTTTATATTTTCATTTTGAACCGCCCTGTTTGGCAGTTGTTTTTCAACATAATAAAACATTTGCATGAAGCAAGCCAATCCACTTTTTCATTGCATAAAAATGAAAAAAAAAGCGATTAATCACGAGTTCAAGGAACTCAGGGAGGGCGTGGTTCAGGGATATCAGCCGATATTATTTTAGAATTTAAATATTAGGCCCCTTTTTAGGCATTTCACAAAACTAACGCCGGCACTAAACTGGCAGAACAAGAGATACATTAAATTGCTCAGAACAAGTTACAATGGTGACCCACTCCCCCCCCCCTCCAAAAACAAAACTTACCAAGGAGGAGTTATGCTTTAGCCACCAAAATGATGTGTGTGTGTGTGTGTGTGTGTGTGTGTGTGTGTGTGTACCTAGGAACTTGACCAGCAATGAATGGGGGAACTTCCTCAGATGTTCCATGTAAATCTTCAGGTTGGCCAGAAGGAATTTAATTTCCCTTTTGTTCTGTGTCTTCAAGAAGAAGCGCTTATCATTTCTAGAAGTCCAAAAGCACAGAACAAATTATATATATATATATATATATATATATATATATATATATATATATATATATATATATATATATATATATATATATATACACACACACAGACACCACATTATACATAGTATAATTAATACATATACATATATACATACATATATATACATATATATATATACATACATACATATACATACATACATACATACATATATACATATATATATATATATATATATACATATACATATATATACATATACATATATACATATATATATATATATATATATATATATATATATACACACACACACACACACATCACATTATACTTAGTATAAGTAATATTAGTATTATTTATAGTAAATACATTGTCGTTACATTGGTTATTCAGCTATGAGATGCAATGACTTGCTTTCCTGAGCTGAGATAATAGAAGCATTTATTGCACACCACTCTCTGTCATTGAACATGAGTACATTGAGTTATTCCTGTGCTCGGTGTTCGACAGCTCGTGTGGGACGACTCACGTCAGGAAGAAGTCGGCCTTGCTCTTGGAGTTGCTGATGAACTGGAGGTAGCAGCTTTCAGAGCAGAGCGACTGCTGGTACTCTTGCTCCGTCATCCCTAAAGAGTCCCGCAGGCTGGCAAACACTGGGCCTGCAAACGTCTCCATTGTAAATTCCTACAGACACACATAGACACATGCAACTAAATATGCAGCTGGAAGCATTCCTCACAATAATTCATGTGTTAGTCACTAAGACACATCCACCTACCTTATGAATCTGAGTGACCTCTAATCTGTAATCATCATCTGACAGTTCATTCTAAAGTGGGAGGAAGAGGAAGGACGTCATTGAGAAGGCATGATTTATTAACAATAATATGTATCAGAATATATCATGTATACTGATAAAAAAAAAGCTATGCTCAGAATCATAAACAAACTTAAACAACTGCCATTATTATTTCCGCTGGTTAGGCCATGATGGTGTACCGCAGGGCTGCATCTGGTTTGTGTTGCCGTACCCCAACTATGCACGGTACACTACAGGGCACTCTTAGGTTTTTATTTTCATTAAAATAGGACTTTGGCATTAGACGAATACCTCAAACTCATTTTTCTCCTCACTTCCGGACGCTAAGCTCATGTCTCTTTTGTTCCTCTTGTGTAACTCGTGTGTGTTTGTTGTATGATGTGTGCATTGTGTGTGTTCACAGACAAAGGGACCCATTTATTGCCGTTGAATCCATAACAATAGTCAGGTTCCATTTCCAACGACCACGTTCATCTGGAGCTTCAGAAGGAAAGGTGGACTATCATGTGGGCATTGGATCAGAATGCATGGAAAGAAAGCAAGGAAACTCAACCCTGAAACTCAAAAGGAAATGTATTATGAAGATAAAAGAAGAAGAGGACACACATGAGCTCCATGACAGACTGCAGACTTTAACCCTGTAATGTCCTATTAGCCATACATCTTGTGTCCTCTGGGGTCAACAATGACCCTGTCTGGTTTGTGTTATGGAACAGGACCACAGGTTAGGTATAAGCCCTCTGAAGGGCGGGCTGGAGGGGAAACACGCTCCGGGGGGCGCGCAGGAGCCCGGGGGGCCAGAGTACCAGAGCTTTTCCCGCAACTGAAGCCAGGACGACTCTGACGGGGGAGTGGTACTGAGGCGGCGGGGCTCCGTGATTCCGGAGACAGGATAGGGCTCATGGGGACCGGAGTCTAGGGTCGACCACGACGGCGTAGAACTGGCAGGAACCGCCGACAGGACACTGAGACCTTGTTCGAAAAATGGGCTTGGAGGGACTCCATCATATCCCTGAGAAACTGATGAGGTGAGGATCGGAGTCTGCCACGTCCATGTTTGTACTGTTAAGGAACAGGATCACGATGAGCAGGACCCACATTTAAAAAGGTACATATAAAACATGTCAATATTCTTTACCAAAACATTCAGCAGGTGCAAGCTCAAATCATGGCACCGGCACCTCGTAGAGGCACTTCTGGTAGCACATGGCTGCCAGCCCGTGCTGCTGGTTTAAGGCCATGTGCCGCTGGTTTAGAGGTATGCGCCGCGCAGTGCAAGCTGCCATCACGTGCTGCTGGTTTAGAGGCGCGTGCCGCTGGTGTAGAGGCGCGTGCCGCTGGTGTAGAGGCGGCCCTTCCAGTCCCACCTCAGGTGCCAGGGCACCTACGAGATGCTAGAGCAGTTGCCACTAGTTTTTAAATAGTGGCACCTCGTGGAGTAGATCTGGTTACAGTGAGTCACGCATCTTTGCATCGGCAAAAAATAAATCCTGTGCTTTTATTTTGAGTCGATTTTTTTTAATGCAGCAGAGTGCCGTACTCGCCCTCAATACTGCGCTCACAGCCCGCTTCACTGGCAGGAGTTTACACACTGCACAGCGATAATTCACACCTTTTTTTGTTTGAGCATGAAAGCAGTGAGTCTGGTAAAAAAGGCCAAAAGTTATAAAAGCATTATGTGTGTTGTATTATCTTGTGTCCTTAAGATGCACTTTGGGGTTTTTAATTGAGTGTAAAAGGAAATATTTCTAACTAGCTTTTTTTTCTGTTGGCATACTGTGATATTGTGTCCTTTCTCATGAAATCAATTTGAGAGGGGGTGTGTGTGTGTGTGTGTGTGTGTCTTCCTTTTTACGTGACTGAGGAGGGAGAGGGGGTGTGCAGCGGCGACGTAGCAAAGTCAGCACATTTTCCTTTTGGGCGATGGGCCAGAGGAGCCGCTGCTGCAGAGGTAGAGCTGAGCAGAACTGCTGCATCTCCATAACCAATCTGGCACTCATCAGAAGAACACCTGTTTTTTGGGGCAATAGGGCACCAGAGCGTGGGTCTGGATACAGTACACATCCTTTCTTAGCTAGAAGCTGTGTGTTGTGTTTTCAGGGCTCTGCAGAGACAACAGAATGACAGGAGCGTCCTCCAGCCAGCTGAGTCAGCAGTATGTCTGACTGGGATTAGAGCCGTGCCCGCTGCTGCCTGTCAGCGTGCACACTGCAGGGCACGCTTTGTTTCTTTCAGCTGTGGTATTTGTACATTTTCACAGATATGAATGCCTGAATGTCACAAAACTGCCCACGGAAATACCCGACTGTTTCAACTGACGATAACCTCCATTTCAATTGATTGTTCTGCAGCAGCGCATTTGTCTGACATGCTTCCAATAGAGTTTGGGGATCCTCTGCCATTCTTCCTTGCAGATCCTCTCCAGTTCCATCAGGTTGGATGGTAAAAAGCAGTGTGCTTCGACCTAGTCTGAGGTCCAGAGCACCCTGGAAGAGGTTTTCTTCCAGGACATCTCTGTACGTTCCTTCAAATTGCAACCAGTCGTCTTGTCCCTGCAGCTGAAAAACACTCCATAGCGGGATGCCACCACCATGTTTCACTGTTGGGATTGTACTGGGCAGGTGATGAGCAGCGCTTGGTTTTCTCCACACATACCGCTTAGAATTAATCCCAAAAAGTTCAATCTTGGTCTCATCACACCAGAGAATCTTATTTCTCATAGTCTGGGAGTCCTTCATGTGTTTTTTGGCAAACCCATCTGTCCTGCACTGAGGAGAGCCGTCCGTCGGGCCACTCCGCCTTGAAGCCCCGACTGGTGGAGGGCTGCAGTGATAGTTGACTTTGTGGAACTTTCTCCCATCTCCCTACTGCGTCTCTGGAGCTCTGCCACAGTGATCTTTGGGTTCTTCTTCACCTCTCTCACCAAGGCTCTTCTCCCACAATTGCTCAGTTTGGCTGGACTGCCAGGTCTAGGAAGCGTTCTGCTCGTCCCAAACTTCTTCCATTGAAGGATTGTTGAGGCCACTGTGCTCGTAGGAACCTTGAGTGCTGCAGAAATTATTTTGTAACCTCTGCCAGATCTGTGCCTTGACACAATGCTGTCTCTGAGCTCTTTGGGCACTTTCTTCGACCTCACGATTCTTATTCACTCTGACACTGTGAGGTCTTATAGACAGGTGTGTGCCTTTCCTAATCAAGTCCAATCAGTTTAATTAATCACAGCTGGACTCCAATGAAGCGTAGACCCATCACAAGGAGGATCAGAAGAAATGGACAGCATGTGAGTTAAATATGAGTCACAGCGAAGGGTCTGAAAACTTCTGACGTGATATTTTATTTTTTATTTTTTAATAAATTTGCAACGATGTCTACATTTCTGTCTTTTTCTGTGAGGATGGGGGCTGAGTGTACATGAATGACAAATAAAATGAACTTTTTGGACTTCAGCAAATGACTGCAATGAAACAAAAAGGGAAAGATGTAAAGGGGTCTGAATATTTTGCGTACCCACTGCACATGGTAATAATGTGGATGAGTTAGCTTACTGAGATGAAACCACTACTCATTGCATATCTCATTTGATATTGTTTACGTTCTCTGGTAATTTTATAAAGAAACAGTTTACAGAAAATAATCTGTTTTTTTGTCAGTCCCGTGAATTAAATACCGGACAAATAACGGTACTTTATCTCATTGATTACGCTCACAGATGTGTAACATTGTCCAATGCAGCCACAGTTATTGAATAGATAGATAGACTCGTCAGCTGAATGGTGTTGTAAAGGTCCTCCTGGTAGCTGCTATCAGATAGCAGCTATCAGGAGGACCTTTGACCTCTCTGCTTGTCGAGGTGTCCAGTAAACAATGTAGGCTTTCCGGGGAAACCCAGGTCTGCTCAGGAGAGATGGCATTCATCCCACGTTGGATGGAGCGGACCTCCTTTCTGCTGATAGGACCCAGCTTACTGGAGGACGTATCCATGACAGACCAGGAAGCAGGAAAAGAGTTGTAGTCTTACACCCTTCTCTGCATTTCCTTAAACTAGAGACTGTGTCTGTCCCACGGCCACTTAAATGAGTCAAATCAAAAATAACTCGGAGAGGAGTTATAGAAAATAACCTCATAACACTCAACACAATATTGCAACAGTAACACACAACAGAAGAATGATACGGTGACTCCTGAGGAAGGAGAGAAAGTTAGACACTCGTTTTCATATCTTCAATTGAGGGATTTATTTTCAACCAAGCCAGAGAGGACTAAAGGTTGTGGTGATTTTAATCACATTGCTTGATGAAAATACAGTTTGAATAAAGTATGTTTACGATGAGTTAACACAACACGTTAAGCTTCTTGTAGTTCAGTGTTACGGAGAAACTTAAAGTCACAAGTTGTACCTTGTGTTTTTCTCTTTAGATGTTCGTACATTTCCTTCGTTAACGTTCATTATGTTCACCACGTAGTGAAATACTGCTTGTGTCATGTTTCCTGGTACATGTCAATATAGCAGCCTGACATCTATTTATGTCTGTTTACCATCAACACTGATTGGACATCCACGTGAAAGGAATGTAGTATGTGTTTTCCATGTCTTCAATGTGTTTGTGAGTATTCTTGTTGTAATGCTCAGACTGGTCCACAGTGCCTGTAATCTTACGACTCTTCCTACTCTGCTTTCATTCCCATCAGAAACATTGCATATGCAGGATGTGTGGGTCTCTGCTGAGCCGTACTCACTGCAGCCGTGTTGTTGATGTTGTTTCTGATGGCTGCTGCCAACCCCTCCTTCATCATGCAGGTCAGGCCGTAAAACTCGTGCTGCTGGTCAATCTCAAACAAGCCCAGGAGCTTCCACTGCTGCCTCAGCCCTCCCCACCGCCTGCGCTTCACCGTGCCGGAGCGCTGCCGCTGGCCGGACGTCCCCGGGCCACCGGCGGCCGCTGACGTCTCCATCTGGGATATAAACCAACGTACGGATCCAAAAGGAATGGCAGCACCCGGTCCCACTGCACTGCGAACGCAGACGAGGATTGCAAAGCTCCAGCAAAATAAATCAAAGCGTCAGTGGAGGCAGAGAGGCCAGAGACAAACAGCTGACTGTCAGTGAGTCCAACAGGGGAGCTATGGAAACCAACACAAAGGAGGCGTACTGTGATGAGCTGGCCCTCCCACCACAGCTCTTTTTTCAGACACATTTATATCAGAGAAAAACAATCTTGAATTAGTGTACCTGCAAATGGACCTTTTGTGCATGAGTCTCCCATAAAGGCTGTACATGTGTCATGTTCAAACCTTGAACTATTGAATCCAGTGAATGTAGAGGCCAAAGGGCTCCAAGAGCCTCTGTTGCACTGGTCACATGCTCCTCATCACACACACAGTTCACTCTATGTGCGTTGTTAAAGCAGTCTGCTACACTAAGAGCTGCATTAAAAGCTTGATATATTGTAACATTTCTGCAACCACAGACTGCAGCTGCTTCAATGATTTGAACAAATAAAGCCAGGTCAACATAATTCATTTTGTTCCTCTTATTAATATGATAACTTCCATTTAATCATAATCATTTTTGGTATAATTGTTCAACAACCGGAGCTCAAGTCCGACTGAAACCCCAAAAAAGACAATCATTTGTAAACAAAATGCTGTTCAACAAACTCCTGCAGGGTGAGGAACCTCTTCTGGTCACCTTGAGTTGAAAATGATTATCATTTTAATGTGAGATAAGCCCCACCCACATGTATATAAGCCCCTCCCATGGGGATATAAGCCCCTCCCACATGGGTATAAGCCCCACCCACATGTATAAGCCCCTCCCGTGGGGATATAAGCCCCTCCCACAGGGGTATAAGCCCCACCCACATGGCTATAAGCCAAGTCTGTCTGTCTTTCTCACTGCTGTCTGTCTGTTTGTCTGTCTGTCTGTCTCACAGCTGTCTGTCTGTCTCTCTGTCTGTCTGTCTGTCTCACTGCCGTCTGTCTCTCTGTCTCTCTGTCTGTCTGTCTGTCTGTCTGTCTGTCTGTCTGTCTGTCTCACTGTCTGTCTGTCTGTCTCACTGTCTGTCTGTCTGTCTCACTGCCGTCTGTCTGTCTGTCTGTCTCTCTGTCTGTCTGTCTGTCTGTCTGTCTGTCTGTCTCTCTGTCTGTCTTTCTTTCTGTCTCACTGTTGTCTGTCTCACTGCCGTTAACAGCTCAATGTAATAATGTGATGACATCACAGCTTGATCGTAACATGAATGTCCTCCTGAGCTGAGGCTGGATGGACGAGTCCTTGTGGTGGGAGTCAGACACTTGACTCCTCCTGCTATAGAAATGTGTGTGAAATCCTCCAAACTCACAGTGACAGGAAGCAGAATCCTTTCAATCCTTGTGGTTTCAGCAGAAGAGGAGAGCCTGCGTCAGCACTTTCTGTCCTCTGAACCGTGAGCAGACTCAGAGTTCTCCAGCGCCTCGGCTGAGCCTCAGGCTGCACGCTTCAAGTGCCATCCCTCTCTTCCTCCAGCTGTGGCTCAATGACATCTATCTCTATATCAGTTTAACACACACACACACACACACACACACACACACACACACACACACACACACACACTGCTTGACTTAGAAAAAGAGGAAATCGATTACTTCACTCCTAATGCAACCTGGTCCTTCCTGAGCCGATCGTCTGAGGAAACATTGACCAGCCACCACCTCCACCTGCTCAGTGCTTCCAGTGAACAGAGTCATGATTACATATTACTTTATGGTTATCAAATCACAATAAACCATGCAAAATCAACATTTAGGTTATACTCATTTTTTGTATCTTACAGTCCAGCCTTTCCCTCAAAGCGGCTCTCTATTCTACCCAAAGGTTCAAACACGGCCCTCGCCACTGCTTTACCCAGTCGTCCAATCACAGTGGAGGAGGGGCAGCGCGTGCTTTGGTGGACGTGGCCCCCAGCCTCTTTTGTAAATTGGCCAGATATGCTATCAGATAATCCCATAGCAACCAGCTTCAAGCAGCTTTTAAGCTCTTGTCTCTGCTTCTAACAACGCTCACAGCATCGTTTGCATTTGACCGTGAAACAAAAGCAGTGACCTGTTTGATGGTCCGCTTGAGTGTCGAGGCTGCTGGGGTCTGACCACATCTTAGAGCAGAGGGTGTCACATTACCTGAAACAAGAACAGCACGATTGGGGCCTGAGGCTGAGCCCCTCGTCTACAGTGACGACACCAGCAACTTTCTGAAAGGTTCAAAGATTATCAACTGGAAGCTACGGTGGCCCTGATGGTCAAACACATCGATATCTCAGGAAATACAATCGCATTTAACAAAACGGAATGGATGGATGATGTAATGGATGGATGGAAAACCACAAAAGAGAGATTGAAACTAGACTCAAACCACAATGAATTGGACGATGATTCCTCTGGTTGTCTGTGTGTGTATTATCTGTAGTATGCCCAAGTCCCTGGAAGGATAATATTAATACAGAGAGAAATACAAATTGGGCATATACAACCTTCACCACATACATCAGATCCACAGATGGTGCTAGCTCCACTGCTCTCCTCATGTGAAAGTGCATGTATGAAGGGCAGGTCCTCCATCTCACTGGCTGGCCCCTGTGAGGAGAGCAGAAGCCTGGAGGTTCACTGTGGGTGGCGGTGTTCACTGAAGGTCTGACTGCCTGTCTCGGTCTACTGCTTTCACCGGTGGGGACCGGTGAGGTGTCCTCCACCGTACAAGCACCAGGATCCTGCGACCGCCGTGACAGAGCATCCGCATTAGTATGCCGTTTTTCATCCTTGTGTTGAGTGACCCATTGAAAGGGTCCAGCTCCAACACCCAGCGTGCTCTTTTTCCCGAGGGGTCCTTGTCAATAGACATGCTGCTGAGGCCCAAAAGAGGTTCATGATCAGTTATTGTGGTGAAGGCAGCTGCTCCGATGTGCCACGCCACAGCCCACGCTACAGCACACACACTACAGGCCACGCCACAGGCCACGCCACAGCCCACGCCACAGCCCACGCCACAGCCCACACTACAGCACACACTACAGCACACACACTACAGGCCACGCCACAGCCCACGCTACAGCCCACGCCACAGCCCACACTACAGCCCACGCCATAGCCCACGCTACAGCCCACGCCACAGCCCACACTACAGCCCACGCCATAGCCCACGCTACAGCCCACGCTACAGCCCACGCCACAGCCCACAGTTCTCGGTCAAACATGGACCAGCATCTTTCTGTGAGAGTGACTGACAGCATACACCACTACTCTCACCTGAGGCACGTACAGAGAGGTTTGCTCTGAAAACCAGGTTGCTCCATCAGACAAAAACTAACAACATGTACAATCACTTTGTTAGAACAACGCAAATAAAGTTCCGTCCTTGCAAAACAGAACAAATTTTTGGCACAAAAAAAACTTATTGTGGCTTCAAATAAACTGTTTTTCACTGAATATATTTTCAAGTAATAATGAAAAAGTACAACGTGTGAAAAACTAAACAAAACAAGTTCTAATATTTGGCAATAAAGAGTTTTACTAAGTGTTAAATTGCATATATTTTCAAAACAGCGATAATGTTCAACCTGCTTCTTCTGTAAAGCTTTTTAAACGAGGTTTGCAGAGTCTTGTCTCCTTTCCTCTAGTCTCCTGTCCTATTGTCTCCCTTTTCCCTGTCCTCCTGTCTCCTTTCCTCTAGTCTCCTGTCCTCTTGTCTCCCTTTTCCCTGTCCTCTTGTCTCCTTTCCTCTTGTCTCCTGTCCTCTTGTCTCTATGTGGGCCATTCTACCGAATTGGTTCAAAGTGCTGTCCCACAACAAGAAAAATTATTTAACAAAACAATGAAGTATTCAGACATAGATATTTAGTAAGAATATGTTATGGTCTATTCAAGCCCAAGGCATTACATTAGAAACTAATAAGCTATATACAAATAGATTTATAGATTACTTTCTATTGGGAAGTAGCTGTCCTCTACCCTGACCTCTAAACTTAAATTTCTGTAAAAGACATTTGAAAACAATTTTTAGATTTTTTTCAATGGTGTAATTTCAAAGATCTTTATGATTAAGTTTAAACAGAAGTTGTAAGATTGAGATTTATCATGGGTTTAATTTTTTAATTAAAAAACTATACCCAAAAAATCATGTCCCCAGTTTTCATGTCACTACTGAAACACAAGAGTTATACCACATCCCTGTGCCTCATGGCTGAACGCTCAGGAGCTACATTCCATAAGTTTGATATAAATGGGATTCCAAAGTCTGAAAATCAGCATGTACCCATAAGAATCGTCACTACCGAAACGCATATTTTCTTCAATTAAGTAAACTTTTTGGGGTTTGATGTTCTTATGTGTGCAAACCTCTTCAATATGTGAATGCTAGCTTCCACCTGCTATCATTCTTTAGTTATGCTCAACGTTAGCTAGAAATGTCACTACCTAAACAGAAAGGATCATGTCACTACGTTACCATATGTTTCAGTAGTGACAACGTTGAATGGTGAGCAGTTCAATCCCATAATTTTGAAGTAAATATGTTGTGTGGACTAAATCATAAACATGTAGATAATGCTGATTTCTATTTCTATCTGAACTTGTTCAGGGGAGAAAGAACCATAAGACACCAAAATGCCGAAAGGAATTATAAAAAGTGGAGCAGAGAGAAGAAAAAAAAGACAAAGAGTGAGGGACGACCCAGTGAAACACCACGAATATTTAAGGAAGGAAAGAGGAAGAAATAAGAAACAAGAGGGAGAAGCAAAGTTTAAATGTATCAGAGATTTATCCAACAGGGAGTTGAGTTAAGATTAAACACTGAGGTTGAGGAAATATAAAACAACCTTGCAAACCAAATACTGCTGTCATAACCGAAACACTGGATGTTTTGTAAAAAATAAAGTATATTGAGTTATTAATTTAAATGTTATACTCTTTGGTTTAATGTTCAATTTCATCAATCATCAACTCTGGAATCAATGTGATCAGTATTATTCATTGTATTTTACAAATAAATATTGTATTTTGACTTTAATAAATTGTATAAATTGAACTTAGTAACTTGGTAAAAAAAAAATCATTTTTATTGATTCAATTGTGAAAACCTTCGATAAATATTTTTTTAAATACTCTTGAGAGAATGGAAGGAAATGATGTTTCTGTAGTGACAATTTTTGGGAAAGTAAAGAAATTTCAAAACAATCTGAAAACACAATATAAAAATTGACGGTTCTTTTACTAGATATGTGTACTTTAGATATGGTACAATATATATATGGAAAAAGGTTTTATATTTCCAACCTGACTTTGAACCAATCCGGTAGAATTTATTTGTATATTTATTACATATTAAATCAACACATTTCCCAGCATCAACACTTAATTGCAGTAATACAGTCATCCTACCAGTTTGCATCTAATAATATTTACAATCTCTTCATTCACACTTTCAGACCACAAACAAACACACGGTCAATGTTTACAGAATGTTAGCCACGCTGCTTTTCTTTTGGATCAGAGTGGGTAACGCCGCCTCCTTTAGAGAGTGGTGCATTCTGGGTAGTTTAATGTGACTGGGTTAGTGACCAGCGTTAGCCTGCAGCAGGCTACGTGTTCATGTTGTGAGCTGAACATGGAGACAGTGGTTTGGTCTGGCTGGAGCCAGCAGGGGAGCAGCATCAAGGCTGACTTCACACAATGAGTCCTCAGCAGTCGCTCCTCCGGGCTCAGTCCACTTTCTTTGGCTGGCGGTTCTTCCACATGATGACAACAGTGAAGGCCCCTGCGGAGAGGAGAGCGCGTTAGCTTCCACACAGCCCTCCTGACATGCGAGCGCTGCGTACTCACCGATACAGAGCAGCAGCACCACCGCCGCTGCGCCGGGCAGGATGACCGAGAACTCTCGAGGAAGGAAATACTTGTGCACAGCGTGATCATCGGCCACGAACGGCTGGAAAGAACCAAAGAGCAAAACATGTATTGAATATATAATATTAAATATAATATATCGCTGCAAGTGTTGCTTGAATGATTTAGACAGAATAATGTATTCAAGGGAGCAGAGGGTGAGAACAACCTAAAGGTTTTGGTAATGCCCTGAAAGAAAGGTCTGGGGTTAGGGTCATGAACACTACCCACCAGGATGATGACCCAGACAGAGTAGTATGTAAACAGCACGAGGCTGAAGACGACGAGGCTCATGCCGACCGCTTGATCCACTCCTGTAGCCTGAAACACCAAATACACACTCAGCAGAAAGCCCTTTGCAGGTGTTATAGCGACCTCATGACCATCCCAATGAAACATTGGACATATCCCAGATGACCCAGGTGGACTTTGTGCTGACGATGCCAGCAGCACTGTGTGTGTGTGTCTGTATCACTTAAAGGAATTCAACCAATGGGGACATCTTGTGTTTTAACTAAAAGCCCGTATCAGTTTAGTAAATTTCAACCCGCAGGTCATCAGGATGGTGAATAGCTCCAACTCCCCCTAACACACACACACACACACACACACACACACACACACACACACACACACACACACACACACCATAGTGTATAAGACACAACGAGCAATACTATTATCATATTTATCATGGCAATACTATTTTCATATTTTTGTGCAATACTGTTATATCTTTTATATTTTGTGCCTTATTTTTTATTAATATTTTACCTTAGGTTTATTGTAATCCTGTGTTAGGAACGAGCAGAATAATCTTTTCATTGTACAGCCTGTTATCTGTGCGTATGACAGTAAAACATCTTGTATCACAAGAACTCCAATGACATCATCAGGGTTATTTGTAAGGCTGGAGCTATTAATTATTTTGATTATTAATTAATCTTCGAATTATTTTTAAGATCCATCGTTTTATAACTCAGGATAGTGACCAGTGTTCACAGTCTATCAGAGTGGCAAATGTCTTCAAGGTGATGAAATAATTCTGTCATCTTTGCATTAAAAGAATACTTTAACGAAGAATCAATTATAAAAAAAAATGTTGCAGACCTTTTTTTTAATCCATGGATTTATTAATTAGTTGACTAATTGTTGCAGCTCTCGTGGTTTGCTCAGACTTCATGACGTCAGAGACTGGCGGTCGAATAATAATGGCCGAGACCACGTTTGGTTTATGAATAAATAATGGTACATTGTAAATTCAAACTATTGCATGAAGGAACCCAGAGGAACATCTGGGGGAACTTGCTGAGTGGGAGAAGTCGCCTTCATCAGCTGTACAGCTGGTTTACCGCGCATGCGCACTCAGTATTACATTGGCTGAAGCCGGAGACTTAAAGCTCACGTTGATAACAATGGCGTCTACGGAACTGACGTTACCGTCAACAAGCTTACGTGAAGCGCGAACGTTATGTCTCACAGTCCCGACCGGGAAGCTAAGCTACCGCTAGCTAACTGCGCGTGGGCTGCGGAGCTTCTTTATGTATTTATCCACGAGCTCTCGCTCCCGGGAGCCGTCACTAGCGCAAGTTTAAGCCGGAGCCGCGCGTCCATCTTACCATTCTGTCTGCTGATGTTTTCTGCTGGTCTTCTTCCTGCTGAACAATCCGGTTGACAAGATGCACCGACAGTCGCTGCTGCCCCCTGCCGGCCGAGCTACGAAACACACGTTGTAACGATAATGAAGCTGCTGCAATCTTATGGACAGTATAAGCCTATTAAATGGATTTAAAATCGTGTGTTCCTGTTACATATAGACTTTGCATGATTAATAAATGACTTTCATCTGATATTGTAGGTGTTGTATGCAGTTATCATAATAAAGTACAAACTGCATCAGTTGCAGCTAATAAGAGCCTCATAAGTACCAGTTCCCCCTAAGGTGAAGCTCAGGTGCAGTAGTTTGTACCCGCAGCACTGTTAGCACTGTTAGCTCAGCATAACCATTTTGAGAGCCGTTGAGAGGAAATCAAAATGCTCCCAAGCTTCTACCATGTTTAGGAGAAAAAATATGTATTTATTGTCCAAAAAAAACTTGCTTTCAAAACTTTTACTTCAATGAAAAGGTATGATTTTTGTCAACATTTTTAGTGAAAGACCAAAAGGATAAGTAGCAAAGAATTTTGTTCACAGCCTGTTTCACTCATGGTCAGCAGCTGGCATTACAAACCTTATTTACATATTAAATAACATAAACTCTCTGCTAATTAATGACAGATGGTTAAAAGTAAAAAAATATTTTCAAGCCAACTTTTTCACTGTTTTTCTGAATCATAAAACATTCAAGTCAATTCTGCACTCGCTCACTGCGAGGCAGCGTTAGACTTTTCATTGTCTTCTGAAGTCTGTGTGCATGGACTCCTCTATGTATAAGACACGCACGCACGCACGCACGTGTGCACACACACACACACACACACACACACACACACACACACACACAGTGTCTACAGGGCCTCCTCAGCCTGCGGTGGAGGAGCTGGCGGGGTCTTGGGCCTCTGCTCCTCTGGCCCCACCCCTTCAGCAATGGCTCCGGCGGCGGCGCTGCTGGCGTTTGCCACCTCGTTCCCGCTCTGGAGGAACTTGCGCAGGTCTTTGAGCGCCGGCCGGAGCATCTGGACTAGCGCCAGCAGGGCGGCCTGGGTCCCCTCCAGGGCCTGAGCTTGTCTTTCTTGGGCAAAGGCCTGAGCCTCTTGGGAGCGCCGCATCATGTGCAGCAGCTCGTTCTGGCCCTCCAGGTGCTGGGCGATCTGCCGGATGTGAACGTTGGTGACCCTCTGCTCCTGCAGCAGGCGGGCGGAGTTGAGGGCGATGCGGCTCTTCAGCTCCTGAGGCTTGGCCTGACCCTGAGGAGGAGGCGGGGAGGCCGAGGAGCAGGCCAGCATCTCCACCGGAGCCTCCACGGCCACCGCCGTCGTGGTAGCCGAGTCGCTGACGGTGGTGGTGCAGTACTCCACCACGCCGCCGTCCTCCAGGGTGTGGTACGTTGTTTCAGCTGCAAACGGGACAAAAAAACATAAAAAACCCCCAAAGTGAAAAGACCTCCTCCTGTCACACTCAGTATTCATCAGAGTTCATCATTCTTAGCCTCCGGTCTGTGGAGCTCATTCATCCTAATACTACACATCTGACTACACATATTTTAATCACATTCATAACTGTATGGACACGTGTGTTAATTGGCCAGCTGCTTCTGAAAGTCTGATTGTGACAGCAGGAGCATGAGTGTTGAGCAGGCCGCTCCACTTCCACGAGAGGACCGGTACCTGTGGACCCGCCACAAGAGGACCGGTCTCCTCCTGACCCCAGACTGAAGCTCCAAGAAGAGTTTTTTCTTTTCTTTAGTCTAACAGAAAAAAGAAGAGATTCTTCTGGAGGTGACGTGTGCTCTCTCAGCTACAACGCTCATTACAGGTGCAGATTCATGATGTCATATAATAATACACTCACCATTCAGAGGCTTTGCTTCCTCACAGACTGCTCCTGAGCCGGCTGGCAGAGCTGAAACACACAGGAAGTGATGCTGAAGCACAAGCAGACAACACATAACATGTGCTATCTCTGCAGGTTGCTCTTGCCTGAAGGCATCAGACCTGCTCATGTAAATAAAGGACCACTACAAGTGATCAGCATGTCTCATCACACATGTTCAGGGGTTCACTGTTGACACTCCTCTTCCTAATCAGAAGTGTGAGGAAGAGCCTGCTGCTCAGCAATACGCCCTCCCGCTGGTCCCTCTCGGCTCTACTCACCCTCTGCTAGCGGGACGCTGCCGACCGTGCTCCCGGTGACCGGGAGGCTGAGCTCAGCATCCTCCTCCCCCGCCGGCAGGCTGATGATGGTGGCCTCCCCCAGCAGGTTGCAGATCCGCTGTTGCATCGCGGTGAGGATGACCGGGACTGGAGCGCAGTCGGCGGGCGTGCCCTCGATCGCAGCCCGCGCCTGGGCCACTTTGCGCCGGACCTCGGTCTTCATGTCGGACCACTTCTTCTTGACCTCGGGCAGCTCGCGCGGACAGGTGGTGACGGCGTTAACCTTCCGCAGGATGTCCACCCACGCGCTGTTCTTGGCCATGTGCGTGACTCCGGCGTTGAAGTGGTTAACCAGAGTGTGTTTTTGTTTCTCTATTTCTTCTACAATAATTTCCACCTCTCTCTCCGAGAAATTCATTTTTCTCTTTTTCGCAATCGATGCCATTATTGCGGAAATTCCTCTTTTGTTAAAGTAATTGTGCGTATTGTACGCAAAAATAGTAGGATTTACTCAGTTAATGTGCGCAACGTAATGGCTTCCAGAATCGGCTTCTTCTTCCTACAAACAACGCTTACGTTAGCTGGACGGGTAGTCCCGCCCACTCCCACCCGATTGGTTGAATATCTCGCGGTCATGTTTTCTTCTCTGTGGCTATTGGCTGAATCAACCGCCAATACTCAACATGCTCTTATCTCACTTATGTTACAGTCCTATAGCTGACTATTTTTTTTTAAAATTCTATTTAATTTGAACATCTCTGTAACAGCATGCACATGAAATTATAAGGAAACTAAAGCTTTAAAAGGGCAAATAAAAAAACTACACATTTTTATAAATAGACAGTAAGGGATGGAAAACGTGTGTGTGTGTGTGTGTGTGTGTGTGTGTGTGTGTGTGTGTGTGCGTGTGTGTGTGTAAAGCAAAACCCTCTAGTTACATAATCTTTAGGCAACTGAAAACTCTACCAACAACAGTGTATAATTCCTTTCATTAATAATAAGGAGTAGTGTAGCAATCGTCTGGTTTGAACGTCACCTTTCTCTCATGGAAATGAAATGAGAATAGATTCCAAGTTTAATGAGAATCTAAATGCTAGTTACAACACGCTGCTACTTCTAACTAGCATTTAGATTGTCATTCAAACGTCCAGCAACATGAAGTAGTTTCATATCTGAAAGAAAGATGGAGTAAAACAATTCAGCCCCAATGGTTTCTGCTGAGACTTGAAAGACATTCAATTATGACAATGTTATACAGCTAGAAAACATATTTAATGACTCATGTATTTGATTTCCTTAATAATCTCAATGTGGCCCATGGCTCAACATTGCCCCTTAGACTTGTAAGGTTGTGTAGCATTACACATCTAATGCCATATGGATATGAGTTTTGAATAACTCATTAAAGAGTTATAATAAAAGACCATAAACAAGTGTTTTCTCTTTGAATACATTCTATTGTCTACCGGCCAGCATCCATTCCAGGTCATCCAAAAGGTTCTGCAGGCCTCACTGTAAGACCCCATCCCATTATTCAGGTCTGCTGCACCTCCAACATCTCCTGCTACACTCAGCATGGGCCTTCGCCTGACGATGAGGCCATGGACCGTTCTCGTTTCCCAGTTTCTACCTCCTTGATTCCTTTCCTTGCATCTTTGCGTGGTTGGCTTCACTACAGAACAAAAAAAAGTTAAAGGGTATGATAAGCCCTCACAGGGCTTATCTTATTTTACCAAAAGCAGCAGAGGGTTAGTGTGAACAGCTAGTCAGCAGTCTTTAAGACATATTTTAGGCAAACATCTTAGAGGGAGGGAAACATTTCAAAACTCAACTTAGATACATGTTCTATACATTTTTTATTTGTGGTGGTTTTAGCAATATCCATATAATGAGTCACGTCATGTTTACAGTCGTTTATCATTAATGCTAAATTGATTTCTTGATTGATTGACTGATTACCGCAAAATTGCAGTTATGTCTCTAAGCTTTCTTTGCATTCAATTACTTCCAGGACGTAACTGAGGTCTACGTGAATTACGTGACGACCATGCATTTCTAACATCTGTTGACGCGACTTTCTCTTTACACGGCTCTGCCTCACCGCTAACTATTCCAACCTCCGACGAGAACCAGCCAATCAGAGGCCGAGTAGGGCGGGCAGTAGCGCCACTTCACGTAGCCAGCGGCCACCGGCTTCTAGGAACCAAGTGGCGTTATGTTTGTCTTGTCAGGCGGCAAATTAACGCGTTTACAAACACTCACACCGTCTTTTAAACGGCCTTTCTAACTGGAACGTCACTTTTCGTGACAAGCGATTCACGAGCTGTGAACAAACTTTGACGTCCGACGCCGTGAGGTCCGTTTTGACCCTGGTAAAAGCGCTTCTCGTCACCTCGTAACGTTTACCGGCATCTTCCACTCGGGTTAGCTTTGCGCTAGCTAACAAGCGTAGCTGAGCTCTTTTTCAAGTTAAAATATATAGAGGAACCATTTTTTGTCTCAAGTGAACTCCGCAAGTGTGTTTGAGGTGAAAAGTGTGGTTCGTAAACTAACTGGCTTCTGGTAGCTGTCCCTTCAGTGGCAATGGGTCACGGCTCGAGGTGTCGCGGTTTATAACGGTGTTTTAACGTCATTCTATCGGTGTTTATAACGCGTTCCGACCAGCGGACCCCCATGTTATAGCTACGTTACCAGCAGGGTTCGTTGATGCTTCCTTTGCTCAGCGACGTCATATGCCAGTGCCGTACCGGCGACACCCATCGAGGGATCGACCCGGGTGGTGGAGGCGGACACGCCGAAGAGCCCCCCTCTAAACCAGCACCTCCATCTAAACCAGTGCCGCGGCAGCCCGCTGGGCACTGCCACGCGGACCCCGGCCAGTCGTCGCCTCCATGTGACACATGTGGAGGGCCCGAGCAGGAGCACAGACTGAAGGTGCTGTTTGAGGTCCTGGACGTTAACGGGGATGGAGGCATCTGTGTCAACGACCTGAGCATCGGGCTGAAGAAGCTAGGAGTGCATCGCACTGAACACGAGCTCATGGTAAGTGGATGTCTTTCAGATCAGGTGCATGCTGTCCTCTCCTGTTGGGAACACACTGAAAGCCACACAGCCAAGCTGCACGCGACAGGCCGGGTGGACACGTGTGCAGTACACAGAACGCATATTTTGAGTAAATTCCATTTAAAATGTGTATATATGTAAATTACCTACAAGCAACACTGTGTGGGCCACACGGTGAAGCGGGTTTGTGGTGTGGGACACTTGTTGGTACCCAGATGGGTGACATGGGCTCATCGTCTTTCAATGGATTAATATCCATATCCAGTGTTGTCATCTGAATGGATAACAATAATTCATTTAGTATTAACGTTCTTAATTCCTTGTTAAACATTCTGCAGTTGCAGTAGTCTCTATCTCGTTTGACAGACTGGAGGCAGATCAGAGTTTGTTTTCTGATAGTAGTCACATGATCCTGGATAATGTTACCTTCTACTTTCCTTATGACACCATGGCAAATATCCAAGACCTCAGAGGCCACGGGTTTGACCTCAATAACAACTCTGTTTCCAGCTCCTCTCTGCTCAACTTGAAACTGTCTTTCATTTTCATTTTCATTTTATACGCTGTGAACTGTGAACACAACGCATAGATGACCCGTCCTGCATCGTATGACGTGATGCGATGCCGTGTGGAGGCTCACTGAAGAAGTGGCTTTGGGGCTGATGCTTAACGTGAGAGGGGTCGTGTCAGGACCAGAGCCAGATTCAATTGATGAGCAGGTTCATCCCTCCCTGATCCTGGGTTCCCTCCACGTTTTCCCCGTGGCAGTGTGGGTTCCCTCCAGTAGGGAGGAAGAGGAGGGAGCACAGGGAGGAAGAGGAGGGAGCACAGGGAGGAAGAGCAGGGAGGATGAGGAGGGAGCACAGGGATGATGATGAGGGAGGATAAGGACGGAGCAGGGAGGAGAGAGGAGGAGCGAGGATGAGGAGGGAGGCATCACTCAGCAGGTCTCTGGACTGAAGGAGGAAGATGAGGGGAAGCTGTGCTCCTCACCAGCCCTTGCCGCTCCTCCTCCTTCTCCTCTGGCTGACACTTAAAGCGTGAATTAATTTCTATCCTGTAACAGCAGCCTCCATTGGCTGAGGGGCCGGTCCAGGACAGAGGAACCGGCTCCTTCAGGCTGCCGCGATTGGTCGGGCTCAGCTGCAGTGAGGTTGCAGGTTTCTGGAGTGCTCTTTGCTGCATTGGTCTGGCTGCTGATGCTGAAGCCGGCTAAGCTGCTGCTGCCAACACCCAGTCTTTCTCTGCATTAAATGATCAACGGATGCTTCAGAGACTTACTGAGAGAGTTAGATAGGGAGGAGAACTAAGTTTTTATCTGCTGCTTTTGTCGCATGTCTGTGGACCTGAGCCTGGATGGCTGTCAACTCTTTTTTTATTTAATAATAATAAAATATTGAAGATAAGACGGAGCCACTCAGCTGGAGGCGCCCTCTCTCCGCTCCACGCTGTCCTCTGCTGACCTTTGTGCTAGTTCAACTCTGTGATTTCGGCCAACAGAAACCATTTATGTGGTTTCTGAGTAGCGGGCAATCACCAGACACTTTAAGTTTGAGGAAGATGAAGACTTTCCTGTGCCAGACTCTCTTTAGCAGAACGCAGTGTCAGCCTGCACAAACCCCTCCACCAGGGGACAAGAAGACTGAGGCTCCTGGGAACCACAGAGAGAAACCAGCCAGTGCTCACCATGACAGTAACAATATCAGCACACATGTTGCTCCAAAGAAGACCACAGTCTTCATTGTGATGACGCCACCTCCAGATCAGGTAGGGCCCAGCCGCTGGCTTTAGCTCTGTGTTGACCTGCAGTGACCCCGGCTCACTAAGCTGAAGGCTCTTTACTCGCCGAGTGCAGCCGCACGCTGAGCGCTGCAAACGTAAGCATTAGAGCGGCATGTCTCCTGTACTCTTTACCAACCTCGTTCTGTGTGTGTGTGTGTGCGCGTGCGTGTGCGTGTGCGTGTATTTTTCAAACTGTTTTGTATTGTTCAATCCTATTGAAGAGAACGTGTTGTAATCCACTAGCCGGAGCATCGCTTGATAGAATACCAGTTTTATCTTGGATTGCTGGCACTAATAAAACCCTCAGCATAGAACCAGGAAGTACACTGTGCATTAACAATCCATGAAAACACAAAGGAACACTGGAAAGCTCTGGCTAGCATGCTGCAGATGTTCTCCTGTTATTTGGTCCTGGACAATTCCTCAAAGGTTACCTGATCACACCTGATCAGGACTGAGGAGCACCGTGAAGTCAATCCATGTTAACACGGTTCAAGGTATGCTATCAGGTGGACACGCATCCCAACCAGCAGCCTATCCATACGAGATAGCAAGGGCATCTTTATGTTATTGGCATATTGATATCGAATCGGATTCGGGTACTTGTGGCCCCACCCCATCTAGACCACCATGTGATGTGCTTTTCAACGCAATGTCTTGCACAACAAACATGTCAATCACCTGTCCTTGTGCAGCCAATAGCACACATTGCCTAACAGGACTTTACGATGCGATCCTTTGACACTAGAATAATACTATGTATGCTGATAATATAACAGCTGCCAGTACCTTCACCTAAGATACAACACAAACCAACGATGCATACTTCTTCTAAAGTTACCTTTTAAATGCAACCGTTGACTGGAGGGTGTGTTCGTGCTGTCCATCTCACGTCCGTCTTCCTTTACTGTCGTTGCATTACATGCCATGATTACTTCTTGTGACTTATAAAGGGATTTAAAGACTGAAGCATGCACACCCAGCTGCTCCCTTTGCTGCTGGTACGAGTGTGTTCATGCTCCAGCCAGCTCTAGTTCTGTGTAGGAATCCTTCCAGTGGGCCTGGCAGGTTTATTGGCAGAAAGTCTTCAGATCACTAACATGATGGCTGTAAGGTGTCCGACCTGCACAGTGCACAGTTCTCCTGTTGGTCACATCCCTCTGTCCCCGCAGCAACAGTGCTATTTTAGCAAATTAGTTCCAGTCAATATCCTTTGCAGATAATGTTCCTGTAAATGCATCAGGCTTCTTGAAATGTCTTGACGTAAAGACAAAGATGAGCTGAGAATGAAGTCGCTCAAAGATTTCTACTGTCTCTTCTCTCCTTCCAGAAAATAGTGAAAGCAGGAGACAAAGACCTGGACGGACAGTTAGACTTTGGGGAGTTTGTTCATTATCTCAAAGACCACGAGAAGAAACTGCGGCTGGTCTTCAAGAGCCTGGACAAGAAGAACGATGGTGAGGAATCCAGATGGTGGGAGGGAGGGAGGGAGGGAAGGAGGGACGGAGGGAGAGAGAGAGAGAGGGAGAGAGAGAGAGGGAGAGAGAGAGAGGGAGAGAGAGAGAGAGAGAGGGAGAGAGAGAGAGGGAGAGAGAGAGGGAGGGAGAGAGAGAGAGGGAGAGGGAGAGAGAGAGGGACAGAGGGGGACAGAGGGGGAGAGAGGGGGAGAGAGAGAGAGGGAGGGAGAGAGAGAGAGAGAGAGAGAGAGAGAGAGAGAGAGAGAGAGAGAGAGAGAGAGAGAGAGAGAGAGAGAGAGAGAGAGAGAGAGAGAGAGAGAGAGAGAGAGAGAGAGAGAGAGAAAGAGAGGGAGGGAGAGGGAGAGGGAGAGAGAGAGGGAGGGAGGGAGGGAGAGAGAGAGAGAGAGGGCTTTGAAATCTACATGGGAGATGATATTTTGCTGCCGAAGCTAAAAGTTTGCAGGATATCTTTAATACTCCACGTCTTTCTTTACAGGGCTTGTATTAGGGTAAGGTAGTCCACGATAACTAGACTTTCTCCCCGGCATGGAGGAGGTTGCTTTGTGGTGTCTTACACTTGTAACTTCTTAACGGTACATGTGGTTTGTACGCCTTTTGGCTTTCAGGATAATAAATGCAGGATAAAAGCCTTCACCATGCTCGGAGGTCACGCTCCATCTGTGCAGGTTCTAACCTGCGGGGCCGTGTGAGAGTAGAAGAAAGCTTTAGGCTGACGACGTCCTGGCCAGCTGCCCGCTGCTGCTGTCAGTTCACTGTCATGAGCCGTCCAGATGCTCCTGACCTTTAAGCTTTGGGCTCAAGCTGATGGAAACATGATCAGCATCATTTTGTTTCACAAAGCTTCTCTCACTCAGAAGACATGATGCAGTGCAACTGTTTGTACCGTTCACTGTGACTAGTACACTGACTTCATGCCTAAAACCTGTGGAGTTCATCTTTAATGAGCGGAAATTCAATTTGTTTCTGTGGTGCAGGGCGGATCGACTCGCAAGAAATCATGCAGTCTCTGCGTGACCTTGGAGTGAGCATCTCTGAGGAGCAGGCTGAGAAGATCATGAAGAGGTGAGAGCGTGATGGAGTCACACGTCTGTGTGCACATGTCCTTCAATCAGGATGTTTTAACAGAAACTCAAGAAGTATCATTGAGACTTTTACAGTTACTCTACTCACTACTGACAACTCCATCATGAACAGTCGTGTTGCTGCACAGCAGTTTAAGTCACTTTATATTTAAACATAGCTTACTTCGTGAAATACTCTCTGCCTGTACTAATACTATGAATCATTGTTTAAATGCTCAATGACTTGATCGACATGCTAATGACGAAGAAGACAACGGATTCTTTACTATCATGAACAAGAAAACAGTTGTTAGATATTACCTCACATCAAAAGTTACATTTAGAATATATACACATACAATGATGTGTCATTAAATGCATTATGTTCATGTTACTGTATTATAATGAATTACCTGTCATTTTAGTGGGGATTTTAAATTATAGCAACTCTTTGTAACTCTCCAGGCATTTCTCCAGAAGAACTGGTGTTGCATAAGTTCCCTAACAGTGTGCTTTGTACGAGAGCTGCTATGTGTGGTTCCTCTAACCTCCTGTCTGTCTTCTTCTTTCTGGCTGGTCTCAGAATAAGGAGGGGTCATGTCTGGGCCCCTATCCTGTAGTAAGTAGTAGCTTCTATAGTCTGCTGCACTGATCCCACTGCAGTCTGTCCAGCTCAGTCACCAGGTGCTTTTATTCAGTGATTTCAGATAAAGACATACATGCTGTGATAATATGGAGATTACCATTGTTAAGAAGTAACCGTGCACTTGAGCAGACCGCTTGTTCATTTAACCGTCTAAAATTATGCACGGTTTTGCTTTCCATCCCCAGTATGGATAAGAATGGGACCATGACGATTGACTGGACCGAGTGGCGGGATTACCACCTCCTGCATCCAGCGGGCAACATTCCTGAGATCATCCTCTACTGGAAACACTCCACGGTAGGCTGCAGCCTCGTCCTCTCCGCCTCACATCAGACTCCAAATCCCTCCCAATGGGATGGATTTGAGTGGGCAATGCGTAAGAAGGGCGAGGAAGGTGAAATGTTGCAGAAGGTGACGTTTCAAATCAAAGAAACTTTACTCGTGCCTCTTCAACTTACAAGATGGACAAGGTCTGAACAGGAGGTCCTGTGATTATGTGTTCATACATCATAAGGGTTTATAACAATATACACTTTACGGTGTGAAAGGAGATCTGTTGGCTTTGTGTCGTAAAGACCCTGATTAAGGACACAAGCTAAAACCCAGTGGTCTTGCAATAAGTCTTTCTGGATAATACCACTAAGTGTAGCTGGAGGTGTAGTTCTGATGACGGCTGATCAGATGTCCACTAGAGAGACTATTGATCTCTGTACTCGTACGAGAAACAGTCTGCAACACTGGACGCTTCCTCGCTCAGCAGGAGGAAGAGCTTTGGGTCACTATGGAGAACTTCTGGTTTAAGCCAGGAGCTGGCCAGTAAGAGGCTTGAGATGTGCCCACTAACTCTACGACTTCCTCCTCAGATCTTTGATGTCGGGGAGAGTTTGTTGGTACCTGACGAGTTTACAGCCGAAGAGAAGAAAACTGGAATGTGGTGGCGACATCTAGTGGCCGGAGGAGGAGCCGGTGCTGCGTCTCGAACCTGCACTGCACCGCTGGACAGGCTCAAAGTCCTCATGCAGGTACCAGGGAGGGCTCCGAGAAGGACCTGTCTGTTATAGATGCACTGCAGTGGTGATTAGTGTGTGTTTGTCCTGACCCCCCTCCCTCTCCAGGTCCACGCCTCCAAGAGCAACAGCATGCACATCACCGGAGGCTTTTCCCAGATGATCCGCGAGGGCGGTGTGAGGTCGCTGTGGCGAGGCAACGGAATCAATGTCATCAAAATCGCCCCCGAGTCTGCTATTAAGTTCATGGCCTATGAACAGGTATGCACCGTTACAGCGCTGACTCTTTACGCCGCTCATTTCTCTCACATTTTGTGCGGTTGCATAACAAGAAACATCCTGTCGGTCAGATGAAACGGTTAATCGGAAGTGACCAGGAGACGTTGGGCATCACGGAGAGACTGGTGGCTGGCTCTCTGGCTGGAGTGACCTCTCAGAGCAGCATCTACCCCATGGAGGTCAGAGCCAGGAGCACAGACACTTCAACATTCTGTAAATGTTCTGAAGAAATCCATGACCCATGCTGTTAGTGTGCAGAAATATCAGTGTGGATTATTTTTGTGTTGCGACTGATTGACTGACACATGAAAGTGTACTGTGACCTCGTATCTGGAGGAGATCACATGTTCACACGAGGCTCACAGACCTTCAGTCATGCAGTGTGGAGCAGTTTGTTGATGTAAATGAGGTTCATAATACAACATGTCTCAACATGAAAGATAAAGCACAGCATTGCTATATTGTTCAGCTATGAAGCATTTTCTCCAACTGTTAGACCACACAGTGGTGCTTAGTTTCTTCAGCAGGAGGCCTGACCGTGTGTCTGTCCTTCAGGTGCTGAAGACACGGTTAGCCTTGAGGAAGACGGGCCAGTACTCGGGCATCCTGCATTGCGCCAAACACATCTTCCAGAAAGAGGGAGTGGCTGCTTTCTACAAGGGCTACGTCCCCAACATGCTGGGCATCATCCCCTACGCTGGCATCGACCTGGCTGTGTACGAGGTGAGTTGTTGTCGTCGAGGGGAAGCCTTCTTGTTGCTTGTCTTCAGCTCAGTCTGACCCTCCGCTTCGCTCTGTCAGACTCTGAAGAATTACTGGCTGCAGTGCTACGCCACCGACAGCGCTGACCCCGGAGTGTTTGTGCTGCTGGCTTGTGGCACCACCTCCAGCACGTGTGGCCAGCTGTCCAGCTACCCGCTGGCCCTGGTCAGGACTCGCATGCAGGCTCAAGGTCAGTCACTGCACAACCGCACCGCTTCCAGGGTTGTTACGCTCATGAAAAACCTGAAAGAGTCATGGAATTCTAGAATGGTTATATTCGTATGTTCATGGCGTTCATTTACGCTGAGTTTGAAATCATTAATATATTTTTAAAAGAAACGTTACAATCGGTTCATAATAGTATCTGTAGTCCCACAACAGCCTAAATGAAGTGGATGGCGAGATAGCAGTTTTATTTTTGGAAAAGGGGCTCGGTTTATCAGGTTAAAGAAGAAGGAATTAGGTTCAACTTGAACTAATATAATTTCATAAACATTCATGTTGGGTCCAGGACACATCATCAAAACGTGAAGCATTAAGGTTGCTGCAAGACGGCTTTCAAACAAATAGTTTTGATTGTTGAGCTATGTCTATAGTTGTAAAATGAACACGTGATTTTATTGTGACTCCATATTGGAGCACAATAATTCATGGTGCATCTGATCAGCATCTGATCAGCCTGTCTGCCTCTGTGTTGCTCAGCTACCCTGGAGGGGGGCCCTCAAATGAGCATGAGTGCCCTGTTCAGACACATCATCAAGACCGAGGGGCCCCTGGGACTCTACCGAGGACTGGCTCCCAACTTCATGAAGGTCATTCCATCCGTCAGCATCAGCTATGTGGTCTACGAATCCCTCAAGATCCGGCTGGGCGTCCAGTCCAAGTGAGGAGACCCAGAGGCCTGTGTTGTTGTTTTGCTTTTCTTTTGAGCTGGAGATTTAATGTGTGTTAGCCTCTAAAAGACAAACATACTGACATACAATATATAGAAATCAAATGTGAAACTCCAGGGTTTGAACAATGAATGTGAGATGGTGTGAATGAAGAGGAGGCGGAGCTTAAAAGCAGAGATTGAGGTAAGATGACTGAAGCAATTTCTATTAGTTTCTCTTGCTTATGTCTTTAAGCAATCCAGGAATAGGAGGATCTGAGTTGTATAGCATATATATTTCTATAATTCATTGAAGTGCCAGTGAACTGATGGATGTGGCCGGAGCAAGCTGCAGGTTTGTGAAGGCACCGTCTGTCTTAAAGGGCTTTGTGTGGCAGATCAGACTCTGAAGACGCACTGGGTTCACCTCTGCATAATGATTCATACACACACAATTACATCACAACCCCATATTATCACAACCCCATATTAGTTTGGGGGTGTTTTGTCCACATGATGAAATGGGGCAGTTACAGGATAATGGAACTTAGATTTAAATTAGTTTTATTTCCTCAAGAGTTACTTCTTTGATGTCCCTAAAGACATTCACTTCCGGAGCGACACGTGACTGAATTTCATCAAACTTTGATCTGATCTTGAAACATTCGATGTGTCAGTGCTTCAGGAAAGAACTCCTTAGAAGCTTCTCAGGGGCTCTCTGGGAAACACCTTCATTCCTCTCAAGGCCTTATTCTCATACGTTACCTTTGAAAACACTCTGTTTCCACAGCATCACTAGCTGGTTCTGGAAGATTGTTTCACCGGTTTGTTGGGTAAAGTCCTTCAGCATTCTTTGTCAAGAAAGAACCTTCAGCCTTCTTTGTCAATAAAGAACCTTCAGCATTCTTTATGGTGTCAATAAAGAACCTTCAGCATTCTTTGTCAATAAAGAACCTTCAGCATTCTTTATGGTGTCAATAAAGAACCTTCAGCATTCTTTGTCAATAAAGAACCTTAAGCATTCTTTATGGTGTCAATAAAGAACCTTCAGCATTCTTTATGGTGTCAATAAAGAACCTTCAGCTTTCTTTATGGTGTCAATAAAGAACCTTAAGCATTCTTTATGGTGTCAATAAAGAACCTTCAGCATTCTTTATGGTGTCAATAAAGAACCTTCAGCATTCTTTATGGTGTCAATAAAGAACCTTCAGCTTTCTTTATGGTGTCAATAAAGAACCTTCAACATTCTTTGTCAATAAAGAACCTTCAGTGTTCTTTGTCAATAAAGAACCTTCAGCGTTCTTTATGGTGTCAATAAAGAACCTTCAGCGTTCTTTATGGTGTCAATAAAGAACCTTCAGCGTTCTTTGACAATAAAGAACCTTCAGCGTTCTTTATGGTGTCAATAAAGAACCTTCAGCGTTCTTTATGTCAACAAAGAACCTTCAGTGTTCTTTGTCAATAAAGAACCTTAAGCGTTCTTTATGGTGTCAATAAAGAACCTTCAGCGTTCTTTATGTCAATAAAGAACCTTCAGTCCCATGACAGGACAGAGTCCTCAGTGCCTTGTGTGCCTCTCTCACGTAAATGAACTAAATCACTATAAAAGGTGGAATCTGTGGAACGTTGAATGCACTTTAAGGTACTCTGCTTTAATTCCTGTTTATTTTTTTTTATTATTTATGTATTTATTTTAACAATAAAGATGTCTTCACTGAATTTGTGCTCTATTGCTTGTGCTGAATATATGATATTTAGGTACCTTTTTGATTTTGGAGTAATGAGTGTTCAATACTAAATGAAACCATATGAATAAATGGTGTCAAATAGTTATCCAACATTTTGTAAATTGATTGGAGAAATTAATAAAACTCAACACGTGTAAAGTTGACATTCATTAATTTGTTGGATATCGGTGTCATTCATCAGACTTTAAAATGTTTTTACTTAAGAAGTAGAACGTTTTTCAATTCAGTTTATTTTATATTGCACCAAAATCAGAAATACAACACATCCACAAACATTCAACACATGGTTTTATAGAGTAAATGTCCAGGATTTACCTCTAAAATAGCATCACATGTAAATACTCAAGTACAAGTACCTTACATGTACTTGAGTAAATATCATATTTTACATTCCACCACACCTAAAGAGGAATTGTAGTAAAGTAGTGTATCACAAAATGTAAATATGTTTAAAAATCCAAAAAAGGTACTGTTGAGTTTTGATTACAGACATCTTCAGTTATTACATAACACACACGCACGCACGCCGACGCCCTGCAGTCAGCTGATCAGGGCAGACTCAGCCCTCTGGTCTCGTGGCTCGCTGCTGACTGAGAGGAAGCGGGTCTGCTGAGAGGAAGTAGGTCTCCAGAAGCCTCCAGACGGCTGCGTCCTGTCCGGGGTGTTCGGACTGAGCCTGCAGTCGCTTTCCACGAACCGGTCCGTGAAGTCTTTCAGACCCGCCATGCCCTCCTTGGAGCAGGTCCGGGGCCGCCTGGAGGCCGCGGGACAGGCTCACGCGCTGCAGTTCTGGCCCGAGCTGAGTGAGGCGGAGAGACGCGGCTTCCTGCAGGAGCTGGCCCAGCTGGACCTGCAGGGCCTCCGCGAGCACTGCGAGGGCGCTGCGAGGGCCGCGGCCTCCCCGGCCCCCAGCCTGGACCCGCACATGGAGCCGGTCCCCCCGGAATCCATCGGCAGCGTGAGGAAGAGTGACGAAGACTCTCTCGCAGAGTGGGAAAGTGAAGGTGAGGTTTAGGCTAACGGACACCTGAGAAGGGGGCGGGGCCAGTTTAGGTCACGTACAAACTGAAGCTTCTTCGATACTGTTTTCTTATTTCTTAAAATTACATTAACACATAAGTTATAGTAATATTACTTAGTATGTAATTAGTTTATGAAATGTAACCTATTGTTAAAGATTGAAGCAGTTGTTCCACATCTCATTCATAGTGTGGAGATCTGCTCCTGCAGGTCCAGATGTTCGATGCTGGAGAGGAGACTGAGCAACACGTTGCTCTGAGCTCCACTGTGTTGACAAGCTGAGCAACACATTGCTCTGAGCTCCACTGTGTTGACAGGCAGAGCAACGCGTTGCTCTAAGCTCCTCTGTACAGACAGGCTGAGCAACATGTTGCTCTGAGCTCCACTGTGGAGACAGGCTGAGCAACACGTTGCTTTGAGCTCCACTTAAAGGCTCTACATGTCAACATGTCTTCTTGTTTGTAATCTGGCATCATTCCCCACGAGATGAAAGGATGTATGTAGAAGAAGTGTTGGTACAGTAGCTGCAAAGTACCAGCAGAGAATACATGTCAACATTAATACAATCAATCGAGCTAAACACTGTTATATCCACGGCTAATGTTTAAAACAAACTTAACAAGAATAAAAGTTTTCTTCTTCACAATCTTCTCCCGACTTTTCTTAAATCATTGCTTTTGCTTGTGAATGAGAGACATTGACCTGTTCATAACTTTATTAAACAACCTGAGAAGGGCAACATGCTCATGACTCATCTTGAGTGCCATCATTGGTGCTCTATGAAGTTTAACCAGCTCAAGGGGGACGTTGGTTCACGTCTACATGCTGACGGAAGGTGTTGTGTGCTTTGTGGGCCAGTTGTGTGTTTTAAAAGGCCGCTCATGTGACCTCTCTCTTGACAGGGCTTTTGCGAATCTCAGAGAATAGAGTTGGAGTCCTGCTTCTGGCCGGTGGCCAGGGGACCCGTCTTGGTGTTCAGTATCCCAAAGGGATGTATGATGTCGGGCTACCGAGCGGCAACACTTTGTATCAGATCCAGGCCGAGCGCATTCACAAGATTCAGGAGCTGGCCGACGGAAAGCACGGCTCAAAATGCACTGTTCCGTGGTGAGGTCACATGATGGTCCTCTTCCACTCCTCTGAGCATGCTCACACAATTATACATTTAATAAGTCAGATGAAAAACAAAGTTAGCTGCTCAAGCAATACGAAGCCAAAGTGCAGTACATATGTTGTCAAAAAGACCGGAACCTGACTTTTTGACATTTGTTTAAACATACACTACATATACACTATACACACAACACTGAATATGTCATAGACCTGCATCATTCTAAAGAAAACTTAAAAAAAACATTCAACTGAACAGTCCAAACAAAAGCGTTGGCAGTTGTAGTTTGTATCTTCTTTACAGCAATGGATTATGTTGCCAAGTAATTGTCAACCTGCCTGCTACCAGCTGCCTGCTATGTTGTAACAGCTACCTGCTAACAGCTGCGTACTACTCACTAGCAACTGCTGCTACCTGCTAAAAGCTGCATGCTACCTGCTAACAGCTGCCTGCTACCTGGTAACAGCTGCCTGCTAACAGCTACCTGCTATTAGTTGTGCACTACCTGCTAGCAACTGCTGCTACCTGCTAACAGATGCCTGCTAACAGCTGCCTTCTACCTGCTGACAGCTGCCTGCTATCTGCTAACAGCTAACAGTTGCTGCTACCTGCTGACAGCTGCCTGCTACCTGTTTACAGCTGCTGCTATCTGCTAACAGGTGCCTGCTATCTTCTAACAGCTGCCTGCTAAGAGCTGCTGCTACATGCTAACCGTTGCTTCTACCTGCTAATAGTTGCCTTCTATTTGCTAACAGCTACCTGCTAACTGTTGCTGCTAAATGCTAACAGCCGCCTGCTAACTGCTAACAGCTGCTGCTACCTGCTAACAGCTGCCTGCTAACTGTCGCTGCTACCTGCTAACTGTCGCTGATACCTGCTAACAGATGCTTGCTACCTGCTAACAGCTGCCTGCTAACAGCTACCTGCTAACAGCTGCCTGCTAACAGCTGCCTGCTAACAGCTGTTGCTACCTGGGCAGGCAGATGGAACCCAACGATGAGCTGATGGTTCAAAGCTTTGTGGCGCTGAAGGGAACTGGAGAAGATAAATATGTGTCAGCTTGTTACTACGAGTTACACTATTCACTTTGTCCCATGAGTTGTCAGTATAGGATGAAAACATGCTAATCCAAAAGATTAAGCTTGAAAATGTTATAATAAATAATATCACCAAGATGATGAAGGATAAACATTGAGCGTTGTGTATTGCAACTCTGCAGGTACATAATGACTAGTGAGTTCACTCTGGCTCCCACTGAGAAGTTCTTCAAGGAGAACAACTACTTTGATCTGGAGCCATCAAACATTGTTATGTTTGAACAAAGGATGATCCCCGCAGTGACCTTTGACGGGAAGGTCATCCTGCAGGAGAAAGGGAAGATAGCCATGGCCCCAGGTAGGTGCACACCAGATCTTGAAGAGCCAGACACCCATCGGTGAGCTTCTGCCGGGTTCATCAATTCTCAGGGTCTTGAATTTAAAGCCTCTCCCCTCTCTGCAGATGGGAATGGTGGTCTGTACCAGGCGCTGGTGGACAACAAGGTGCTGGAGGACATGAAGAAGAGGGGAGTGGAGTACCTACATGTCTACTGTGTAGACAACATCCTGGTCAAAATGGCCGATCCTGTATTTATTGGGTTCTGTGTGAGCAAAGGAGCTGACTGCGGCGCCAAGGTAGTTACATCACACTGTAGATATAAATAAGTCCATTAAAGAACTTGCTTATTTCCTCATTTCTCAGCTCCTGTCTCCTGTCTGTTCCTCATGGCTTGCTGTCTGCTGCTGTTCAGGGCAGGCCAGCGAGCTGTCGCTGTCTGAGAACGCTGCTTTAACCTCTTTATCCAATCACATCTCACCTTTGTCTCTCTCTCTCTCTCTCTTCTTTCTCTGTTCTCTTGCTCTACCGGTTAAACAGTGACGGCCCGCCAGCTGGCACTGTGTTCCCTGCACAGTACACACACACTCCGATACTTTAGGTGGCGCTGTATGCACCGAGTCAAGTTGGTTGAGCTAATTTAACTCAACAGAACAGAACCCCAGGTTCCCCAAGAAGGAACTGGAGAGACAGCTGGACTACCTTGCCTGTTGCTACACAACCCAAAATTAGTAGCAGAAAATGGATGAATGGCACACAAAAGACATCTTTTCAAAGAATGTTATCTTTTTTGTCACAATAAATGTCACACGGGTGAAATGAAGTGAAACGAATCTCTGGGATGACTCCTGTTTGAACCTCTTGTCTCCGCCGTGTGTCAGGTGGTGGAGAAGGCGTGCGCCACCGAGCCCGTAGGCGTGGTCTGCAGGGTGCGAGGCGTCTCCCAGGTAGTGGAGTATAGTGAGATCCAACGAGAGACCGCTGAGCTCCGAGGACCTGGAGGGGAGTTGGTGTTCAGCGCTGGAAACATCTGCAATCACTTTTTCACCAGGGCGTTCCTGCAGGACGTAGCCGAGTGAGAGCTTTGC